>NC_031496.1:10640980-10806889 GCF_000237925.1 Schistosoma mansoni
ATGCGTCACAAGACAAGCCCTCACATTGGATCCTTGAGGCCGGAGGGAAAGGGGGAAGCCCAAGGACCCCCTTGCGCCGAGAAATGGAGCCGGCCGTGAGAGGAATGAACAAAAGTTGTATAGAACTAGAAAGGAAGGCCCAGCACAGAGTGGTTGGGAGAATGCTGGTCGGTGGCTTATGCTCCATTGGGAGTAACAGGCGTAATTAATTAAGTATGTCTGGATAGTTCTTCATGGTTGGGATGACCCTGTAATTTTCTCGCAAGCGACATGACAAGCTCGTGAGTCATCAAGGAGCATTTCAACCAATCAGCGATTTATTAGAAGTTATGTGAAGTTATGTTACTAAAATAACGAGGATGAAAAAGTCACATGTGGAGATCCTGATTGGCTGATTAATATACTGCTACTATGTTTAGCAGTATTCTAGAACTTTCGGTAAAACTCAAGGTCTCTTAAATTACTATAAAATCCCTGTATTTTCTGTACATAAAGGAACCCTGTAGTAAAGTGCTTCCTATGCACTAGTGCCTTTTCTCTGGTCTTCAAGTCGCGGTGTATAGTTCTAGCTCGGGGGTACGGAACTAGCTTAGGGAAGCGAATATTGCGTTCACACGGCCAGACGTAACAGGTCCTCTTGTTGATCTCAGTTTATTCTGAATACTAATTTCAAAATTGAACTAATCTCTAAACAATTCACGTCCTAATTAATACAGAAAAGAACTGACTAAATCTTTCATTTGTATCTAAGCTTTAATATTATCATTTCGGTGATATAGTCCTTTATTACACTTACATGGAACATAATTTAATCTAAATTCGTGTAAAGCTATGGATTGTTGTATTTCATAAACTGGTTCGTTTACAATTAATCCAACAATTTTTCATCATCTGTAATTCAATATTAAACAAACTATTAACAACTTAGTTGATATTTCAATTTCTTTTTTCAAGACTTTAATTTAATAATATTTTTTATTATGACTATTAATTAGTCGATAGTTACAGCATACCTCTTAAAGTACCATTCTATTGATTGGGTATAACAATAAATGTAAACACCAAATCAACAATGAATAATACACCCTATACCTATGCATATGTTTATCGACATATATATATGTGTATATATACTGAGAGAAGGCCTTAGGAAAACACAAGTTCCTGAAGAGTCTTCAAAAATAAATAAATCTTTATTCATAATGCTAATAGTATGGTATAGTATCAGTCAGTCAGTTACAACGTAGAACTTCGTACGTACGTACATCAGTTTGAGTTGCCATATCAAGTGAGTATACACAATTGAATACTTAATTTAATTCTAATTATTGAATTTCACTTAAAAGTAATTTCACCATTACATATTTTTTTATTCGAAAATTCTTCATTCATTTCAATAAGTGTAATGTATACAAATTATTTTATTGATTAATGAAACTTCTATTATAGTGAATGAAAT
Organism: Schistosoma mansoni; assembly: GCF_000237925.1. Classification (NCBI taxonomy): domain Eukaryota; kingdom Metazoa; phylum Platyhelminthes; class Trematoda; order Strigeidida; family Schistosomatidae; genus Schistosoma; species Schistosoma mansoni. The sequence goes on from NC_031496.1 coordinate 10,642,440, forward strand.
CATAAAACTAGTTTGATAGTTTAGTTACTTTAATTGTCATGTAAAGAACCAACACAATTCCTGTGATTCTTCACCGCTAATTATAATTTCAAAGGTACTGATGAGAAATAATATGATTTGCTGTTATTTCTTGAATTAATTTTTTTTCTTGGAGCGCATCATACTCCTTTTTCAAACAAGAAACAGATTCTGCTTTCTTAAATATTCAATGTTGAATCGTGTATGAACAAAAAAAAATATAAAAAGTATTAATTTAAATCATCAAGTAGGCTAAATGAATGTGTAAAAAATCATATCATGTGTACTCTCATTTTGATAGTAGTGCTTTATTTCAGTTTATAAATATGTATTGTTACTTCTCTGACTGTCAGAATTCATGTACATCACGTTTATCTTTTAATGCATCTGAAGTTACAATTTTTGGTCTTAATCAACTCCTCGATATCGTTTAGTTTTTTTTATTGATTACGTTAAATTTGTTTTACTAAACATTCTATTCTGTGTGAAATCGTTTTAAACTCGTCCTGTTTGTTTTGATCTACCATTTAGAGGGTAGAATTACATTATCTGTTTGTTAGAAATGTTTACTGCTGTTGAAAATTTCGATCATTAGCTTGTGAATTGATCTATTCATTGGGGAACAGGACTACGTTCTTTGTTTGTCGGGAATCTTCTTTTCTACTTTGAAAAATGCATTTTATAGAGTTCCGAGAAGTTTACTCTTCACATGTTAGTAAATTGAGATTATCAAAATAAAACATGAACATATTGATATGAAGTAACATTCATTAACCAATATGGAGTTTTGTAGTGTTTATGGTAATTTATAATTTCTTTGTACATTATTCTGTGCCTATTTCGAATTCTGAATGTAATACGTTCAGTTCTGTCTGATTTGAACTGGACAATCGTGGGAATCCTTAGTTACGATATCAATTTAACTATTTCTAATTATCATAATTTGATCTATCTTTAGCTGTATCTTGGATGTTTCTTTCAATAGGAATAAGTGGAAGCAAAAAGTGTTTAAATTTTTAATTATACAGTTAATTGTGTTGACTATAGTTAAATCTAATGGCTGTTTAGAAATTTTGTTACACTGAAAGGTATTTTGTAAGACGCCCTCATGTCCTTTAATGTTGAATTGTGAACTAATGATCATTGAACAACAAATGGTGAGAGTTATTTTGAAATAGTAAAAAGTCTCTACAAAATTATTAAACTTAATCATAACTGTGTTTTCAGTAGCGATATGCTTCGTGATGGATTTTTATAAGTGCTTATGCGAAAATCAAACCTTCAGAGTAAATCAAATCAAAACGGTCGTCCTTTCTTTCCACGCTTTCAATGGTGGTCCAACAATGATCGGTTAATGATTCCGATAAAAGAATAAAACTTAATTATGCATGGCAATGACTAAAAATCACCTGATTACAAAAGTTGTCGATGGTTAAAAAATGTCAACCTTCAGATTCCAACTTACTGGTGTATAAGTATAGTGTTCGTAAAAATGGTTTTTTGAAATTGTATAAGGCTATAAAATATAAAGGATTGCAAAGATTAATATGTAATCGTTGTAGTTGACTGAAATCAAACTTATTATTATGGCTTATCTTAGTCTTTGAAATGTGACGTTTCCACATAAATACCAATCATTTTTATCGGTTAATTTCTATTGTAAAATACTGTTTCATTGTCTTTAGACATAAACTCTTTCTTATAAAGCCTCCGCTTATGCCTTCTTACTCATGTGAAGAAAGATAAATGTATGTGTAAAGCGTTTACTACTTCAGTGATATTTGAATGACATCTCTCAAATCAGTTAGATAATTAAAAGTAATTTACCGTAGTAGATTTCCGTCTCTTACTGTATAACTGTAATCTAATACACTTTAGAGTACTTGTTGAAATCGAAACGTTTATATCCAAAGGACTAGATGGTCCAGAAAGATGTGCATAAATGTAATTCATGAATAGTTATTACAAGTATTGTGATTATTACAAACAATAGATTATTCATTTTTATATTTTGTCACAAATTTCAATAAAGAAGAAATGAGTCGAGCGAAGAAATTTCTTTTCAATTAGTTTTTCATCATGGCTCTACACTAATATATATACTGTGGAAGAGAACAAACCAACTTTCATCTGAAGAGAAAATTAAGAAAGGACGTTGGAAGTGGATCTGACATACATTAAGGAAATCACTAAACTGCATCACGAGGCAATCCCTAACTTGGTATCCGGAAGGGAAGTGGAAAAGAGGAAGGCCAAAGAACACATTACACCGGGAAATACAAGCAGATATGAAAAGGATGAATGTTAACTGAAAAGAACTGGAAAGGATTGTCTAGAACAGAGTTGAATGGAGAATGCTGATGAGCGGCCTATACTCCTTCATGAGGGGTAACAGGCGTAAGTAAGTAAGTAAGTAAGTAATGAAAACAATCAACAACAACAAAAATTACATAGAACGCCTTACATACTCATATAAAAAACAGAGTTATCTTTTTGTTGCTAATATATTTAAATGAAAATGATTGGTTATTTTCAAGTTTCTAATCATTTTAAACATGATCATCATAAGTGAATTGAATATTGTTTCTAAGTCATTTCTAGTCTAATTTATTGATTAACACTAAATTTTAAAAAAATGCACAAAATTTGTAGTTTCTTTGTAAGTTTTTTTTCTATCTATTTACATATGATAAGTTGTCTAATGCCTAATATTATTATTTATCACTATGATAAGTAAAATATATATGTTAATTAAGTCGTTTTTGATAAACATGGTTTGTATCTATGATAGTTTTTATTCATATACTTATATCTATATAAGTAGTATATGGCGTTGGTCAGACATAGAATGTATTTTGGCAGAAGACTAAACAGCAAAGAACTGAAATGAAGCGTAATTGGTAGGAAAATGCACTAACAATGGAATTAGAGAAGAAACAGTGAAGGTCTAGACTATTGGTTGTTAATTTGCAAATTGACTGTCTATTGTATGGTTTTCAGAATTTACTGAGATAGTCTGTAATTTTTGTCCCCAACCAGTCGTGTTTTGTTCACTACAATATTAATCAATTATATGATAAACACCTTTCAATGTTTATCTAAATTGATCTTTTGTTTTTTTTTACTCATCTGAATGTTTTTATCTTTGGGAAGTTTGAAGAAAAGTATCTCATAAAGTAAGATGGCTATTCATTTGGTATTGTTTGTTTGAATCTTCCCATTGATGTTTAAGACTGCAACTGATCAGCCTCTTATTGGCTATATGTGCATACTGTGCGTATTGCCTCGATATAGCCTTAATTCACAAGCAATCGGAAGATTCAAACAAACAATACGAAATGAATTTAAACCTCACCCGATTGCACAAGCAAATGGCTATCAGGACTCAGTAACTGAGTGGATAACGCGATGGCGTTTAAAGCGAAAGGTTACTGGGTTCGAGTCCGAGAGTGAACATCAACTCTGAGATGTAGGTACATCTAGCTGGCGAGTCCCAAATAGGACGAAATGTGCGTCCTGGATTCCACTGGTAGCCACTGTCTATCTTTGCTTATAAGATAGTTATTGTTATCAAATTTCAGATTTATAATAGAGTTTAACATCAAGATCACGGATGCTCACTGCTGAGGAGCACTATATATACTAGGACAAAATGGCCGTCCAGTGCTTCCATATTTTTCACGGTGGTCTAATTTTCGTCGATGAATGAATTCAACTATTTATTAAATTTAAGTGTTTAGTACAGATTTTAGTAGGTGTTATTATGACAAACCATGAAACACATTAAGAGAAAAGTGTGTTTATAAAAATTTCAGCGATTTGAAAATAAAAGTAATTCTAACGTTCCATTTGAGAGTATGATCTGATGGCTGAAATTTTTTACAAATATTATTCCCTTTTTAACATCTTACATACACTCAATACCCAAATGCTGTGAGACTATCATTCATATTTAAAAGGAATTTCCTGTGGCGAAAAACACCTATCAGAAGGGGGTTTTGTGGAGATTTTAGTAATTTTGTATAGTTGAAATCATGAGTCAATTGAAGCTAGACCACCATGGAAAACCTGGAAGCACTGGATGGCCGTTTTGTCCTATTGTGGAACTCCTCAGCAGTGCGCATCCACGATCCCGCCTCACGAGATTCGAACAAAAGACCTATCAGTCTCGCGCACGAGCACTTAACCGATAGACCACTGAGCTTACCTTATTTACTTAATTTTCATTATTGTGAATCATGTTAGTTAAAATATTAATTTGACGATATTATAGATTGATTTCTCCGCCCACTATTTGTTTTCTTCAATACCTTTAAGATAGTTGAAAGTAATTATATAATGTAAATTAAACATACAATTTTGTTTATTCAAATCAATTTTTAAAAAAATTACAAGTCAAAATATAAACACTTAATGGAGAGAATGAATGTTAATGATTTCTAATATTTATGAATATACTAGATAATCATTACACCTAGGTAACTAGGATTGGTTAACATTATATCGGTAAACAATGGATATAGTTGAAACAAAGCAAGAAGGACAGTCGTTTTACAATATGATTAATTGATTGTATCAAATTAATCAAACACTAAACTAAGATTTAAAAAGCACTTTCACGGCTGTGAAATCGATTACTCTGTGTACAACATTATCCTCAATGAGGTAAACAAAGGTAGACACATGTTCGTTATGTACCACATCCAATTTTATATACTAGTTTCGTGTACATGCAAAAAGTATGTACATTAAGAGGACAGAAAGATGGGTTCCAATTCGTTTTATGAAGCATATTCCAAAAACTCTGTCTTGGGGGATAAAACTACCTTCATAGTATGATGGACAGCCACCTTCTAGACAGAGACTACAAAGTGAATACAATGGATTTTTCTAACGTTATCAATAAAAAGTTCAACTTCATCTTATTAAAATTCTCAGAAGCCGTGACAATTATGAAACTTGAACCCGACCATTGAGTTTATGAAGTGCAAATATGTGACCTCCAACAACCTTGGCAGCATATTTTTTCATCTCTTTTCTTTACTTGATGATAAATCAAATCTAGTTACGTAGACTAACATGGCCTTTTTTCTACCTATACTACTGAATGTTTTGTTATACTATGCACATTCTTAGGATTATCATCTTCATCAATTATAAAAGATCCATTTTAAGACTAATTATTAATTTCTTTGAAACTAAGTGTAACCTATTTGTTAATGATTGACATTTCATTTTCCAACAACGCTTTTGAAATTCGAAATAATTAACCATATTAATTCATTTACACTAGTCGTTTGGATCTTTCCATAAATGTTTAGGACTGCAGGTACGTCGAGTTGATGGACCCCAAATAGGACGAAATACTCGTCCCCAATTCCACTGCTAGCCAATATCCATCTCTGCTGAAGAAGGAACAACAGAAGTAAATGAAGTTTTCGTATTCTGCAAATATTGTTGTTTTCGCTTTTTTAATCTTATGAAGCCATTTGTATGAAAGAATATGATTTCACACCATTATTAAAATAATCTTTAGATTAGATAAATCTTTGAAAGACATTTGACTAAATGTGTATGAACTCAAAGAATATTGTGTTCGGAAAATCATCAAGTAGGCTTCAGTGATTATCCTGTTATTTTTTCATTTTATTTGTTTGTGGATAAAACAATCTGTTACTAAAACCAAGTACATCACAGTGGCACATATAGATCAAGATTAATTATTAAATTAGGGGTGTTCTGGTGACTTTTTACAGATTGAAGACAGTTTTCTCTTCATGGTGTGTTTAAACTGAAGGGGTGGGAAGCCAACGTTTCAAATTTCTCATCTTCAGTCAACTGGCCTGTTATATCTTGTGGCCTGCGTGCCCTAGTTAACAATTATACAATAAAAACATGTATGTTATTGGTCCATAAACAGTTCTCAAAAGGTACTATTCATAATTCTTTTCGGGATATAACATGGCGCTATACCACGACCGATGTCTAATTTAACTAGTGTCTGACCTCTCCATTTAGTCGACGTCGCAAGTCACTGATTCCCACAAAAATTATGATCTTAGGTTTGGTCTCGATAAAAGACTAGAATGAGCACTGATATGTTTAAATTCAACTAGAAAGAAAAAGCTGTTGATTAATTTCTGATGTTACTTAGATCTAAATTCCTGCTAAGTCGGTGTAGAAAACTAACATTTTTATCACAGCTAGTTGTTATTCATTTGTTTCAAATTCACCTATCACAATGATCGATCAAAAGCCTTCCAACTGAAAATATGAAAAGAAGATGAGAAAGAAGTACGGTCTAAACTAATGCTACTTATTACTGCTTCACTAACTTGCTTACTTAATTACTTACGCCTGTTGGCCCTCATGAAAGCGTGGGTCACCACAGTGACCCTCCAATCTACTCTGTCTTGAGCTATCTTTACCACTTCTTTCCAAGTACTATTCATTCCTTTGATGTCTGCTTCCAATTACCAGCACACTGTCTTCTTCAGACTTTAGTTCACTCTTCCTTTCCACATTCCAAGTTAGGACCTGTTTCGTGATGCGGTTTGATGATTCTCAGCATCCTTTACTGATTTACACGTCATCTGAAAACTGGTTTATCATCTGTCACAGTAAGTTGTTGCTGATCGTATCCTGCCAACTTATCTGGGGCATCTTCAGTAAACAACTGTTTATAAATACCTATACCGTTTTGCTGATGGTTATAGTGGTTCTCTGAGTGTGAGATCATTACAATGGAACTATCTTAACTTTTGCATTGAAAACTGTGACTATGGTGTTGGGTGATGGTTGTTTTGAGTTGGAGGTATTCTTCAATTGTAGGAATGATGCGCTCACTTTGTCGATTTTTGCCTTCACACTTGCAGCAGATCCTCCTAATTTATCAACGATAGTGTCCAGGTCTGTCAAACTTTCCACCTCTTCCAGAACTTCTCCATCCAGTGTGATAGTGTTGGTGCACTCTGTGGTGTGTTTCATGATCTTGTTATTTCCCTTGTGTGTGTTTATGTCTGCTGTTGTAGAGGCTGCTGCTACACTGTTTGTCTTCACTTGCATTTGTTGTTGTGTATGAGGTAGATGAGATAGGTCATCAGTCACATCCATATCATTTGACTGCATCCAAGCTGTTCATTGTATTCCGTGCTTCTTCTTAGATGTGTAGGTCCTCATAATCCAGTCAACCACCATGAGAAAGAGGAAGGGTGAGAGTAAGCATCCCTGTGTGAAACCGGTCTTCACTCGGAATCTATTTGTGAGTTGTCGTCCATGCACGACGTTGGATTGTAGTCCGTCGTGAGAATGCCTTAAAACAGTGATTATGGTCTCAGTTAATTCCTAATGTTGAAGAAATTTGCATAAGTTTGTCTTGTCCACTGTATCAAATGGTTTTTCATAGTTGAGAAAGCTGATGTTTAGTGAAGAGTTGATTGTATTGATATGTATTATCGCGATTCGTTCAGTACATTATGTATTACAAGAGATGCAGCTTACTGATCTGGAAGTTGTGTGTTTACCGAATCTTTCATTCGGTTTAACAACACTCGGTTGAAAACTCTCTGTTACTGAGTGCAGTGTGAGGCTTTCATAGCTTTCACACTTGCTGAGGTTTATTTTTGATGCTTAGACATGTTTTCCATCTTTCCAGTCCTTTGGAACTCCTTCTTTTGCCTGAGTCTTTTTGAAGATAATGTTATGCATCTTTTCAGTTACTGCAATATATGACTTCAGTTTACCAGCTGACATATGTGTTATGCTGATGCCACAGCTTACTAAAACACTTGACGTTTTCAGATAGGCCTATTTCACTTCCTTATGAATCTTGGAAAAAGAATTATTACTAAGTCATGTTAAGTGCATAAACTTTGAATGTTGTGAAAGAGTGAAAATTCTTAAAACGATTCGTCAAAATTACCAGGAGGTTGGGGATTTTATTCTTTAATTAAAGAAACAAGCCATCAAGTGTAATTTCACTGATCAACTTCGTTTACACATGAGTGGTCGATTAAATACGGGAATAAATAAAGCAGAGCTGGAAAGGGAGCTTATACATACGCCGGCATGTTCCTTTCAAGATTCGGCATGTTATTCATGTAATAAGCTTCATTCACATAATTAATATGCATTTCGCCATGCCATAAGCTTCAAGTGTGGTAATGCTGGACACATCAGGTTCATGGATTAAACTTCTGTTCATTACCCAACTAGTGATTACAAGTTATGTCATCGTGATCCTGTTAATTTTGATCAATCACATACTATCAGTTTTCACAACTTTGGGTGCAAATGGTTCTTGGCGGAATGGAACAAGGTTTCGCTTATTAGGTTTCGGTATTTCGTATCAGTGGGTACGCCGTGTTACTCATCTCCTACAACCGTTAGCCAGCCTAGATTAAACTCTTCTAGACATATCGATAGCCTTTAGAATACATCTTCTAGCCTCTTCACTTCTGATTTGAATTGGTTGACATACGTCAATATAACCTTCTTATGTTTAAAGCTGTTGTCGAACCCCGGATACCTGTGACATCTTTACTAGGTACATTTTACGACAAGAGGAGAAATATCAATAAATTATGGTGAGATACTGCCCTGAGGTCATAACACTGTAGCAACTTATCTCTTGAAAGAAATCCGAAGTAGTTTTTCCACTTCAGTCGTCAGCGATTTTCAGGTTCCGACTACTCATGAAGAGTAACAACTGTGCCTACTGTTCATTCTGCCGTGTTTTGCCTCGCATTTCTTGGTGTTACTACCAATCTTCGCGTTAATATTGAGCTCAAGTAAATGTTTAAGAAGGTGCTCACTGGTGCCTAGGATGATATAAATCATTAGAAAGCCAATTACTTTAATGAGTTAAAATCCAGTGATTTTAGCCGTTTCGTATAAGGCTTGAATTTGAGTCCTCGAAATGGTCTCGTGATTTACCTCTGGATACAATTTGTTGTGTTTTATTCTTTTGGAATGAAGTGTGAAACAATATATTTCCACACTTCAAATGTTCTCAAATAAAACTACGAAATATTAAGTGAAAAATTTTACCATAAAGTTTCTTCAACGTTACCGATGCAAAGTCTGCTCGCGAAGTTCCGGTAATAAGCTCCTGGAGGAATCTCCTAGGACATTGTGTGACCTGAGAAAAAGTGAAGTTTGCCCTGGCCCAAAAATGTAGATTACTTAGATACAAAGTAATACAATCACTTAACGTTGCCCTGATAACTAACTGTTTGAGCCTATTGATGAAGCATATACGACTGACCCTACTTAAAGCTTTTGAGGAGTCAAGGTATATAGCATTAAACTTACCCCTTTATTCAAGGACGGTTCACCATAATTTCAGGGGTGACCATTCCTGAAACCATGCTGTTGAGGTGAAATGAAGTTAGTTGATAAAAAGTAGCCACACAGACCGTCACATCGAAAACTCCATTCTTTTTGACGGTATTGAGAGAAGTGTTACCAGATGTCAGCTTGAAGGTTCACTGAATTTACCTCCTTAGAAAAATGTCGCGATATGCTCCAGACTTCAATTATCTGTGCCCGTGCATTGACTTGACGAATTTGAAAGCGGTACGTTTGAAATTTGCGTTACGCTGACACGGTATTTATTATAAAGTGCTTATATATCGTTAAACCCTAGTTTATAAATCAATAATACCATTCAATTAACCCTTGAAGAAAAAATGGTTCGACTGACACAAAAACGTGCTCGAAAAAGTCCTATTTCTTCAGATATTAATAACTCTGGTCTTACCTACACCCCATGCTCTGCTACTCCTGTTGCACCAGATAATAGTGGGAGTGGACTTATTCCACACATGTTGCTGGATGACTCTGTGTCTAACTTAATAATGAGTTCTAACTCACGAACAGATGGTTTCGATCTTATTAAGAGCGAATTAGCCGCTGTCTATAAGCAATTAAGTGATATACGTTCTAAAGTGGAGTCACTTGCGGGCTCTTTATTAAAGCATGATGATCTTAAATTAGAAGTAAAGACACTGTCACCCCTTCGACTGCTGTTGTCAAAGGATATAGTTCCTTCTGAACTTGAAGACAGGATCAAAGTAGAATCCGTTATTGACTCGATAGCTAGCGAAGTCACCAAGCGAATAATCTCACGAAATAACGTGATTATTTATAATATACCTGACAAAGTTGCCATTAAAACTGTAAGAAACTTGATACTAAAGGCAGCTAACCTCCAGGACAGTCCATGCCAATGTATCCGACTTAACAAAACCATCAAAAATACTCGTGCCCTATCCTGTTTAGATTCGATTCCCATTTATTAGCGGAACGTTTGATAGAATCTGAACAGCTAGTCTGTGCGCATACGAAGTTTATTGTACCAGATTATAATATAGAATAAAGCCATTAATAATAATAATAATAATAAAGCGTACCATAAACGAAAATAACATTGTTGAGGTCCCAACAAATGTGATCGCGCCAGCAGCTGAACCCACTGGTTCAGCTAATTTATCTCATGTTAGTCAGTGTACTGATATACCAATGCAGTGTGTTAGTTTGCCTCTCATACCCCTAGTGGCCCTAGATAACCAGGACATATCTGATGGAGACTCTAATGTCATTCTTTCCAGTGTAATATCGGAAGTCAAGGATCGTTCACCTGATTCTATTGTGAAGGCTCATAAAAACACTGCTAAACCTAAAAAGGATATACCGATTAAGAAGAAAGTAAATAAAAAACCCTCTAGTTCTAAACCGATTACCAAAAATATTTCAACGGCTTTACCAAACAAAAGTATAATTTCTGAAACTATGCTTTACCCTACTCATCGTAAGGGAGGTTATAAAGACACGTTTCGTTCAAACGTTACACAAGACGGCCACTACAACCATCATGCAAGCAGGCCTACTATTAGACAGACGGCAATAAACCAACGTGCCCCATGGTTTCCCCCATATGTAATAAATAATAAACCTGCAAGATGTAACTCTTATCATCACTCTCGCAGTGGAGAAGATGGTATACTAGGTTATGCACCATCAACGCAACCCCAACATGCAGGCACCTGTCTTAATTGTCCACCAAAACAAGTACAACAAATTATTCAACCTTACCAAAATAAGGATTTTTTCTTCGGCCTCCAGAGATCCCTTGTTCCACTAGCGCTACAGTTCGCTCATGCTATAGCCCATGCGATCCGGCAAACACATTAAACCATAGTCCAGGCATAGCTAGAACTCATACCCTCGATAAGGATGCTCTCGGTTTTTTTACACTACACACTCCTTTTTTAAACTTATTACTCATTAACGCACGTTCACTTCTGAACAAAATCTCAGCCTTGAGAACCTTAGCCTTTCTAGCCAAGCCTTCTTTTATACTTATCACTGAAACGTGGTGTTATCCAGCAGTGGCCGATTCCGAATTAAATATCCAAAACTATCGACTCTATCGCTGTGACAGAGAAACTAAGCGAGGAGGCGGTTGTCTTATATTTGCTTTGGATACCTTAACAACTAATAAAGTTGAAGATAGTATCTTGAATAGTTTACCAGAATCGATCTGGATATCAATCAATACCCTAAACCATAGTCTACTCCTAGGTTGTATATATAGAGCTCCTGATAGTACTGATAATTTGAATGATCGTATTATCAATGCATTTATACACGCATCTACTCTAAACTTCAGTGCTAAGATTATCACTGGTGATTTCAATTATCCTGGGATTAACTGGAGTACCGGTAGTTGTCAGTCTAGCAATGATGAATTTTTATCAATCCTTAATTTGTATTGCTGGTCACAGTGGGTTCGTACCCCAACAAGGGGTGATAATACACTTGATCTAATATTTGGTAGAGATATCATTCCCCTCTCTGTACAAGTATACAACGAGTTTGAAAGCAGTGATCATAGGATAGTAGCTTGTGCTCTCCCTATCTATCCCTCCTACAACCGACCAATTCAAAGAACCTGCAATTATAGAGACTATAAGCATACAGACTGGGACCTCTTGCGTTCACTGATCAAACTGTCAGACTGGGATGAATTCTTCTCATGTAATAGTCTGACAGATGCCATCAACATATTCTATTTGATTGTTAACTCTTGTCTAGACTCCTGTGCGCCAATTAAGACTTACAGGATTAGTAAACATGACGAATTATATATACCAGCTAAATATCGTAATAAACTAAGACGCCTAAAGAAACGTTATTTTAAATCTAACGACTTCACGGCAGTCACACAAATAACAATAAGTTTTAACCAAATTAAAGAGAAACATAGGTTAAAAGCCATCAATGAAGAGCTATTAGCACTACGTACTAGCTCAAAAGTGCAAAACCTTATCCACGTTTACAATAAACGTGCTAAATCAACTCAAAAGGTTGATATACCATGCATCCTGCATAATAATAGTTTTATATATGACCCAAAAACTATAGCAGACCTTTTCAGTGGTAATTTTGCAAATGGCAAAGAATCCATAAATGGCTCTGTTTCTAGAGTTATATGCTTGACTGGTAACTCAATTAAATCTATCTCCTTCACATGTCTGAAAATTAGTAAGGTCATAAATAACCTCAAAGTTTCGAAAGGTCACGGTGCAGACGGGATTTCATCATTTCTCTACAAATATGGTGGTCCAGATATCCAACTTCTTCTCCTTAAACTGTTTACCCTCTCTATGGAATCAGGCTCTTATCCTGACCGTTGGAAAACCGCGTACATCATACCACGTTACAAATCCGGAGATAAGACTGACATGAACAACTATCGGCCAATAAATATTACTCCAGTTATCTCTAGGATTATGGAAAAAATTATTAGTGACAAACTATCCAACTATTTATTGACTGAACAATTTATTGATGATTCGCAACATGGATTTCTTAAAAATCGATCCTGTATGACATGTCATTTTGACTTCTTTAATTTAGTCTATTCGCTTCGTAGCCAAGGATATCTAGTATTAGTGCTATACCTGGACATTTCTAAGGCCTTCGACATGGTCAACCACCAACTTCTCATAGGTAAACTCGCATCTTATGGGGTCCAAAACCCGTTACTAGCCTGGTTTGATTCCTTCCTCAGCAATCGACATCAAATAGTTAAAATCAACTCTTCATTGTCGAACGCAGTCCCTGTTAGAAGTGGGGTAATTCAGGGTAGTGTCTTAGGTCCTTTGCTCTTTTTAGTTTTCATTAATGATATTTGTGAGTGTTTTAGTGTGGGTAAGTCCCTTCTGTTTGCAGACGATCTTAAGGTGGTGTACTCATTTTCTCCACATGAGCTGAGCAATATTCAAAATTGTATCAGCACGGAGCTTAACAATGTAGCACAGTGGTGCTCGAAATGGCAACTGGAGCTCAATACAGCTAAATGTGGTTGGCTATGCTTCGGTGATACATCACTCAACCTCGATCTTACCATAAATGGTGAAATGTTATCTAGGTTACACACAGTAGTAGATCTAGGACTTAGGTACTCCGACGACTTGTCGTTTACTGAACACATAATGAAACAAACGTCCAAGTCTCAACGCCTTATAGGTTTCATAACTCGAAACCTTCATAACAGCGAATCTCGTATTCTAATGTACAAAGTCTGTGTTCGACCACTCCTCGAATACTGCGCGTTTCTCCTTAGTAGCACGCGCATAAAGGATAAATTAAGACTGGAATCAGTACAGAGACGATTTACATTTCGTACTCTTGGACCTGATAGTGTCTTGACATATAATTCGAGGTGTAGTAAACTAGGGCTTGACCCTTTATGGAAGAGGAGACTCAAACTTAACCTTATCTTCTTTTTCAAAATACTTAACAAACTCTCCTTCACATCCAGTCAGGCGATTCAATATGCTAAGGCCTCACATTACGACATTCGTAACTCCTTGTCTTTAGCGAAACAAACATATTCTAGATCTTCTCTCTATATGAATTACTTTACCTGTAAGTTTTCTAGACTCTGGAATAATTTACCCCAAACTATCCGTATGTTAGACTCTCTCCCATTGTTTGTTCGCTCAATTAATGCTTTTTGCTCCTCTGAAAATGCATTAAATGCTCTAGCGCCTGCAAGTGTATCTTACTCCACAAGTGAGATTATAGGAACTTTAAATGTTTAACCTCTTACTTTCTATCATTGTTTTGGTGTTCCGTGCTCTTTGCTTTAATCTTACTTTCTCTAGTTGTAGATAATTAATAATAACTCGCTCTGGCACTGGTAATAACCTTACAGAACAATGTTGATCAATCATCAGGCTATCCACTTAATAAAAAAAATGACAAGTTCCCTGGTGTTGTATTGGCTTGCCGTGACATATGCCATATTTAAACTATTTATCAATTACTAAACCAGCAAACATAAAACTTTCTTATATTTCATGTTTGTTCTCTACATTAAATGTTGATTTTTATAACAATCTGATCATGCCTGTAAACTGGTGTGAATTCTGTAAATATTATTTTCAGAATATATTATTATTATTATCATACTAAGCGGTCTATGCCCAGATTGAAGCCACTTTTCTCAGTATAGCAGAATGAATCATATCCGGGCTAGGAGAAGTGTTCTTATTTAGATGGTGCTCTTTTTGAAAAACCAGTTTAGCGATCCTGTTCACTTCTGAAAATCTTTCTGAGTGGCAGATGAAGCTCTTTGATGTAGTTAGTTTAGGATGGTTGAAATTTTCAAAAGTACTGTTACGTCATAGGTTTGGTGGCATCACCTTTACTATTGGTCGAGCAATCAGGACCAGACAACTAAAAAACTTCGGCTTGGCTTGTCGAAGAAAGTCTGCATGTCATGATACGTTTTCGGATTGGAGACAAATTTGCTGACTAGTTTTATTTGATACTGAAGCCTTTCTTCACTTGTCGACTTCATATATTGGTTCATAACTTCTTCGAACTGCCTATGAGTGCATTCATCACCTGTTTCTTTATGTTCCGTATTGAAGTATCGTTTGAGTTTTACCATCCGAAGAATGCTATTGCCTATGACTACATTTTGCCTTCAGTTTTTGGCGACCCCTTGGGGGCAGACTGATTTGCAACACGTACGTTCGTGTAATTCATTTCATATTCAAGAACAATAATGATCATCTAGGGGTTGGCTTCACGGTTTTATTTTTACCACTAGTAGTATCATATTTATCATGCTAATTGGAAAGCTGAAATCATTGAATCTCAACACTATAATCAAACCTGTTATGGTTTCAATTTTGAATATTACTAGTCACAAGCTTCATGTTTTTGCGTGTTGTGATTCGATGATTGAAAATGATAAATTTCCAATCATAACCTGTGAACTTCCCATCTTTGATTCTGTGTAATCTACTCTGCGTCCAGAAAATTTAAGTATTTGAAGGACGATCTTCATTACTGCCCACTGAAGACTGCTTTAATGAAATGCTCGATAGTTTATTGACTACACCATTTAAGCAAGCAGATTCGGGCACAACCCTAAAGCTTTTATTCTGGTGGTCATGTAGGAAATCTTAAGAACTGGGAAGCAACAGTTAATTCTGTTGCTGCTGCGAAGTTCAAAAACCCGGAAATGAGATCAAATAGTCTTTCAATGAAGAATTACCATATCATATACAGAAGAAACATGGATAAATTGTTTAAACAAGAAAATGCTCATCCAAATATGGAACATTTACAGATTACTGACTTTAAGTGTTATCGGAAACTGATTTTCACCAACCTACGGACGATTTGCTGAAGAGGGTTGATAAATCTGTGGTTCGTATGCAAGTCAGTCGCAACATATGAGTAAGTTACAAGGACCTAAGTGAGTCCTTTCTAATATCTGTAATACATTCTAATACTGATGGGCTTTTTGTAGAAAGTAATAAATATAACTTTAAAAGATAGTCTGAGATACACTCAACAAAGTTGTCTTAAAGTGGTACGGGGAACAACAAATAATCAATCACTAATCTCAGCTGTGATGATTGCAGTGTTTACATCAATTAATGGCACTTTCCACTGAGTTGTGAAATTATTGCGAATTTCGAATATAAGTTGTATACCTATAGTTCTACCTGCCTTCAAATCAACTATTGCGTGAAGTATTAGCACGTTAACCGAAACACTTTTTATTATCCTACATTTCCAGCTGGCTCCTTCACTGTGTCATGTAGTTGTCCCATGTTTCTTTCTCTTGGATACTTCTCTGCTGTCGTTGTTAGATATTCCACATATTTCCGCCCGTCTGCTCCAACTTTCGTCTTGCGGTTTGGCTTTATCTGCTCTTGTTCTGTTGTTATTAACTAATGTCTTGTTTTTTCCTAAATCTAGTTCAGTGTATCGATAGGGATCTATTCATTTTGAAGAGAGGGAGTGCAGTGGCATTTTGAACTTCAAGGTGAGGCTGTGTGTATGTTTTATACAGTGTAAAAAACCCTGTGAGTATTGCGCCAAGTTTTCTTCGCATAAAATGAAGAGTTGCGTTTGCCTTGACTGCATACATTATTTGGTTTGAGTTTGTATCTGAGGTTTCTGTGGTTACAAGTCCGAGATCATGCTCTGAGGACAGCGGGTCTTAGTGAAGGGTGTCATTTCTTTGTGAGCAGAATGCTCATGATGTCATTTCTACAGGTAAAGTTTTGATCCATTGTCTACGTCTCATTCTTCTGTTTCCGTAAGATCCTTTTGAAGCCCAAGTGAGTCATTTTTATTTTTATGGACCGTAAATTTACGTCGTCTGCACAGATCAGCACCACTGAGCAGATATTATCTAACATATCATTAATAAGGATCAAGGACAGAAGGGAATCTGTGGTTGTTTCTTGTGAAACTCCTGATATTGAGGCCTACCAACTCGTTTGGTTTTTGTTTACTTTAGAACGGAACATCCTGCTCCTTATGCGGTTTCGCAGCCATGATAAAAGGGGTGAATTTAATGAGTGCCTGAATAGGTCATAAACTGAGGTCCTGACTGCATCTGTGCACTGTTCCTGGATTATGGGTCGGAAGTTGTCAAGTCCTCGTAACTTTTCTGAGTGCGTGGGTTTTTAGCCTCTCAGACTCTTAACTGACACTGGAGTTGAGGACTGTTTGAGACTGCCAAGTTGGCAGTGGAGATCTCTGCCATCTCAACGTTAGTGCAGTTTTCGCCATTCTGCTAATTAAGTGTGCAGATCCCTTGGTTTGTGGACTTTCTCTGTAGGGATATTCGGAGTTGGTTTTCATTTCGTCTGCTGGCTTGGCCTGAAAACATCTATCTCTGTGAACTTCGAAGCCTCATCTATTTCTCAACACCTAATAAGAGCTATGATGAGAATCCATTGAGGGCTCTTAACGCCTGTTCAAGGCTCTACGTTTGCCCTGTAGCAGGCGTTCTGTGCATGGCCTAACCAAGAATCTTCACCTTTCGGTTGTGTGCTTACTGTGAGGTAAATTGTTTTGGAACGCGTTCTGAATGATGTATCTCACAATCTTCCAGTTGACATCCCCTGTTGGCCCCTACTACTCTCTCGACCTTTTGGCATACCAAAGATGCGCCACCTTTTTTGTATAATCTGTACTGGTGAAACTAAAGTAAGGAGCATTCTGGTCCCTCTGAAATATTTTGTTTTCGACCACGTTGAAAATAACTGTAAAACAGCCATTAACATCCAATGGTGCCTGTATGTGGACATCATCGACTAGGTGCTGATCATTTGTCAGTAAATAATCTAGGTTTAAGTGTTTTCCGCCCCTGTTCCATATTGTGGTGCTACCCACATGTGCAGTCGGTCCTCAACATTTAGTGGCTGTGGCAGGTAGTTTATGGGACCGCCTTGTAGGGGTTGAATCCTGCTTGCTGAGACTTAAGAATGTATTTTGAAGCCTCCAACTAGTAACATTTCGTCAAACACAGGTATTGTAGCTGTATTTTTGCCTGTATTATCTCATCTTTTCGGGTATTGAGACCTTTGGAGGCATTTATATACCTCCAATCATACATTTTGTGCCTTTCACATTGAAGTAACACCAGCATAATTTTGTCGATTAAGCTAATGAGATTCTATGTAGTGTAACGGCTTTGAGGTGAGCCCCTTTGTATATCGCCACTGCACTTCCTGTTTTATGTACTCTATCTTATTTTAAAAGTGTCATGCCTTATAAGCTCACTTCTTCACACGTAATGTCAGTCAATCGCCATATTTCAGTTGTGAATAAGGTCTTTAGAACTAAGTGAAAGCATATGTTTCTGATTTCTCTGAATTTGACTCTTGGTCCTCTAACTTTGGTGTAGAGGCACTTGATGGTTCGTCTCATCATCTGATGACACTCTACAGCAGCATCTCCTGATTTTTAAACAGATTGTCGTTGGCTAGTTCCTAATGAAATGACTTCTGTAGGTGTTTGCCCGTATTGCGTGTTCTGTCGGCGGAACAGTGGTCTTGTATTGGTATTGGTCCTAATCACACAATCCTCAACGCTGACATGAGATAACTGGAAAAATTCATACCCAAAAACTGACGCGAATAGAATGTCAACAATGGAGAGGGCGGGAACAATCAATTGAGCTCATTTGGATAGAATGGCTCAGCCTTATAATAATAATAATAGTTTATTCTCAAATAACAGTTTGTTACATGAGACATGCCGGTTTACAGACAGGATCAAATTGTTACAGAAGTTACAATTTTCACTTTAAAAAATTACTCAGCCGGGTCGACATTTTACTATATATGAGTGTAAATGGATTTCGTAAGAAACATGTTATCAATACCACTTTTGGCGCACTTTATGGAGGTAGCGTTGCAACATACAGTTGATGGTCGACAATAGAAACGTGCGAAGTTGGGGGCTTTTAGAAGCTTCGACCTTATATCCCTTCGGAATATCTGAGGCTCTAATAACGGTGTAGGACGAATTCACCTGTGCCATATCTGTTTTCGGTGGGGGTATCTCTAGGGGGCTGAAAAAGGTGTAAGGAAAAGGAAGGACGAAGAGCAGAGCACAGAATATTCATGTAGGGATATTTAAGGTATAACCATTTAGTCTAGTTGTCTGTTACTGAAGTTCTTATTAGGCAAGAACATACTAATTTGTTAAAGAAAAATAAGTGTGAACAAGGTATGAGTGGATAAGGAACTGTATAAATGAAGGTAGTCTAGAAAGAAGTATGGAATTATGTATCATTATAAAATAAAGTGCTGAAAACAGCATTTCGATACAAATGGCTGTCTCCCTTTTTTCGAAGCTATTTGAACTCTTGTTTTGTTTTTAGATTTTATAGGGTATGGAGTGGGCTTCGTTTTTAGCCAATTGTCTAGCTTGCTTGTAATAGGATTACTCGGTAGGAAGTGGAACCAATTCAGCATTCTAAACACGATTTATATCACTTGTCTCTTATTCATATTAGATAAATTGATCTATTCCCAGCCTAAATGTGTTCTTTAGAAACGCCAAATGTTGTCTTGTGGACTGTTGCGACACGACGAGTCAGAATAGCCAATGATATGGCTTACATATAAGATCTTTTAGATCAGTAGTCACATCATGATAAATACACAATTTTAGAATTATGTCAATTATTATAGCAGCATTAGTAACGAACTGGACCATAATTCCAAAGTCTTTCTTCGGTGCCGTGGGTTGCTAATCAAGGTCGACCGACACTAAAGTATACTTTAGTAGGAGTTTCGTTGTCGGCCTTCATAACATCTGGCGTAACTGGATAGGTTCTTTTACGATCTAAGTCCTCTCACTTCCTGAAATTCACAGACATCAGACCCGGAAAACTGATGGTCGTGGTGCGTAACAATCACTCCCCATATCAATCAAAAGACTTAGTCTAAGCTGCGAAAACTGAAAAGGATGTACTATATATCAAAAGACTTCAGTGCCCTGCACCAAGTTTACTTTCTACTTGAAGGAGTGCAAAGTCACCACAACAAACATAAACATGTAGAGAAATGTACTGCACTCACTACTGCATCTAAATCCTAAAACATATGTCTTCTCCTTGAAAAAAGCATAAGAAAGAACGCAGATCACAAAACTCACTCCACACTGCACGATGGTGTGACGTATTATGACCAGGCCGTCATAAGTGGACTGTCAAATGATTGGTTTTCCCACAGTGGGAATACATTTCATGTCTCAGATATCAGCAACAAGTGCATCAGCAAAAATTATCTTCGTATCATTGACCTTGATCATAGTAGTATACACATCACCAACGAAACACTTAAGCCGAATGCAAGTTCTGGTGCCGATGACATCCCATCACTTCTTTATAAAATGTCAAGACCGGACATATAAACGCCACTACTCAATATGTCCATATTATCTTTAGAGGCAAGTACATATCCAGAATCTTGGAAGGTAACGTATGTTGTCCGCAAACGCAAAACAGGACCGAGAAACCTGGCCAAAAACCACAGACCTATGAATGTCACCACTGTTAGATCATGCATAATGGAAAACGTGATACAAAGTCAACTGTCTGATCAACTACTGAGGGGAAGATCTAATAGGCCCGTCACAA
Source organism: Schistosoma mansoni (assembly GCF_000237925.1). Lineage (NCBI taxonomy): Eukaryota > Metazoa > Platyhelminthes > Trematoda > Strigeidida > Schistosomatidae > Schistosoma > Schistosoma mansoni. Next base: position 10,662,934 of record NC_031496.1, read on the forward strand.
CACAGCTTTATTAGATCAAGGTCCTGCAGTACATGCCTGAAGACTTACTTAACGAGGTTACCTGCATACATGACCAAGAGAAGCTAGTAGTTAAACAATACTTCGATATTAAGAAAGCTTTTGATAAGGCGCCCCATAACCCCCTAATCAACAGACCTCAGTCGGTTGGGATTACAAACTCCTTATTTCAATGGATTAGGTCTTTTCTTACAAACAGATACCAAATAACCAAAATTAACTCTACAACATCTACACCTCGACCAGTATCCAGTGGTGCTGTGGAAAGTAGTGTCTTGAGTCCATATCGTTTTACAATCTACATCAATAATATATGCAGGTACTTTGACATAGGTAAGACCTATCTTTACGATGATGACTTAAAAGTCAACTATAACGCTAACATTCGCGATGTGCTTAGTACTATACTAACAATCCAGCATGAACTCCACAAGGTAGACAATTGGTTGGAGCTCAACACAGCGAAAGGCCGCTGGTTATATATGGGAGACACGTCTCTTAAATTAAACTAACACTTAGCAAGAATGCACTGCCCAAACAAACATCAGTGACTGACCTAAGGGTGCATTACTTACAGAGTCTTAATTTCTTCGAACATATTTCCACCAAAGCATCTAAAATGCGGAAATTGCTTCGCGTCATTTTTCCTGACTTCCTCCAAAATAAATTTCAACTCATTCTTCACAAGGTATGTGTAAGACCTATTGCTGAATACTTTTCCTTCTCATTTTCCAACTTAAGCCTATCCGATATACTTAAGGTAGAGCGAATACAACGGGATTTAACCCTTCGAAATACTTGTGACCGACTCATTCATTGGCTATAATTCCAGATGCCATCCAAATCATAGGACTACAACCCTTTTGGAAAAGAAGGTTTGGGTAGAATTTCATTCTCTGCTTCAAACTCCTCAAAACCTTACCTACTCCACACGTAGTACTATTCTTACCCACGGCCCATATGGATACGACCTTAAAGACAAAGTACATACGGTCAAAGTTGAAAAATACAGAATAAAAACTCGGGAAAACTTCTTCCTCATCAAGTATGCATTATTATGGAACAGTCTTTCCTCTGAAATACGCATGGCAGATGGATTGCATACGTTTGTTAGACTTCTTGATGAAGTCTTCCCCTGCACAGATCTAATATGATCGAACAAATCTGCGTCCCATCTAGACATCATAGGCCCTCTACATGTATAGACCAAATTGGACTCCAAGTTCAATTTACCTTACTTTCCTACTTTGCAGTCGTGTTAGGTATTCATCCCTCCTTGACTTTTTACTTGAAATAGATTGGTAACTCACTGAACCTATCGATGCTGCTCAACTATAGTCGATCGCTAAGGGACACTCACTACTGTCCTTAAAAGTTGTCAAGAGAACAGCACAATCCACTGCTTACTACCAGTGGTCTTGCGTCTATGGAGTTTTCAACCCATCACCCGGTTAGGATAGCACAAAATTATATCAGCACTAAGTTGATGTGAGTTTCTTCTTGTTTTTTCTTTATCAGCTTTCTACTCTCCCGTACACGATGTTGACTTACCATTGACATTATTTCACCACCCATTGCCTTATCTATAACAAATATATTCCTATACTTTTCCACCTACTTCGGTGAACAACTGTATTCCATTATAACCTTCTTAATGCTCAAACTTTGATCGACAACCTATAGTTTATACTATGGTAATTTAAAGCACTGTATCGACGCCTTACTCACAGCCCATAATTTGTAGCTGCCTGATAAGTTTGTAAAATGTTACTTATGGAAATAATGTTTTCCAATAGGATGTGAAACAAAGAGCATCATGTGAGGTATGATATATATCCAAAAATCAGCTTAAATTAGCCAAACATTACAAAAGGAGGGAGGGTGGAGTTACTGACTAGTAAGCATTGATGGTGAGGGTGACGACTACAATCCGCCCATGTTTGTGGGGCAGAACATTTTGTTTGTTTCAGACTCTTTATGATAGAGAACGAGTCAATCGATCAATGATATTGAGGTTGTTCTCCTGTGCTCACCATTCTGACTCATGTTTCCAATTTTATACTGAATTAGCCGTTCTACTAAGACAATCTACAACATGAGAACTCAGACTTTTACGCTAGGACTATGTGGCTGGTATCAGATGAACAAATGTCAGACAATGAAAGATAGAGTTATTAATTTCCTTAACACTTTACTCTCTTGATGCACTTTTACATTTAATAAACAGTCTTCCATATTCTAACATCGACTTCCTTCCCATCATTCGAACCTACCACGCCTTGTTAGATATCACAATCCATTGTTCTTTATTACTAACTTCTCTCATCTGGAGGCTCTTATCACATTTTACTCTGGCAGCAAGTGCTAGTATGAATTTAATCTACTAATTTATCATACCTCTGTCTATTCCACTACAAAATATTAAGCATTGTTTAACCCTCATATCCCAATGCCTTGCTGCTCCTTGGTTTTTTTTCTGAATCTTGGCTCTGAGGGCACAGCTATGGAGTTTCTGATAAGTGGAACAAACTTGACGTATGCGCTTTCTCAAGGTCATAATTCACACCAAGAGCTCTACAAATCTACTTTATAGCAACTATAAACTCAAAAATTGTATTTCATAAATATTTAGCACGGCCAGAATTCTGAAAAAATCATATCAGGCTTGGATCTGATGTGTAACGTGGACGCGATGCCACTTTGGCAAATTATTTTAAGAACGAGTCAAACCTACTCATTAACTCTCTGAGACATCTGCACGAGTGTACTGTTATTTAATTTTATTGATTCCATCTATTTTTTGACCCTACTTGGGAAGTCTACTGCAAGCAAACTAATGTTGTGATTCGTAGATTATGCCTGTAATAATGGCGTGTATGTGCCCTGGGGGAAATATATTCTTATTATAAGAAATGGGGTAGTGACCTATTACTCGATGCTCACCCTTGGAAAAGCTTCTGGATTCTTTGGCTGTCTGGTTAATGTTAACGACTCATCACTTCACGTCTTATAATGGTGTAGGGTTGTGACGAAGGAGAACTTCTCTGACAACTAAAGGAGGAAGCACAGAGCATGAATTTCATTATCAAACTCCTTCAGATTGGACATTGTGACTATTAAAGTAGTGTCGAAGTCCAGAAAACCACAAATCATGGTCACTGAGATCAAGTTCTGAGAATCAGTGATTCGTAGCAGCAACCATGTTCATCTATACAGGCGACAAGTTATACTTATATTGTTGGCTTTCACTCTAGATTCAGTCTGACATTTAGTGATATATAAGAAACATTTAAGTGCAATATAAACGAGTAAAAACAAATCTAATGGCAAAAATATGAAATAAAAAGACATAAACTTAAATCAAATAAAAATTAGTGACTTTAGTTTATCGGAAGATCAAACTGCTAATGAGTATATATATATAAGGATTATTTTGTCCAAAACAAGGACTCACTAATCGTTAACCCTGTGTCCGCCCGTCGCTGTATAAAGACAGAGAAAACTTCACTGTGATTGTGATAGGTTCTCCTTACCACCAGGTGAATTCCTAATTATAACGGATCAACCTTTTAACATTCAAGGCAAGATAATAGGAAGCATGTGCCTACACAAAGTAAGGAGGTAAATAAAAACTCTACGCATTTCGTATTGATCTTGACGGGAGGTTTTCGGCTAAGTCTAAGTAGTTTAGACTATTGCATCAGCCACATCCTAGAATCTACTCCCATGTGGATGTAGGTATGATCAATTTATAAAATGAAAGGAAGTCAGTTCACTGCTCTCGTAAAAAATCAGGCACTAAAAGGAAGTGTACATTTCGGAGTAATAAATGTTCGGTTTCACATAAATGTTTGGTATCTCAGAATGTACTCGTAATCTACAAGGAAATAGACTAGTTGTAAACATCTAGGAAATTAAAGTGTTTTAAAACAGAATGTGTCTTAAAAGTTAAAAATCTTATGAACCCGCTGGAAGTTGAATTCCTCGATTATTTCTGTTACAGTTTCATTATGTTTTCGGGTAACTCTTAACCATCCAACTTAAGCGGTTACAGATCCACAACACAGCGTACTGAATGTAGAGTGATTCGGATGCTCGACCGAGCCCCCTTCATAAAATGGTGCTGCCAGACATACGAAGCTATTTGTTTTGGGGGTTTGTTGACTGCCACAGATTTCACTGATTTCAAGCACATTCAAGTTTTATCTTCTCGCTTCCATCATATTTGGACGAACCTCCTGTCCTCCCATATTGTCAGGACATTTTATATTACTTTGGTTTAGAAGTAACACCTGCCTCAGTACTTCGGAAGAATCTCAGCTCCAACCATGAGTTGTTGTGAACTTTCTACATGAAGATTTTTCAAATCTCAGTGTCGGGTTTAGTAGGATTAATTGGTTTACCCTAGTTGTCGATTTTATATCTAGTTTCTTTTTCACGAGGTGGGGTCGCTAACCCTATGTCTAACTAGCAGCTTTTGTCGGTCCCTGAAACTGTTAGTAACCCTACGGTAAATGAATATACATTTTTCTACACTTGTTTTCGTACAACTAGGCGATTTGATTAAAAATATTAATGTTCAAAAAACAATAGTTGGACACAAAGGCAAAATTGGGAGAAATACCCCAAAAAGACAAACATCAATGGCAATTAATGATTAAATAATAATAGGTTATATGAAAGAATGTAGCTTTGGGGAATGTTCGTTTGGGTGAACACCATAAATTGGACATCAATCAATGGGTCAATGTTCTGCTGGATGCTCTGAGTCTATGATATGACAGAAAATATAAATTACACAGTGCTTGAGAGTGAGAAAGATTGATTTTCACACCAATGTTAACTGGGCCTAAAACGCATACAGAACTGCTATACTATATAATCAACTTTCGGGGTTTATTAAGGAGCAATTGATAATGACAGATGTAGAACTACATTTACCACGCAGTATAGCAATAAACTGACATGGTGAAAGCGGATGGCATTCAGAGTTCATGCACAAAAATTACACTTATTTGATGAAAACATGAATGGTTATACAATGCCAAGAAAATAAGGAAGGTATTTTATTTTACCAGATGAAAATTATTGACTTTCTTCGTCACTGTGTCGCTTATTAGTTGGATCGATTGTCTTTTGGAACAAGAAACAAAGAGATGTTCAGAACAGTGTACCAATGTTTCTTCCATAATGACTTAAAGCTTTTTGATTGCTTCAAACTGAAAACCGTTTTATTCTTTCAAACGGTCAATATATGGTTGCGCGCGCTTAGGTCGGTTGGACTGACTTATGATTTTTACAGTGCTAGCTATATTATGATCAGTTTGTATGCTCATAGCTGGTTAAGTTAGCTGAAACTCGTCATTTTGTCGTGCAAAGTATGACTGAAGTCAGGAATGATTTTAACGAAGTGAGTTTTGTACAGGTCTAGTTATGCTGTAGAAATCTGTGGATGACTTAGGTAAAGATGATTTAATCCGACTGTTTGCTTACCTGGAAGGGGAGCTGGAAGCAAGAGACATAGCACTTGGTGCTCTAAGGGTGGGTTGTTTTTCAGTGAATTACTTTCAGTCTGAACATGTAAATACGGCCAATCTAAGGGCTAAATATGGTATCGTGGTAAACGACCAACAGAGTGTCAGAGACTTAAAGGATCCTTTTCAAGCATTACGAAGAGATTCAGTAAGTTTGGTTTGTACTGCCTTCATTCTTAGCTGTGCTCACCTCTATGCGATAGTGAATCTGCTTTAAAGCCATTGTATGATAGCCAGTTATTACAGCTAGAGAATCTCATATCATCTCAAAGGTATGCTCAGAACAAAATGCGAGACCAACTAGTCCTCATGGAGAAAAGATATGTCAAGGTAAGTCATATGTTTACATCCGTAATTGTTTTACAGGCGTGTGAAGAGTTAGAGGAGGAACGTCGAAAACACGAAAGAGATGCTGCTCAAGGTGACGACGTCTTAGTTATGCTTGAAAAGGAACGTGAGAGACTTAAGTCAGAGGTACTTCCGGTTTTTTGCTTAATTTTCAGGTTGAGTATGAAAAACTGCAGAACAAAAAGCTTACCCGTGACTTGAGGCGTGTAATTCTCAGTTGGAGGGAACAAAATGTTCTATGTAATAAGCAGAAGTTTGCTGCTGTTACTCTCATAAAAGAGCGCAAACGTCTTTCTAATGAACTTGCTAACGAGCAGAAACGTGTGATTGAGCTGGAGCTATCATTGCAACAGAATAGCCTCAATACGAAATCACTTAGTTCAGAATGTAACAACTCTGATAACAAGATGACTGAAACAGTTGGTTCAGATAATAACGTGTGCTGTAGCCGTCAGTGTGAGTTGTTACGACAAAAGCTGGCCGAGGAAACGGAGAATCGTAAAGCGATTGAGTGTAGTTTTGAAAGGTAATTTAGTCTTTAGTTCTGACAAACTATATGTTATCTTATAATTTTGTGATACGTTTTGTATTCTTTGAGTTTTCAAAAATGATGTATCATCTAGTGTCGTTTTACTTTTGTAAGATTTATTGCTTGTTTTACATCTCGTCAATATACCAGTCATGTTCTTAGAGAAGGGACTGTATGAACTCGGTTTGTAGAAAATATTTTTCCTTACCTGTATGAACTTGTCATATTATTCCATTGTGAGTAGAAAAAGCAAAATAGTAAGCGTAAAGCCTATCATTATTACAGCAACAATTGCACTCAAGCTCTTGGGGATTTAATCAGTTTTGACTGCTCGGGAAGGTATTATTATTATTATTATTGTTATTATCATTATTATTATTATTATTGCTTGAACACATAAATATTGGTACAAAGAGGCACAGAATACATATACTCTACACAAGTCCCTTGATTTGTGTGTGCGATGTGATACTACTCGTGTGCCACACTGGGAACCTTCGACCTAAAGGTCTGATCCACAAGGCAGTAGAGCAACGTAGATAAAGTTCCATAGTAGTCGGTGACCGACAACTGGTTCATACGCCATATGTTCCCTCAGAACCCTGGAGTTCATCTTCACCATTAGTTTGGAATCAGGGTTTTCTAACTTCCCTAGGTGGACCCTCTATATTCACTGACCAGATTAAAGCGCTAGACATTCGCTTTTCGTCCTCTCGATTTCATAAACAACAGGCAGTGAGTAGAACTTGTTTGGTAGTGACTGTACACGTGTGGCTATGTGAGAGCATTTCGATAGGGAAAGCGGACTCTCCTCACCCTCGGCCGTACCAGGGCGTTCGGAGGCAAAATCCAGGAAGGAGTCGTTTTGTACTTAGAAGTAATGTGAATTGCACAAGCGTCCATCAGTTTTGTTTGCCCCGCCTTAATATAGTAAGGTAAATTTTACAAAGTGAATACCGTAGGCATCTGAATAATAGTACCCATGATGGAAGATAAACGAACAGAAAATCAATTCATAGAATAAAAAGTTATGACCGATTGTGGAAACTCCATTTCTGTTAGAAAGTAGGGGATGATTACCCCTTTACCACTGCAATCAATTTCAAACCACATCACTTAAACTCTCCAGTCCTTGGTCACGATTGTTTCATGGACCATGACTACGTAGTCTACATCTTCCTAAGTAGTTTGAACCATAAGATAGTAACTTTTTGACCTGATGCCACTATTCGCGGATTTTATTCCAACCTACTCCGATCACCGTTACGCATCTTAAGAGGCGTATGTAACACATGTCTTGGCCACCTGAGTAAATGGATGGATATTCAGTTCAGTTGATTTTCTATGCTTAACTACTACTATCCTTCGTCTCTACTTGATTGTCCCACCGAACTCCATGTCAATATTTCATCAACCAACAACCCACCGACGCTGACAATACTGTCAAGATAGTTGGTGGTCATCACTTTAAAGTATTGGACAGCACTCAAAGAACCAGCTTTACAGTAAATTATGTTTCGGTGAATTAGGTTATTCAGTACCGTTTTTTCACAAGCATCACAAACACAATTTAAGCACGACAAGGTATCTCTCGCTTAAAGCCATCGGAGCTACTCGTCTGCTTCAATAAAATTTAGTAAAGAATATTTCTAATCTGCTATCCAACGATTATTATTTGTCTTTTCTCGTTCAGTGGTTTACTTTCTGGATAAAGCCAGTTAAATACTCATTTGCTTAAGTGATCTTTGTTTATCTGCTTGCTGGTCATACTAAAAGTACGACAAATAAATCGTGGTATTGTTTGGTCGGGGTATAGTTTTTTAGTAAAACTCATCTTACATGGTTTATGGCAAACGAATGTGATCATTGTTTAAGAGTTGGGGCTTAACAAATTCCTATGAGAGTGTAGTTGTTTGACTTAACATCACATGAAAGATCATTTTTCGGGTTTCAATAAATGCAAACTCAGCTCACAAACATTGAGATACTGTCCACCCTTAAATACCCTTATCCCGGAGTAGAAGTAGACTCATCTTTTTGGAGTAATTTCTTTCATCTCAACTTATCATTTTGGTTAAGCATTGCGAATAATTAAGTGTTCGGACATCAAAACGGTTGTATACTTGCTCTCAAGAAGTTACTGGTTAATTCAACATTCATGTGGCGACAGTGAGATATGCCAGCCTAATTTACCTTTAGTATCACCACAAGGTTAGCCTGACTAAAATGTCAAATATACGACTCTTTGTCGCTAGCAGTTTTTTTATGGCTTTAATCTGGCCTCATCATGACGAGATTATACGATATTCCTGTTTTCGATCTCTGCTACTTAAATAGTATTTTCTTTATTTTGAATAATGCTTAAGTCATAAAATGTATTTGGATACTGTTAACAATGTTATTTATTGGATAAAATTATCTAAAAGTATTAATTTCAGTTACTCGAACATATTTTACGTAATTCATTTGAGCCGCATTTACATCGTAGGTATTGGAGCTTTATATAAGAACTTTTTATAGTCATTGTGCGATAAAATACAGTTATTTCAGAATTTTTATTGGGACATTGGAATTTTCTGAGTTTTCGGGAAGTACAACATCGCCATAGATAAAACAAAACTGTCAGATTTTTCTTAGTACTTCAGGACTTCGAACTTTTGTTTTTATAAGTTTAGTAACAGAACATGAATTATAGTAGGATGGTCATTAATTATGTTTTGGTTACTTCTGGGATTCACGTAGACGTCTCGTAATACGAACCTTTCTACCGTTTCATGTTTTATACGGATGATATTAGTTAATAGAATTTGTAAAATAACTTGCAGGTCTTGAATGTTTCATCTGCTAATATGCGCTTATTCCACATTACAACTGATTATTTAATGAAAATGTCACGTCTTTTTATGAATGTGACTATGTTGCTTCTCTGTGTGAATTATTTGGACAAAAAAAGGAGTGTCGTGGTATATTAAAAACTTTATTCCCAAATATTCGTACATATTTCCTAATATATTACTGTTTTTTATATTTTCTTTGCTGTATCTTTGTATTTCAGACTTAAGGCAGATTATCAAAGACTGGTATCCGAATCTTATTCCAAGGATACTACAGCCAATCGTCCTCCAGAAGATTCAGTTGGTGTTAGTGTCTCATTGGTTAACGGTCCATGGATTTCTACTGAAAATTATAGTAGTCCTGAGTCCGTCACTGCAAATTCTTCAATCAGATTCAAACCGAATCCTCCTCAAAGACGATCATCTGATATGCCTACTTCCGTTTCACCCACCTCTAATATAATCTCATCCGGATCGATTCAAATTTCTAACAGTTCAAACCATATAGGAACTACTACTTCTGGCTCTTCTCAAACAGTTGTTGAACAATGTTCATCTAGATCTCCCTCTGGCAATGTTGGTGACAAATCAACCAGTCAGTTGTCCGTTGTCCCTCCATCAACTACATCACCACCTTCTAGATCGTCCACACCATCACCACCCCCACCACCACCCCCTATGCAGTTACATTACCCTTATCCTGGGATGCAGGGACACTTAAACCATACTTCAAGAAGTCATAGCGGTCCTCCACCTTTCCTTCCAAGCACAAATAATCGCCCTATACCGAATTCAGTGTCTCATACAGCTGTTGTACAGTCCGCTAAATCTAGAAACCTAGCTTCTCACCAATCAAGTCCTCCTTACCAACCGGCATATTCTTCTCCGAATCACACTGTGGTTATCCCTGGTAGAGCTGTTAATAATTCCATTTATTCAACACGTGGAGGGTCACGTAAACCTATGTCTGTGAATGTTCAGCATGCCAATTTTCATCACAATCCTCACTCATCTCCTCGCCCTGTTTCCCCTTTTATCCAACTTCAGTCTAAACCTGCCTCAGTTGCTGTTCAATTCTCTCAACACAGTAGTTTAGCACCAAATAATACTTCACATCCTTCCATTGGTGGGCATCATTTTCCCACTCATTCGTTGCATCGTTCTCATCCTTCTATTGCTAATCCTATACCATCAAATGTTAGACCACGAAATCCAATCCAGAATAGTCAATCAGGACTTACTGTAGCGGTATCACTCATGGGAGGTGGGCACGTATGTGTAAATGGAAAATAATTTAGAACTTTCTGTCTATATTTAGATATATTTCTAGTGTTTTTTAAGAGGAATTCATTTCTAGTTCTATGTTTTTAAGTATCAACGACAAGAATGACAATTACAACGTATATATTTTTTTATAAAACTAGTCAATACGTGTACAGCTGGATACATACTACTTATTGTATAATCTAAATGTCATTGTAAGCAAAGTAATGCGGTCTTCAAAAATTCTAGTCAGAAGTCTTAAATGTTTACATCTAACTATCAGTTTCGGATAAAAAATATGTATACATTTTTTTAATATTTTTGTGACATAATTAACCCAATAAATATTCTGAAGTAATGTGCAATTTTCCATTTCTAGTTTTTCATTAATTATTACAGTGTGCAGGTACTGCTGATATAAGTATTATCATTATTACTATTGATCTATCTAATTTTGTTTCCAGTTTATTCATTCTCTTTTGTTTATTGAATGAATGGTTCACTGTATTTACTGACTGTATTTACTTAGCAAAAGTTTGTGATTCCTTATTTTTTGCTTTTATATTTTTAGTTCAGTATTTAGATAATTTAATCCTTCTTGGGATAATTCTTACCAATGAATTAATTTAATTGTGGAATAATATGCATTTTACTATGATAGTGAAACAGAAGTAATCGTTGAATATTTTATGTTTACCATAATTTACTATCTTTGTATCCCTGTGTTTTGTTCAGTAGTTTGTCTCTTCTCAATCAGCACAACGCGGTGCGTTGTTTACTGATAATATCAGAATTCATTTATGAACTTAAGTTAAATTACATAATGTGTAAATTAATTAACTTTGAACAATTTTTTTACTGACAGCCAAATATCAATGGACAATTGTGTATAAAATCAAATTTATGATCATCATTAGGGTTCGAGAAGTTTCATATTTATATTTCAGCTGTTAATATAACAAATACAAAATTTCTTTCAGTGATATTGTTCTGGTGTGTTTTATTGATTGAATGAAAATTCAGTTAATAGGTTTAACAAGTCTCGGCAGGAACTTTAATATATCGTTCAGGTAAACATCCATTTTTTTTTCCATGAATAGTTTCATGCAATTTTCTATAGTCAATCAAGAAACTTTCAACGGTTTTCTATAAAGATTTTCTAATGAGTTGTTTATGGTTGTTAGACTTGTTTGCAGATCTGAAAGATTATCCATTGGCACATATGACTGCAATAGGTATAAAAAACTTGAACGTTCACTAGTTTTCGAAGTTATTTGTTCAAGAACTGTATGGATCCGATTGTAAGTTATCGTCAAGCACAGTTTGCATTTATTTATACGAATGTTAGATGTTTAGCATTGAAAATGTTGTTTTGTGATTGCAGCATTTAGCTGGGTGAGTTATGTTATTGCTGTTGATCTAATTTGAACTGCATAAGCTTTACTTCATTTCGATGGAAAAGTGTTATAAGTGAATTGAAGAGTGATAAAATCTATTAGCACGAAGCAGTACAAATATAGTCTAGTTGGACATGCTGCTTAAATAATAATTTGGAACAACTAAGCAATGAGTGATAAAGTTTAAGTTTCAAGAGTTCTGCATAGGAATAAAATGTCTTCAACTGTCACATATTTGTCTTATCATACTAAGATTTTTGATATCTTAGGGATCCCCTAGGCATGTAGGTTGATCCGAGAATGAAATCCCAGCTACTTTTCGTTACATGAATGCATTCATAATTTAACGCTCACCCACTGAGTACCCAGATGTAGGGAATTATCATTCGAATTTAGGCTTCTCACACACTTCACGGACACAATCTCATTTGTGGGATTAGCTGGTATTTTTAGCTTGGTAATGGCTGTAACGTTGGCAGCTATTCTTGATAAATTGGTGGGTTAGTTCGAATAAATTCATTGGGACTTGACGCCATCTATTTAGTAATTCGTGTATCATTGCTAGTAGCATGTTGGTACCCGCTATCATTTTGATTTTTTAGTTTAGAGGATTCAGTAATGGATTTCTGGTAGTAAAGAACCTGGTGGGTCGGAGTTTATTTGTGAGAATTGAATACTTGAATTGGTTACCAACCGTGTTCGTAAGGTCATGACGTTCATATGCGGTTAAAAATATCGACGTGAAGAATCATCCCACATTTCTTAGTCTTCAGGTGATGAATGATCACCGCACTTGCATTAATAACTTGCTTGAATCAAGTTCTAGCATTTTTTCCATAGAGACGTATATTACATGACAGCAACTGGGTCTTCCAGGTATCGTTTTGGGAGTCAAGTTGATCATAAATACAGTTTCGGGCTGCAACCAAGCATCAAAAGTGATGTTTTCTTTTGGATCGTTTGTAGATTGTTAAATTTCGTTGACGGTACTATTGGTTGAAGTCGCTTTCTTTGATAATAGTGTATCATTTCTGTTAACAAACATATCCATTAATTTTAATTGCTGTCCTAATAAATATTCACTTTACCCAGGTTCCATTACCATTTACTAACTCTTATAACCATCCTTTAGTTCTGACAAAGGAATAAACATAATTAAGCAATATAAACTGCATGTTTGACAGAGATACCTCAATAATTACAGATCAAATGTAACTACATACAACTATTTCCTAACGAGTCCCCAAACATTTGATAGTCATAAGAAGGCCTTTTTTGAGTATAAAGCCATACTGTTCCGGGCGATATTGTTACAAGAACAGTTGTATACTTACTCAGCCGCATATTCCATTTGTCGTATTAATCGGCTAATAGAATGCCTTACTCAAATGACCACTTTTGCATAATTGTGTAGAACAATAATTATGAAGTTCCAAGTATTTCTTGTCATGCTAATCGACAAATGTTTCAGGGTAAATCATATAACTAATTACTATAAATGTCTTCTCATTCCATTTTCTTTTGTTAATGCTCAAGAATACATCAAATAACCAGGTCTATGAATGAGTTCTTTTAAAGAATGTATTTTTTCTTGAGCCAAAGTATGTCTACGATAAATGTTTTTTCCATCAAGTTTAATAGATGCATTAAGAAAAGTACTCTATATAAAACCACTTGGTAACTTAAAATACTATTCAAACAAACAATACTAAGTAAATTTCTGTTCATTGTTTGTTTCAAAATTTTTGATTTGTTTTACTTATGTGAGAATAAGCTGAAGAATAAATAACTGATGTCAAGAAAAGGGATTAATAATATTAATGTTTACGGGAAAATGGTTGTTATCCATCGATTTCTTAAACTTTATTCTAGACTTATAATAAATGAATTTAATTATCCCTTCCAACCTGAGCGGAGAGGTGGTCAGTGTATGACATGGTGTCGTGGCATGAAAGAAAGCTGCAAAGGGCTGGCTTCTGTCAGTTCTTCACGACACCCTGGCTGGGGTCCAAGAGATGATGCAACACAGTGGCTAGAGATATGACTCAGAACAGAAGCCAGTGGCGATCCTACTGTAACCTTCTTTTACTTTCTTCATAAAGTGTGGTTATAACTTTCCTAACTGAAAGAGTCTCCTGGTTGTACATTTCAGTCCCCCCCATCATTACTCTTCTCTTTTTTTCATCCTTTTTTCTTTTATATATACGCATCTTCCTTTTTTCTCTTCCCATTCTCATTGTTTTGTGTGGCGCATATGTATCTGGTGCCCCTTTGTACCAATATGTATGTGTTTAAATAAATAATTAAATAATTACAACCTAAATGTATTACTTTCTTAAGAATTCGATTAATACATTCTACCCGAAGTTTGTTCTGATGATGTCGTTCAGAAGGTCAACGAATGCTCCACAACTGTATTTAAATATTCCTATTCTTTGATAATCGACTGTTTTACGTTGAACTTTCATTGTAATCAATTTTGTTTTATACACAACGATTATTACTGTAAAGCTTGAATAGACTACAGCAAGATTTATCTTCAGTTTTATATAAAATCACTTTTAATATTTATACTGGTTTGTCGTAGCAATGTGATGATAACCTTGTTTATATGTCTGATTTACTTATGCATCGATCGGTATTTGGCTGATGAATACTATCATCTGATTGGTTATTGAAAATGAATGACTTATATTCATGTGGGCCATATAATTCGAATGACATTTTATATGTACATAGTCATTCAATAAAAAAAGATGAATAAATGGTGATATAACTAGTAACCACTTTCTGTCACTTGCCAAAAAATGTTTTTCAAAGTTTTATAAGTCAATTGGCTCACATCATGTAAATAGGTTATCACTATGTTCTGTGAACTATGCTTTCTTACTAAACATTACTATTATGCTAAGCAAAGATGGATAGTGGCTAGCAGTGGAATCCAGGACGCGCGTTTCGTCCTATTTGAAAATAAAAGCGATATCATTCAAAACACTATAAAGTACTAAGCATCTGTAAAGTCCTAGCTCGGATATTTATTAGTGATTTATTCATCCTATTCTTTTTATGTCTAAAGTCAACATCAGAGACATGTCAGAGGTTACGTAACATTTATTATTTAAGATTCCAAAGAACACAACTAAGTGATAAATTCGCTTTATTGGGATAAATCTACAACTGTGTTAATTAAAGTGAATAAAAGAGTTATCAAATCTTAATCAAGAAAAATTCATTTTCCTACACGTTTTGGTTTGATCAGTCTTGCTCGTATTTTAACTCTATTGGATAAACGGAGTACAACACAAGGTGATTAAAATTACTTGACTAAGTCACTCAAAAAGGCTTCACAATCTCATCGATTTAAAGTATTCCTTTACAGTTTATAAAAGCAAACCTCACTTAATGTAGATAATTCTTTGAAGGCTCCTAATGACTGACTGACTTTAGACTATACATTTCAAATAATTTCACCTTTCGATATCATCGCCTGCTTAAACTGTCAGTGTATAATAGACAACGGGAATGAATCTGTTTATCGTCTAATCTGAAATCAAATAGGTGATCTATTTTTCGTTGATATAGTTTATTAATTCGCTTTCGCGATAAGCACAGGCAAACATCTATGCCTGTTTAAAAACGTTTCCACCTGCCTCTATTCTTCTATCTATCTCAGCTTTTCATCATTGCATATATCTCCGTAAGTCTGTGTTAAGGCAAAATAAATTGGCAATAAAATGTTTTATACTGAGAATCCCATATTGTACTAAACATAATACTGAATGAAGCCACTGTTATTACTTCATTACACTAAAGATTTGAAACTTTTTGTTTTGCCGTTCACAATTAGGCGTTGTATTTGGTAATTTTTCGAATAACAAGTAGTTCAGTTATTGTTGTAAAATGTAAAAATGCTGTGGCTATTTGTTAAAAACTGGGGCCACAACTGGCTTCTTGCTTCTAGCCCCCAAATGCCCTGGTACGGCCGAGAGTGGTGAGAGTTTGTTCTCCCTCTCGAAATGCTCTCACATGGCCACACGTATATAGCCTCTCCCAGGGAAGTCCTACTCACTGCCTTCTCGTAGCGAGGGTGTTGTTTACGAAATCGAGAGGACGAAAAGCGAATGTCCGGCGCTCTAACCGGGTTGGTGGACACGGAAAGTCCATCTACGGGAAATGGAAAACCCTGATTCCAAACCAATGGTGCTCATGGGCTCCAGTTTCCTGAGGGAACAAATGGCGTATGAATCAATCGTTGGTCACCGGCTACCATGGGACTGCATCTCCTCACGATGCTCCACTGCCTTGTGAGTCAGACTTTTAGATCGAAGGCTCCGGGTGTGTCCCCCTAAGGAAATCATCTGCTTCGGTCTGGGCACCCGGGTAGTATCATAGCCCTCACACAAATCGAATGAGATTTGTGTGGCGCATATATATCTGGTGCCCCTTTGTACCAATATTTATGTGTTTAAATAAATAATACTGTATAACTGAACAAATACTGTTATGGTTTAGTGCAAGGAAAAAAGCAATACTAGAGATAAACATTTTATGATAAACTTATAATAAATCTGCAACTGACTAACTATTACGTCAAAAATACACTGAGTTATATCACATAGACTTATCTAGTAAATGGTCATTTTTCGATATATCGAACTATGGTATGTTTACAATTTGCAATATCAATAATTTAACTGACTTAACTAACGGATTGAACTAAATTATTGAGTTACATATTTACTCCTTCCTAAAATTCATTAGCTTGATTTGGTCTTTGATGATGGTGACAACCCCGTAGAGGTAATAACCACGGTAGAGACTGTAAGTTATATTAGTTAATATCCCCATTTGTCACTTACTAGTTATTTCACAGAATCAATGATGTAATATGACGTATTTTATGAATGTTATCAATATGTTTGTTGAAAACTACACCATATACTGTAGGGGGACACTGTATTCGGAAGCGTGGTATTCAATTTAATATGATTTATCAGTTAATTATGCATCTGATGAACACTTTATGAGGTGTACTTTGTTCATTTAGCTTGGACAAAACTAACTTTTAGACTTGAAATATCTTTATTGATATATCTCTAAAAGAACTGTAATATCTTCAGTGTTCCCATATGTTTTATGACAAATATGAATGTTGAAGATGAGTACAATTCACATAAACTGGTTTAAGTTCCAAACAGCTAAGCACAACTGAAATGATAACCACTATGAATACCTGAAAAAGAAACATAAACAGTTTACTGAAAGAATATATTCAATATTCTTGAATCGCGATAGTTGTTGGAAATGATCGGATTACCCAATGTGGTTTTATCAAATATCTATTTTGTTATAATGCCTCATTTCCTTATTATGAAATCCTTAATAAATTTAAAGGAAGTATTTTGAATGGAACGAATTCTGATAAAATTTCTGATGACGTTATATCAGATGTCAAGTAAAGTCCCTAATCAATGCTTCGATTATTCAACTGACATAACAAGAGTTCCCGAAGCAGTATCAGAACCAAAATAACTATGCATGATATCGTCTCCATATCCGGAAAATCCAAATTAAGTCCGCGAGTCTGAGATTCAGGGTAAGGTTCAATGCATCGTATGGCAGAAATGAAGGTTAAATTGGCTGAACCAGAAATTATTTCAAAGTTCATGTTCACCTCAGAAAGTTTAAGATACAAACTGTCTCGAATTCATCATTCCGAAACTTTAGATGTAGTTAATTTTCAAAAAATCACTCAGTGTTTTTAGAAAAGTGTTTGACAAGCAGACGTTACTTTACAGTATTTATTATATTTATCTGTGGTCACCAAACGAATCTGATAATATTTATACTTATCCTACAGAGTGAATGGTTCATGTACACAGGTAAACCTGGTCTCAGTAAATCAAAATCATTTTACTTGCAATATACCTGTATGTATTAATTAGCCATCTACTGAATATGAAGCACATGTGAATATTCTATTAAAATGCTTATGAGGTGAGAAAGGTCTATATGAGTCACATGCTTTGTTAACTATAAGCAGAAATGCGAAATGTGCTCTTTGTATTATAACAGGAATAATGGCATCGTATGGTATCATATGAAAGGTAAAAATGGACCACATACCATATTATCTTTACAAGTCAAGATTGCATAGAGGGATCATCCAAGCCCTATGTATACCCACGAATTCCAATACTCACATATAATGAAGATGCGAGTAATGTGAAGACATTTCGGTCAATAAAGTCCAGTTATTTATAAAGTGGGTGTGTAAAGATCCTCCACTGAATGAAAGAACAGGAAATAGAAGACATAAGGCTAAGTCGGTTTTTCCACATGAAACTGAAATACCTGCCCACTTATTCAGCTAAAAGAGTGGGAGGTGGAATTGCAGTTAAAAAAGATCACATTATTCAGGTCAATATTTTTTGTATCATTTCATTATGAATTTCGATCAAAGTGGTAGGTGAGAGCTTCGTTCACTGTGACAATTATATTCTGTGTATCAGTTCAGGTGAACTATATTTAGTGTATATGCTCTTACAGCAACTATATGTATTTCTCACCTGATATTATTGAGTGTAAAAATTTGTATATAAATGATTGTATTTCGGTTTAATGGTGATATGATTTTGGGCGGACGTGATTTTTGAAATTTGTTTGGGGATGTGTCTCTGGAGAGTCATCAATTTTTCATGTTTTAACTTTGCATCATGGGACTCTCAGTAGTTTCCGATTGTCAAGTATAAGCAGTAAGACTGAGAGCCCAACATAATCAACAGCTACATCAACAGGAACGATACGCCCAGATGAAATTTCTCTCTTGTTTGATGATTATAGTAATTATGTGACATCATTTTGCCAAGGAAGCTATATTCTATAAAAGTTGTCTACTTCCAGTCTTATTTCATTCGTACAGTCATTGAAATTTCTTAATTACACTATTCTTTACCACTACCGACGGATTACAAGTTTCGTGTTGATTTCTTCGGATTTCAGATTCATTCTTTTTCCAAATGTCATAATGTTGATTGCCTACAAATAATAATTTGTTGATCTACTTAGTTGTAGCTGTTCGTAAGAATGTTGGATGGTTTCAGATAACCAGGAGTAACTTTTGAATTCAGGTTATTTGACGACTGACACTCACTACTAAGTTATAACTTGAGGGATATAATACTCTACACCCAGCGACTCAGAAACTTGATCAATTAATCATTTTGATCACAGTCAACCACTTATAAGAAGTCTTAAAACTTTTTAAAATGGAGCACCTATATTTGACCGTCAATATTTATTTTACAATTAGTGTTATTCAATCAGATATTTTTCCGATCATATGAAAGTCATATGATATGTGTATTCAAGAATAAAATCTAACTTTATTCTATACTTGGATTATTGATTCATAAATATTAAAGTTCTACGAAGAATATCACAGAATCTGTCGATAAAGTATATATATATATCACCAACGTAGATGATCTATGTCGAGTGATTGGAGGCCTACTAAAGTTAGACGGGAATGATGTGATCAACAGCTAACTTCGAAATTACACGTCACCGTCAGCACCTAACATGGGTTACCCCTTCGTCGTATCAAGGTATTATGGCTGCTTTGAAGACCACATAATACAAAAGAAGTTATTACAGAAATGTATTAGTAAAATTAGGTAAAAGGGAAAAGTTGCAAGCTCCACCTCATGAACCAGTCCATGGCGTGCAATTAATTGATGCGCATTGGTTGTCCTTGAACTTGACGAGAATCGGTGAACATTTAGTAACCCAACTACCGGGCCCAGCGGTATTTCACTTGCCCTATATATATATATATATATATATATATATATCCTACAATGGCATCTCAACAGAGATTGAGTATTTCCTAATTCAGTTAAATCAATAATTATATGATTTCTTTACATTAAACGGAATAAAACCACTTGATTCTATGAAAAAGTACAGTTGCTTTCTTGAATTGTCCAACTTGGGTGATTTATTCAGTGACAGCAATTTCAAAGATGGGATGAAAACATGTTAGGTTAGTAGGGGATACTATGATAAGATTTTATGTACTTGAAAAGATTGAACATTTAAACACATTTTTAAATTATAAAATGATAACCTAAAAGGCTTGGTATCATAGATTTTACCTTATTTCGAAAGTATAGAACTACTTATTATGCTACTTATAAACTTGATTGATATATACTTCTTAATCCAATCATATGATATATCGAACTGTAGGGGATCATAAAAATAAATAAGATCTCATAATTAAATTCATGGTTCTAGTTACATAATCATACATTGTGTTTCATATTAGAATATAGTAGACAAATAAATTTAGTTAAGTAATCACTTAATTACTTTGAGAATTCATTTTCATTTCATTTTATTGTAAATATTTCCTGATAAACAAAAATACAATACTGTCAGCTGATTTAATGTGTTATAATATTTAGATTATATTTCTATTCATTTCTGTCATTAAATTAGGAAGAAGTTTATTTAGTTCCATCAACAAATTTACTTTTCATAGTTGAAATCATGAGTCAATTGAAGCTAGACCACAATGGAAAACCTTGAAGCACTGGAAAGCCGTTTCGTTCTGCTATGGGATTTCTCAACAGTGCGCATCCACGATCCCACTTCGCCAGATTCGAAACCAGGACCTAACAGTCTCGCGACAGAGCGCTTAACCACTAGACCACTCAGCTGGCATCACATGGTGTTAATGTCTAACTTCAACCAATCCATGAAGTTGAGCAACTGTTCACTAATTGTCTTCAGTGAGTTCCTATCTCACAACAGACGTGGTTTGAACTCCACTGGTCACTGCTTCTCACTAGGACTCCAGGAAATATTTCGTGAAGTCAGTCTCCAGTGAGCATATGATTATAATGAGAAGGGGTTTTGTGGAGATTTCAGTATTTTCATAGTTGAAATCATGAGTCAATTGAAGCTAGACCACTATGAAAAACCTGGAAGCACTAGGCGGTCGTACCTATCAATTGATTTTATATGAATTGAGTTAAATGTATATAAAATACTATGAAAATTTACTCTATTCATTTAATAGCTATTACGTATTTAAAATTCTGATATTAATTAGAAATGAAATTCATTTCATCTTGTCTAGAAATCGTCTGTTAGTGTATAAGTGTTTTACTGATGATAATTTCATTCAAAATTAAACCGGTATATTGAGGTATTTATTGAGTTTAAGTCTTTTGAAGAATATCATAAAAAGGAAATCAGGTACTTTTAACTAGTAAGTTACAAAGAAGATGAAATGTACTTCTTGAATTTCACAACTATCTATTATTTAAAGTAAAATCAGTTTGTGAATAATGATAGATCCATGAAAGAAACTTACATGTCAATAGA
This sequence comes from Schistosoma mansoni, assembly GCF_000237925.1. Taxonomy (NCBI): domain Eukaryota; kingdom Metazoa; phylum Platyhelminthes; class Trematoda; order Strigeidida; family Schistosomatidae; genus Schistosoma; species Schistosoma mansoni. The sequence goes on from NC_031496.1 coordinate 10,684,250, forward strand.
CATTGATTAACTAAGATTTCAATATTGTTAAACACATCTTCAATATATATATATTGGATTTTATCTTCGGGAATCAATCATTCAAGTTTATTTTGCGAAATAATAAAAAACTAACAGTGAATACCATTCTTATTGGTACGACCGAGAGTGGGGAGAGTCCATTCTCTGTCTCCAAATGCTCTCACATGGCCACACGTATATAGCCTCTGTCAGGGAAGTCTTACTCAATGCCTTCTCAGGGCATTACTGTTGTTTAGGAAATTGAGAGGACGAAAAGCGAATGTCCGGCGCTTTCACCTGGTCGGTGGACACGGAAAGTTCACCTAGGGGAGTTGGAAAACCCTGATTCCAAACCAATTTTGCACATGGGCTCCACTATCCTGATGGAACAAATGGCGTATAAATCAATCGTTGGTCACCGGCTACCATGGGACTGCATCTCCTTACGATGCTCCACTGTCTTGTGGATCAGACCTTTAGGTCAAAGGCTCCGGGTGTGCCCCCCTAAGAAAACCACCTGCTTCGGTCTGGGCACCTGGGCAGTATCACAGCCCTCACACAAATCGAATGAGATTTGTGAGGTGCATATTTATCTGGTGCTTCCTTGTACCAATATTTATGTGTTTAAATAAATAAATAAATAGTTTAATGAGTTAATCATTTTAAACAATAATAATCTCTAGACGAGTGACTTATAGTTGTATTGTGGTGTATGCTACTGATGTCAACAGATATAAATAATATGTAACACGAATCGAAAGTAAAATGCCTGATAGCAGAAAGGTGGTATGAAAACGAAGGAACAATAAAGTATGAGACAATTGATTGACATTTTGCAAATGAAGTATTTACTTCTCAGATTTTACGAAGATATTCTATAATGTTGTATTAAGATGTATTCGGTTGTCCCCATTGGTTTTCTCGTTCAGTACAGTATTAAATGAAATGGACGATCGTTAAAAGATCTTATATTTCAATTTGTAATACATTAAATATTGATATTTCATTGAAAAAGCTTGGACCCAATTGCCAGGCGAAACTTTGGATTTACTTCAAATTCATTCGCCGACATTTTACAAATACATTCTTCCTATTATAATATCTTACATCAACTCGGCTCCCAAATACTGTGAAACTATTCGCTCTAATTTAGACAAAAAATCTTATATAATTTGTAATATTTAATATATAATATTAATTATGATTATGAATGTAATTGAAGCATGGCAGCTAAACAATTTTTAAAAAAAAGTACTTTAGAGATAATTGATTTACTAAAGAATCGTGTTATATCAGAATTCGATTGTTTTTCCATAATGTGGTGTTGTGTTAGAGGATGATTCCTTCATGCTTGACTGAGTGCTTACTACGAATTCCAAATATAAAACGTTCACTTATGTTCATTTAGTTCCAACTGCCTCAAATATATCTTCGAACCTCTTTACTTCTGATTTGATTGGGTTGGCATACTTCGATTATAAAGGCTTCACGTGTAATGGCAATGCAAACACCGAATACATGTGGCATCTTTAAGCCTATTTCACTTCCTTATGAATCTGGGACAATGAACTACTACTAAGTCATGTTAAGTGCATAAGCTTCGAATGCCATGAAAGAGTGAAAATTCGTAAAACGATTCATAAGAATTACCATAAGTTTGGAGATTTTATCCTTAAATTGAAGAAACAAACCACCAAGTGTAATTTCATTGATCAACTTCATTTACACCTGTGTGATCGATTAAATACGGGGATAAATAAACGAGATCTGGAAAGAGACCTTAAACAAACCTCGAAATGTACCTTCCAAGATTCTTCATATATTAATTATTAAGGAGTGCATGAAACCAAATACCAGGATATCAATAATTACACTACATTTTAAATATTATCATTATTAATTATGATTATAAATGTAATTGAAGCATGGCAACTAAATAATTTTTAAAAAAGCACCTTAGAGATAATTGATTTACTAAAGAATTTTTATTTAATTTTTATGAGTCATTTATTGTTATTCATGAGGTAAACTTCATCCACGTAATTGTGTATTTCCTCATGCTGAAAGCTACAAGTGTCGTAATATTGGACATACCATGTCGGTGTGTGGAACTAATATTCATTTCGTCACCAGTGATAATAAATCCCATAATTCAGAATTTAGTGAGTTTGGTGTTTCTAATTTTTATTTATTATCTTTATCCATTATTTCGAAAGGTAATTACTGTATTCAGAAGAGATTATTTGCCTCCTTTAGTTCATTTCATGGCCTTACAGTTGACACAGGCAATATCGAGTCCATTATTTCATCTAAGAACTTAAAATCTTTGGATTCTTAAGCTGTAGAACGACCTACTACAGTTTCACTTTGGGGGATTATTGGAACCAAACTACCTGGACGAGGATTGAGTGAATTGCTGATTGGAGATGATGATTCTCTATGTATTTATTAAGAATCTTATTGGAGACTAATTGATCACTAGAAAAATCAGAAATATGATTTCTTGATTAAGAACAACCGGAATCTAGTTCATGTATGGAAATTTACTATTTTTGAAATTTCTTAAGAAGTTAGAGATGGATTGTGTCACTTCTTTTAATCAGATTTACCATTAATTTGTGGTATATAACACGACTCCATCGTTGACCAAGTACTCAGAGCAATGATGAAATTGACGGAAGACATAGAGTCTGAAATGAATACAACTGTGTTTTACTATCTGTAAACAGGGTAAACCTGCATCATTATGAAAGGTTTCCATGCTATGAACATGGAGTCGTATATGAGTGACTTGCGTTAAGTTTGAGAAATCATACTAAGTTGATCGGCTTCACTCAGAAGCATAGCATTCAGTTAGAAGAGTTTGAAATTCAACGTAACACGAAGCTGTATAATTTAACCAAAATTTGTGTTCCTCAGTACACAAACTGGTAATGACGACACATTGAACGCCAAGTTCACAACTGATAACCAGTGATGGCTATAACTGTCAATACATGCATACCATTGGTATTTATACATATAATTATGCAGTGTGAACTCTGTTTATCTAATTGCAATACATTTTTACAATGATTTATGTCCTAAACAGAGGCCAGTTCGTAAATTCTAATCATTGTGAGTCGATATATAATCAATGACAAAATTCGTTTTTTTATCGATCATGATGGGGTTGACATTAATAAAGCTTCAATTACTGAACCAGTTATTTTACTTTCGTTAGTGGGCTCGAAAGAAGAGTATAGTCCACAGTACTTAAGTTGAGAATTATTTGTACAAGGCACGAATACATTATACTGTTAACAACCAAAGATGCCACAGATATTTAGGGTTTGACAAGAAATTTGTCTCTAACAGCTTTATGATAAAAAGGTACCAACCCAGTCAAGTTAGAAGTCAGGAATAAAGGAATTCGAAGTTATATTTGGAAATTTATCGATATGTTGATCTAAGCTGACTAGTTATCGTGAAGGATGAGTAGTAGAATGTACCCGATCGTGATCTAGTGCGGATGCATGACCAAGCAACTTCGGCTCGGCTGTGTCCGGTAAAACTAATAGGGTCATCATCATAGTCGAAGATTTACAGAACTACTTATTTTGGGGATTTACTTACCGTTACACAAACATTTAAAATAAGAGCAAGCAAGTTTTGAGACGATGTTTGCAAATTGTTAGCTTTTAAACATTTAGTCCATTTTGCTGTAGTATAGAGTCATTTGCATGCTGATCAAAAGATATTATGAAATTATGTGCCGCACTAATTAATTTTGTAGCTGGAAAACTTGACAAACTGAGTAGAATACATGTACTATCCTGTAAGTAATTCAAAATATAGCAAGCTAGCATTCAGAAGCGAAATACACAAATTCTGGCTTATTCTGCAGAGCTTGGTAATTCCACATTACATAGGATACTGAACACCTAATTACTTTGGAAGTCATTCAAAAGTTGGCTTGCATTTTTTTTAAAGTCACATGAATATATATATAACTTTACCTAGACTACAGATTTTAGGAATTTTCCTGATGTGGAGTTGAGAATAAACATATATTTATTTTTAATTTTTTGGGGTCCCTGAGATCGGACCTTAATACATGATGGCAGTTGTAGTGACCTAGTCCGTGTATTCATTAACTCCCTTACACTTTCTGTCTACTACCAGTGACCTTTCGCTTTACAATGACACGATAGATGTGAGATAACAACTAAGAGTAAAACCAAATAACTATTATTTCAAGATACAGTTTACCACACTCGCTCGTCCGATAGCCAGATTGGAGAACAACTAAGCAAGCTGAAAACTAATAAAACGATTCGAATTTGTAAATCACTGGTACAATAATATAGAGCAAAATCGTGAAGAGCAGGACCGAATGATAGGTCTTTAATAAATGAAAAATAGTTAAGGAAAGGTAAAGCACGAAACGATGACTTATCAAACAAATACTTACAAGTAGGGGATTGCAGAAATCTATATTTCCGTTTCATCTATGGCGGTTGTCGTATTTGCGCTGACGTAATTTATTTGTACGCTTATTCCATGTTTATAACGAATTCCAAATATAATTAGTTCATTTATTCTCACTGAGTTCTATCGAACTTAAGCTGGATATCTCTGGGAGTTCTTGGTTAAAATATAAATTCGGAAAAGTTCGAGTGTCATACTAGTTTGTTGGGTTGAACTCTAGTTATATAGTTAATCGATCTTTCACTATTAAATGCTAAGTTAAATCTCTATCGTAATCTACATGGATTACACATTCGTTTGAATATGATGGTTAAAGGAATTCTGTTGAATTCTTTGACTTTTCTGAATCCAGAATTCTGACTTCCAATTTAATTTTTATAGGATAATTATAAAGCACAGTTTTACGTAATGTAGGTAATGATAATGTTAAGAACAATCCTGAATGCTTCGCTACGAAACAGTCCTTCTTCTAGTACCCTGTCCTCAGCACTGCTCCATAGGTCATTCACTGACGCAGTTTTATAGATAATTTACATAGTTTTCAAGCAATTCTTGACGGGTTGGTTTTAGTTTCTCTGTTAACTTAATTGAATTCACATTCCATGACCGTAAATTAAGGAAACTCATCTCGAAGTTATTAACGAGTACTACTATTACTGGATTATCTAAGGAGGCGTCGTAAAAAATGAAAGTAGTTTTGACTCTAAAACCACTCAGGATTCCTGGATTGACGATAACTCTGTAGATGGAAATTTGTTTACGAAAAGCATACTTAAACGAAGTACTTATAAGGTTTACTTGCTCTTTATGCGTATCAAAATGTTAGCAATTGAACTTTTGTGTTCACATAGTAGATTTCTTTATATGATAACGGTCAGTGTAGATTGAGTTGCATCGATATTCGGCCTTAGACAAAAATATGGAATATTGAATCTTGAGTTATTAGTACCCAGAAAAAAAAGAGGATTATGTTTTATCCTTTGTGGGGTGATGTGTATGCTGGTAATGAGTTCTAACATAAGCGAAAAAGCTTTCTAATACATTTTGAATTTAAATGGCCCTTTGGGACTATCAGCATAGGTTCAATAGTCAAACAAATGACAAGGTTCGACTGTTCAAAAAGCATTTTTCTGTGAAATGATACAATCAAATTTTGGCAGACGGACTGCAATTATCAATTAGACATACTAACACAGGTTATATGCGTTTTATCGACAAATTTATCGTGTTTGGTAACCAACACATGTTCGTTTCTTCAACATGGCTTACTAACAATATACGAACGAAACGATGAGGATATATTCATTAAAGAAATTCTAAAATAGATTATGTTAGTGAGCTAAGTGAATAGTTGATGGTATGTAACAGGTTAACAGCTGTAGGATGAAGAAACGGGCAAATACAAAATGAGTACTCAGCCATGGAGGACATTTTTCTGTCTTTGTGAGGCTTCCTAATTAGTCACTAATTTACCACGTATAAATTGCTGTTCTATCATAACAATATGACATTGCTAAAAACAGTAAATATTATCCTAAACTTTACTTTAACAAGAAGAGTTTGAATCAATAAGGAAATCAAAAAAAAAAATAGTGTTCATATGTAAAGCATGTGAAGGTGCTATTGTAGTGAACAAGAACACGAGTGCGGACAATCGAATGTATTTGACACGAAAATTACAGACTATCTCACTAAAATCTGACAACCATACAGCAAAAAGTTAACTTGTAAACTATCTATTCATTATCTCAATCTTGACCGTTCCTTCTGCAAATATCAGTCCATAGTCTTCAATCATTATTGTTCATTTATTTTCATAGTAATTGTGTTTCGTTTCCGTTTTTTCGTTATCAATCGTCCAGTAAAATACATTCCTCGCCTGACCATCGTCATATACTACTCAAGTGGATGTAAGCAACCCACACCACACTATTACTAAGATTTGGATAATTCAGAAACTTGCTATCTGTAAAATTTGGTGTGTCTTTATATAACAGTCCCATATCAATAGTGAAGTCTCAGCCTGTAGTGTAAACCTATTATGAGTATCTTCCAAGTATACTCAATTGATTTTCTTAGTTATGGAGAACTTATTGAGCTTTCGGTTAATAAGCAGCATCAAAAAGAAGAGAGCAAACGATAACAGTACTACTAGTGAGCAGTCTTTTTTGAAGTTACATGGATAAACTAAACATAATTCTTCAAAAACATTAGCACTACACAGTCGAAGGCTTTTATTAAGAGAGTGGACTCACATGAGCCGACATGCAATCTGACCACAAATAACCATCTTTAGGTAAATCTAGTACAATAATTAGGTACTTGATTGTCATAAACGTATATCAATGAGACAATTTAATTAGTCGTTGGGTTGCCCAACGGAACAATAACCTTGGTGACCATATTGCATGCATGAGTAGACCACTCACGGATGGGTTTTATCCATACTAATTATCATCTTCCAGGTCAGTATCTGAATAGGTTTAAATAAGTGATATATAGTTTACTACTGACGGCTTTGGACCAGTCATATATTTTGAATAATTCGACAAATTTGCTCACAGATACTGCCTTTTGTCATTCTGCATTATGACACGTTGACGATCAATTAGTTTGAAAGAGACTATAGAAACCTGATAGTTCTCCCCACCTTTGAATGGCATGTTTTTAAATGTGTTCAGTCAGAAGCATCACAGAACCTGGTACGCGGCTACATCGGTTCAAGTCGCTATACCCCATTAGCAGAGAGAGATGAAATTGTCGGGGAAAATCTGAGAGTGGTAGAGGTAATAACGGTATTAGTAGTAATAGGAAAGATTAAACCTCAAACATACGACCCAAGAAAGTATAGATTAACAAAAAGATTGAGGAATTCAGGAACTTACGATTGAAAGGAAAATAAAATATTAGTGAACAAACACTACAAACGAAGGGAGACAGAAACTTATGTCGATGAATAGTAAGAAGTTGTGATAACTGTGAATAAAGCACGTTTATGGACGCAACGAAAGCTATTTCGCACTTGAAAAAGTAATCCGTTTTTGGAATTATATCAAGCCACTTGAGTTTATCTGGAGACAGTTGTATTCGACGTAATACATACTGCTATATGGGATTAACAGTAAGCCACCGATATTGTTTTAAAACTTGTTGACACTCAATAGGATTACGTATCAAAACTTTGAGAGCCATTTCCACAGAGCTCTGTACACTACCTAAATGTTACACTATTAACGAGAGCTAAAATCTCTCAGAAAGTATGGGTTATTACAAATTCGAAAGCACAACACGGTATTGAGTATGAGAAACTACATGTCAGATAAGACTGCCTACTCTTGTCCTTTCTACTGGTGGTTGACTGGATTATGAATACCTCCACATCTCAGGTAAAACACGGAATACAATGGACAGCTTTGATGCACTTAAAGCATTTAGAAATTACAGGTGACTAAGTTCTTCTATACCATACACAATAATAAATGCAGGTGAAGACAAACAATGTAGCATAAGCCTTTGCAGCAGTAGGCTTCAACATACAGAGAAGAAAAAGCAAGATCCTAAAACACAACACAGCACAAAATTACATTTGATGGATAAGCTCTGGAAGGGGTGGAAGCTTTTACATACCTAAGGAGCAACAATGATATACAAGGGGGACCTGATCCATATGTATAGTCGTGGATTGACAAAATAAGGACAATACTGCTACAATTGGAGGACATCTGGAACTCAAAACAACTGTCAGCCAACACCAAAGTCATAATTTCCAATACAGTCGTTAAGGCAGTTCCGTTGCATTGAGAGAACTACCAAAACCATAATCAAAAAGGTACTCAGACGGTTGCCTATGCAAGATACCTCAGATCAATTGGCCGGATACGACCAGTAATAACCTACTGTGACAGAAAACAAACCAGCTTCCAGCCAGAGTGAAAATTAGGAAAAGACGTCGAAGGTGGATAGGACACATTGTGTAAATCATCAAACTGTATCGAGGCAAACACAGGCTTGGAATCCTCATACTAAAAGAAAGAGAACAAAAAACACAATTTCCTGGGAATTGGAGGTAGACGCCAATAGAATTCCACTTGGAAACAACTAAGAGAATCCAGTATAGAATTGGTTAGGAAATTCTAGTAGACAGCCTATGCTCTATGAAGAGTAACAGGCAATAACGAGTGAGCAAGTGATTGCCATTAAGTTGAACCACATACAGCTAATATCTTTTTAGGCCCAGTCCCTCAGGCTACCACAAGAAAGAGAATTAGGTAGACTCTAATTAGCAGTCCAAAGCAAAGTAACTGACGTTAACGCTAACATAATATGTTACAAAAAAAGTACAGTCCAATAAACATACTACCCAGATTTATTCACTGAAAAAACCTTTCAATTTTATTTAATTAAAGGTTTCATAATGACCACTGATAGTTCCGGTCTGTTGACCTCGCTCAGATCAGAAAGACACGGCATAGGAAATGCATTAATAAGTTTATATAATACTCACTCCATATAATCAACATAAGAATTAGAATGTATGGGAGTTGTATACGAAAAGTACGATCATAAATCATAGTCGAACTATTGTAGCGAAAACTTGTAAGCTGTACAGTAGATAGGTATAGTACTACCAGTTGATTACCTTGAGGCTAAATACTATGTTAAAGTCAATAAACATTTAGGAGATAACTATTCCCACTTCTTTTATTCTGTTAGGTACTGATAATAGAGTTTTGTCTATTAATCTTTCTACAAGACAGTGATATAAAGATCAGCTGTTATACTACAAACGGGAATCCTGAATTCTTTATCTGATATTACTGCCCGACCAAGTTTGGGAAGTGTGAAACTATTATCAACGTATTTAGTGGAACCTGGGTAACACTTGGCGTTTTTCAGAATTATAGGTTTTACAAGGATTCCAAGTCAAAACTTTATACAGAATTAGCGAGTATAAATAAAAGAAATGTCGGCTTACTTTTGACATTTATGTCTAACTAACCATAAAATTTTCATGGACAAGAATTCTATTAATGGACACAACTAGTACATCATAATATCAAGTGATTTTCTATTTATAAAAAAAACTGCACTGAGAGGTAAAATAAATTACAGGAAGCAATTATTTACAATCATAAAAGCCACAAGTCACAGTACAAAATGAAGTAAACGGGAAAAGGAATGTTTATATACTGCCTACTACAGTAGGAGAAACCAAAATGCGTCGATGGCAAATTTTTGATATGTCGTTACTCATGTTTCCGTCCTACAACAGGAGTGTGGGGTTTTGTCTCTGAAAATGCGACAACGATAAAACCTAACAGCACAAAATGGACGACGATGATGGAGACCACTGCAGCCCCAATGTAAGCAGACGAAGATTCCATGTGAAAGAAATCTTCAATATAGCATAGAATTTAAAAATTACCTGACAATACGAATTTCGACAGAAATAGTGATGAAAGTGGTAATGCGATGATGAGGATACTGAACAAGACTAACAATTTAGACGCTCTCGGGTCAATAAGTTCACTCATATCTGTTACTCTTAAGCTCAAATGTACCGCACAAAGTACGGCTTCTTTGAATGCATTGTTTTCAAGATATGCCAAAATAAGTCACGCTCGTTTTGTTCTGAATTCTGTCTGATCAATTCTTATGTTAGCTGTAACGGTAAATAAATCACCGAACTAAGTAGTCCTGTTAGTCATCGACTTTGATGCAGACCTCACTGGTTTTACAAGCACTCGGTCACGCATCTAGATCGCGAATGAGTGCGCCGTGTTACGCATGCATTTCAACTGCTAGCTGACTCATACCAATTCTCTAAGTGTTTTGAACTATCAAAAAACTACTGGTAAAGATCTATCAAACCAGAGATTTTACAAACATTTAGTACCCATTTCAACACACAACTAAACGAAGTGTTTGCGTAAGTGGGTTACGCTATCCTCATATTACCTGCAGACAGATAAAATCAACTTCTAGGATGGAAGTTATGATGTTGGAGTCCTTGTATCCATGACTGTACCAATATCCATCCCATAGTCTTGAAGCAGTATGTAGATATCACATCAATATTAGTGTGCAATATGTACAGGAAATGAGAATCCCAGAAACTCCCGAGAGAATGGAATGCTCTCATGTTCCCTACAGTCTTCAAAGGTGTGGATCAGATCTATGTTACTTTTCCTGATATTGTAATAGGTTACAGAATGACTAATGAGCAACTAGATGAGTGAGCGCAGACACAACAATACATGTTGGGAAGTCAAACACGAAGTCAGGAAAAGAATGTCGTGCATGTGAAGTCTGATCCCCGTAAAGGATAATCGAACAACCTCCCAGGAACAATGTCTACCTTTTAATTTGAAGTTTTTTTACTTTACCAAATCGTTTGATATTGCGTCACATTCATTGGACTTAAGGAAGGTCGCGATTATGGGTTTCATTGTTCTGCTTTCCTTCCGACATCAAAATCATCTGGCAAATCAAACACTTCGTTGTAGAATGAAGAGAATGAACGAGGAGTAGAGGGCCTAAAAATCCAAGGTCTTATGTATAACTATTCTCAGATACCTTGTCAGTGCTGGCTTTATGAAAACCAAGGTTGCTCTACAGACTCAGTAAAGAGGATACATAAAATTCTTCTGGACATTTTGAAGTATATGATGCTCGATCATAAACTTTATGCTATTATTAACACCATCAGTTAACAATAACTGATGCTGAAATAAAAAATACATACTTTTCATCACAGTGGTTATATTAAGATCTAGCAATAGCGTAATGTGAAATAGAAATTGTATTTTGATTTATCAACCTTCTACACTGGTTTCGTTTCCTACCAAATAGTATTTAATAACGTCAAAAACAAACCAACGTCCAAATTGGAGCAAAGTCAGTGTTTTACGTCATTTAAGGCAGTTTATTACAAATAATGAAGCTTCAATAGTCCGAACACCCCACCTTTCTTGACGAATGGTCTGTTTCTGACATTCCACTGACCCCCATCTTCTCTGAAGGGGCCTATAAAGTGCGTGGAATATTAAATTAAACTTCAAAAATTTATGATTTAGTGGTTACTGGTTTGATAGTGAAGATACGACTGATATTGTAGTTTGGCAACTATAAACCAGTAACACCTATATTCGAAGAGTCCCCAATTAGATAAAACCAGAAGTCAGATGTGAAGAGGTAGAAAAAATATATTTGATGCCTTATGAATATATCGAGAAGCGTTTGCTCTAATGTGGCTAGTAAACGTAGGAGCTGTGTCCCACGCTTGGTCGTAACGTGATCTGGTACGGATACATGACCGTAAGCCTTCAGTTAAACAAGTCCACTTAAAACAATGTGGTCAGCATCCCATGTCGAACACTTAAAGAGCTACTGATTTTGGGGAATTATTTACAGCTACAACAGCATCGGTATAAAGCAAGACTAACGAACTTACACTTTTTAGAGGGTTATCCAAACTAAGAGGAAAAGAAGACTTAAGATGGCTCCTGAGAGCATACTAGATTTCAACAGATCTGTAAAATCGGGACTTCTAGCTATGCTTTTGGCACAGAAACCTGATTTTTCTATTCCCATGAGTCTATATTGATTAAATCTGGTTATATCGATTACCGCGACTGGTAATTAAGAGAATTAGAATTATTGTACTAACTAAGAATTCCCTAAATAGTGCAATTTACTGTGAGTAGAGCTAAATGAGCACATTTGAGCGTATTGTATTTGGAATCAGCCAGTAATGAAGTGCAAGAGAGTCAACGTTTCGTACAAATACCTATGATAATCAGAAGTATTTGAATTGTAGTATAAACTAGTAATCCCAGGAATAACGCAATGTAATCAAGAAGTATTAGATGAGCACGAACGAATGCACTGTATTTGAAACTCGAAATAAAAACAATCATCAATGCAAAGAAATCATTGATTCATTCAAACATCACAACACCACAACTTCTAAAGTTTAAATGAGAATCAAAATTTCTGCAATTGAGTGTACTTCTCCCTAGGTACATCGTGTGTCAGTCTGATTATGTATTGGATGTAGACTCTGTATAATCCAGAATATACGCATTAGTATTGGAAGTAACAACCGAAATTGGAACTGACTTACCTGGGTCCTTGTAACGTATTCGGCTGTTGTGACAAGCTTGTATATGAATCATAGATTTATTGACCTGTTTTAGCAGACTTTTCGTAGATACTGAAGAAGGGGTTCTTTTACGATTTCTTTGTTTAAACAATTCCATCATTGTTATTTCTGTGTTCAAGCTAGTAGTTCTTCACTAATGGACTTTTTCCCCTCTCCTCTCATGTCTTTCAACTTTGCAGTGGTAGTAAAAGTGACGTTTGTTTTCAAGGTTTTTAAATTTCTTTCTTGCACATGAGAATTAGGGGCTTTGGAGTCGTGCCTTATTTTCAATACTTAGATTCCGTAGTTAGAAAGTTAATAAGAACATCATTAGAACCATTTTCAGTGGTCAGTAAGGAAAGCTGACACTAAAGTCTTCTTAAATTTTCTAGACCTAGTGTAGACGGTCCACAATCGGTTATAAGAAGTTCAAAATTTATAATTGAAGATTTATCATCTCTGACTAACAAATTACAGCATGTTCAATATTACTGGAAATGGGAACTCTGGTAGGTATAATCATAGCATCAGGATTTAATGACTTCAACCTTCCAACCGAAGTGATGGACTTGATACTGCCAATGTCAACAATAAAATCGTGAAAAACGCCACTGGACAGATATAATCGTTTTTGAATACGAGGTGAATTATTGGAAGTTGTAAATAAGAGTAATATATGACCATTAGAATCATCCAAATAATATGATCCGGATTACAAAGTTTAGTATTACTTGCAGCGAAATGGCCACAGACCTAAATTCACCAAACTTGTGCTCACCTTTGTGACCTGCTTTGCAACTTCTCAATGGATTGTTATCTGCTTGACCTTGAGTATGCATTGGACTGGGATAACTAAGTAATGTAGAAGAATTCTTGATATCCTGGAAATCAGCTTAATGCACTACTTCATAACTAATTCGCGCAGTTCTAGCATCTTGAAACGAACACTTGGGTGTTTGCGTAAGTCCTCTTTCTAGATTTTACACGCTAATCGCTGCAATCAATCGATCACTCATCTGGACATTAAGTCGATCACTAAAATTACACTTGTTTCTGCAATTGAACGATAAATCCTCTTACCTTTTGGCCATTCTGATGTATAATTTTATGGCGATTGCTGTCAACAAATTTGTAACCTGATTTGTTATTTGTTCTATTTTCTAGTATTTCCCTGGCATTCTAGTCTATTTTCGTTTCTCTGATCTCAGTCTTGAACATGTCCCACTTTCTTTAATTGTTTCTCATTTTCCATGAATTTATCCATGATTGTTCTTGATATAACTTCATTTCATTAAAATTCTTCTAGTACCTTCAGTTATTGTAATGAGAAATTTTGATTATTTTATTTTTCATTCAAGCTAAGATTCGTCGTTAGCTTATTACTTTTACACACCCTTCTATTTGCTCACATATAGTTTTTCATTGGCATAATTTACACTTTAAGATCTATTAAAACTACCTTTTGATTATGTCATCATGTTTGTTCATTGTTCAATCTTTCTTCCGGAATTAGTTTGTAAAATTTGTATAATATTGTGTACATGTGTACAGCCTGGTAACAAATTCGTTGAAAGAGATCTCTTCAACGAATTTCCTGTTTCAGCGTTTAAATAAGGATTAAACTATTTACATTTTTTATGCTTGACAGTTTGGTCACCAAACATATATCTTAATATAACATTCCAAAATAAAATCCTTCTAATTATTTAGTCAAACTAAGACTGGATAAAAGGATCAAGTGCTCATTAGAAGAAAAACAAAAATCTCATTCCTAATCTTACTGAAGTTCAGTGAAACTTTGAAAGTTATTTAAAAAGGAGGGAACAAAAAGAAAAATAATCGGAAGTAGTAGATCATTTTGTTTTAATTAAACTACCTAATTGACATAAAATACTGATGAAAACAGAATGAATGGAATTTATTGTGTAATTAAGTTAAATTTATTTGATATGGTTTAATCATGATCTTTTCTATTAAAATAAATCATATTTCATATGAGTATGATGAATTGGAGAAAAGATGTCACTCGATATAAAGAAAACATGATATGAGTATCATTGAATTCTGTAATAAAAATCAATAAGTTAATAATATTGAGGTGTATGCTACTTATGTGGACAGATATAAGTAGTGTGTAGAATCAATCAGAAGTGGAACGCCTGAGTGCAGAAGATTAGGAAGATTATAAAGAAGAGGAGAGAGAAAACTTGAAGTAATCAAAATAACAACATGAACGAAAAGATGATGAAGTTCTTAAGAAACAACTGATGGAAGCTGTGAAAACGATGTATTTATGGTACGGCTTCTATATTTTACGAAGACACTCTGTAATTTTGCATTGAACAATTAATTGAACTTCTCAACCTGAGTTCTCATTTAGTACAAAAGTACAATGGAAAAGTTTCATACATTTCAAACTACAATTAGGGAGTTCTAAATTTTAGGTGAATTTATTAAGTGATAGATAGTATCATCTTGAAAATCTAGTTTTTCTACAAAAGTGATTAATGAGTTCAGTGAATAAAATAGTACAACCAAAAAATTGATGTGAATAATTTAATAGTTGAATCCATGAGTTAATTAAAGCTAGCCCACCTTAGAAAATTGCTAAAATCTCTAGAAAACCCCTTTCTGATAATTAATGTGAATAGTTTATAATAAACCTTCATGTAAGTTGAAAACATACTTTTCTTTCATTATCAGAAGGGGTTTTGTGGAGATTTTAGTAATTTTATAGTTGAAATTATGAATCAATTGAAGCTAGACCACCATGGAAAACCTGCAAGCATAGATTTTTATGATGGCCGTTTCGTCCTATTGTGGAACTCCTCAACAGTGCGCATCCACGATCCCGCCTCGCGAGATTCAAACTCAGGACTTATCAATCTCGCGCGAGAGCGCCTAAGCACTATCTATCTGTCGTTACAATAATAATAATAGTAATAATAATTAAAATTCGCAATAAATTATAGTAAAACAAGAAAACATAAATGAATTGCTTTTCAAGCAGTATGAAGTGTCAGTTAGTTGCATATCAAATAAGTAACAAACAAATTATCTTGTCATGGGAAAACATTATTAAGATCAAATTCACTTAGTATTGATTGTTTGAATCTTCCCATTGATGTTTTTGGACTGCAACTGGTCAGTCTCTAATTGGCATATGTGCATACTATGCGTATTGCCTCGATATAGCCTTGATTCACAAGCATTGTAAGCAAAGATGGACAGTGGCTAGCAGTGGAATCTAGGACGCTGAGTGGATATAATCTTTATTTTAAGCAGGTTTCTCAAGTAATTAAGAAACTTGTTCATATCTGTTGATTTTAATAAAAGAATGATTACTGAACTAAGATGATTTAGTATCGAGTTTGACAATCATGAACAATTGCAGTCCTAAAAATCAATGGGAAGATTCAAACAAACAATACTGAGTGAATATGAACAGTAAGTTATTAAACTATAGTTTTGAGGAAAGAAGATATGTGAAGAATGGTCATTTTAAAAATACTTAATATTACAGAGGTTACTTTTTTGAGACAATGTGGTGTTTATATGAATCAATGATTTCTTTGTATTGATGACTGTTTTGATTTTGAATTACAAATACAGTACATTCGTTCGTGCTCATCTAATACTTCTTGATTAAATTTCGTTGTTTCTGGGATTACTAGTTTATACTATAATTCCAATACTTCAAACCATCACAGATAAGCACTGAAAAGAATGAAGGAATATGCAGTTGTTTTTATATAGAATATGATACATTATCAGTGGACAGTTGTGACCACATTAGTGATCGATTAAATAACGTCCAGGTTAAGCATCGAAATGTGTGTACTTATAGCACACAATCAATGTTATTTGCATGAATTCCAAAAAGTCTCATGCTACTATTATAAACTCTTACTGTCAAACTAGACAAACATTGTTTAATTTTTCAAATTTTTTTAAATTGAATTTTCTCAATTTTTATCAAATTAGAACTATCGTACATCCATATAAGAACAGTTACAATGTGAAATGTATGGGTGAAAAAAAAGCAAGTTCAGGGTTTTTTTTTTGAAAAAAGAAACTGTCTTCAAACTTAACACTTGTTTATCCTAATGTATGAGGTGAAATGTTCTTGAGATATGCATTCTTTTATGAAAGTCAAGTAACCACATTACGTAATTGTCTATTACGTAAGTTTACTGGAACTGTTGAAGCCATACAGCTGAAAATAAATTTCCTGTTATTATGATTAGAAATACATTGCCCATGTTATACATAGATATAAATGAATTAATCACTATAATTGATCAGAGATTGATATGTTATAAATCAGATTTTCAGTGTTTTATCATCCCTATTCTGTTTGTTTTATACCTTGTATATCTTTTATACTTGAAACTTATGCTAAAATATCTACTCATGAGAATATGGAAAGATTTAACATGGTATTGCTTATATTATTCTGATATAAATATATAATTGGTCTCATTATTATTTAAAAACTCTTTATCATTCAACTTAGATCTTATTTATACTTATTAAATAATGAGGGCAATGTCATTCTCGTAACAGAAAGCACTGACTATAAGGTATGCTAAAAAACCGTTTATTTTATTGTTATTACAAATGGGGAAACTTGGTGAACTACAAAAGCCATCATCCAGAAGATACAGGTGTTTATTAACAGTTGTCTACGCGAAATATGTTTCCCAGACACTATCAACAACAATCTACTGTGAGAGAGAACAAACCAGATTTCAGTGGAGGAAGAGATCAGGAAGAAGCGCTGGAAGTGGATAGGACGCACACTGAAGGAATCACCCAACTGAGTAACAAGGCAAGCCCTCACTCGGAGTCCTAAGGGCCAAAGGAGAAGAGGAAGATCAAAGAACACATCACGACTAGAAATGGAAACAGATATGAGGAGAATGAACAACAACTGGATAGAACTAGAAAGGAAGGCCCAGAACAGATTGTCTTGGACAATGCTGGTCGGCGGCCTATTCTCAATTGGAGGTAACAGGCGTAAGTAACTAAGTAAGTAACAAATGAAAAAAATTTGATGAGCAAAGATATTCGTCTAATAAGTAGGTTAATTAATTTTTTTACGACTGAAGATCTCAACAACAATCTAGCTTACCTAGTAATAAACTATTACTTTTTTTACCCCACTCATTTAGTTTTTTACATTATTATTCTATTTCATCCTAGTCAAAGTAGGTAGTTGGCAAATATTATATATAATTAAGGTTTTCACCAATACAGATCATATATCTTAATCTAATAATGCCATTTTGTCGACGTTTAAGCCAATGTTGACTTTAAAATTGTGAAAATTGAGTAATTTAAGATAATGTTTAGTAATGAACTCATCACTATTTGTGATCTTCTTTTAGGTGGTCGAAAACTAAAACTGATGGTCTCGAAACTAAAAACAACAATAAAAACTTATATATTTGTAGCAAAGGAATCTAAAATTGATTTTCATTGTAACATTTTAAATGTTTATCTCCACTTTCTTTAAACTATGGGAGTGTACATACATGTATAGATAAGTGTATCATTACTGTAACTCCGCCTGTAGCTCCTCTGGGGGTTACTGCTAGTCCCAAGCCTGGACAAAGGAGAAGGGTTTGCCATGTGGTTAGTGACCCTATCCCGTAGAAAATCAACTTACTTAAAAAAACGCTAAGCAGTAAGTATGTATCATTACTGTGATTATGATTATCATAAAATTAATGAATAATCCATTTTATTTCTAAATAATTTGTTTACATATTGACCTAGTTATAATCTCAGTTTTGAAAAAAAATAAATCAACGCTTGAATGATTTGTTATGGATAAATTTTGTTTCCATGATCACTTTACTTTATAATGATGTGATTTTGAGCTAATAAACAACCTTCTTTGTTGTTGTTGTTGGCAAAATATATCAAATATTTATTCAAAGGTAAATAAAGTTTGTCAATGAACAATATTTCTTTTTTTTTCTTTTTTTTGGTCAACTGATTTAATCAAATCATATGAACTAAATGACTTGGAACTTTTAAGTTTCTAAGATGAAAATAAAGTCTAGTGTTTACATAAATTTTAAAAATTTTAAATTATAATGTAATTTATAAATAAATATTATATAGTTGAAATCTCTACTAAACCCCCCTTCTGATAATCATCATATGCTCACTAGTGACTGGTTTCAAGATGGATTTCCTGGAGTTCTAGTGAGAAACCATGATCAGTGCAGTTCAACCAGGTCTGTTGGAAGATATCAACTCACTGAAGACAATTGATGAATGGTTGCTGAATTTCGTGGGTTGGTTGAAGTTACACATTAACACCGTTGGATGCTGCCCAGTGGTCTGGGGGTTAAGCGCTCTGGCGCGAGACTGATTGGTCCTGGGATGGAATCTCACGAAGTGGGATCGTGGATGCGAACTGTTGAGGAGTCCCACAATAGGAAGAATCGGCCGTCCTGTTCTTCAAGGTTTTCCATAGTGGTCTAGCTTCAAATGACTCATGATTTGAACTATATAAAATCACTAAAATATTCACAAAACCCCCGTCTTATAAATAAATATGATGTAATATAACTTATGTTTTTCACATTTCATTAGTCTCAGATACACACTGTTGAAGAATCCTATACTAGGGCATAACAAATGTTTAATATTACTTAGTTTTCAGTGGTTTGTTTAACTAAGTTTATCGATGGTATCATGTGTTAAGAATGAACATCCTCCAGTAATTTTTCAAAATGCTGATTTAACTCTATTCTATTACGAATATCGTTTTGTAATTAATTAAGCAACAATTAAAAATAATCACATTTTTATGGTTATTATATTATTAACTATTAACTGTTACCTTGAAATTGAATACAACTAGAGTTTACTTCTCATTCACTAATTAAAACAAATATTCAGGATACAAAGATTATAGCCTTTGATAATGCTTTATTCTGATTATAAACATTTTCTAGTTTATCTTGATTGGGTTATGTTTTTCACTTTAAGTGATTTAATCATGAAATTTTCGATAATTAGTTTCTATCTGGGCAGCATCATTGATGAACACAGTGGATCTGATGCAGATGTGAGGGCGAGGATCGGCAAAGCAAGAGTAGCACATTTACAACTGAACAACATCTGGAACTCAAAAAAATTGTCAACCAACACCAAGGTTAGAATTTTCAATACAAATGTCAAGACAGTTCTTCTGTATGGGGCAGAGACGTGGAGAACTACGAAAGCCATTATCCAGAAGATACAAGTGTTTATCAACAGTTGTCTACGCAAGATACTTCGGATCCGTTGGCCAGACACTATCATCAACAACCCACTGTGGGAGAGAACAAACCAGATTCCAGCGGAAGAAGCTCTGGAAGTGGATAGGACACACTTTGAGGAAATCACCCAACTGCATCACAAGGCCAGCCCTCACATGGAATCCTGAAGGCCAAAGGAGAAGAAGAAGATCAAAGAACACAATACGTCGAGAAATGGAGACAGACTTGAGAAAAATGAACAAAAATTGGATAGAACTAGAAATGAAGGCCCAGGACAGAGTGGGTTGGAGAATGCTGGTCGGCGGCCTATTCTCGATTGGGAGTAACAGGCGTAAGTAAGTAAGTAAGTTTCTATAGATAATGGTGTGAAAAAAAGATTATCAAATTCTTGTAGGTTTTCACCATAGAAACTACTCTTTCAAACTACAAGTTCACTTTTCTTTTTACAGTTTGTTAACATTAAAATCTTATTCATGCTGTATCATTTGGTGTTGAATAAAATATAACTAATCGTTTTGTACCTTGATCATTGCTTATTTAATCTTTGTTACAAGTCATTATTTGCTTTTTTTATCATTATCACGATGAGTTTTATTACTTAAGATCTGGTTTTTCAATGAATTTCTAATCTTTATTCTTGTCCCAACTTCTATTATAATAGCTCTCAGAATGGGGATTTATAGAGATTGTCATAATTTTAACAGCTTGATTCCTAATTCGCTCTAAGCTAGACCACCACTGAAAACTTGGAAGTACTAGATGACTGTTCAGTCTTAGTATGAGGCTCCCCAACAATGCGCATCCATGATAACGCACGCGGGACTCCAACCCATGACCCTTGGTCTTGTGCACGGACACTTAACCTCTAGACCACTGAGCCGGCATCCAACGGTATTAATGTCCTACTTCAATCTATTCATGATCTTGCGAAGCCTTTCATGCATTGTCTGAGGTGGATAACTGTCTTCACACGACACGGATTGTACTTCACTGATCACAGCTTTTCACTAGAATTCCAGGAAAAACCTCTTGAAGTCAGTCACTAGTGAGTACATGATTACTACAATCTCGTTTTAATTGACTCATTATTTCAACTATTACATTACTAAAATTCTCCACAAAATCCCATTCCGATAGGAAACCTAATTGTGTTTAATTTCAACTCAGTCATTATCTTGTTATGAGGAATATTATACGTTATAATTGTCGTTATTTAAAACAGAGAAGGAATTTTATTTGTTTGTGTCGTATTCTTAAATGTAGATAATTTAGTTTATCATAATTTTGAAGAAAAAACATTAGCAACATCACATAACATAACATTGGATAACATTCATTGTGATCCCTTCCTTCTTTATTTTGAATGATGCTTTGATTATCCTGGATCTATGAGATTCCCACCCTACAACAGCATTAGAGCAACTCCCTGAGTGTGTGTAGCATTTTCCCCTTCGTGACCGGAGTACGGCAGCGTCTCTCCCGTACCTAGCCTTTGTTGTCCAGCTTGGGTCCAATGGGTTCCGCTGATTCCGAGTATTGCCAAGTTGTATCTTCTCATTTCCATTGCTATTTGACTGGTCTTCCCAGTCTCAAACATTGTCCGGATGTTCGATGTACCTAGAAAGAGTGTTGCTCTGGTTGTTAGAAGGTGCATCGGCCTCGCGACTTCCGAAAAATTTCGGCCTTCATCATGAGGCGTCATAATTATTCCTTCAACTCCCAGGGCAGAGTTTAAATGGTTTGAATTATTTTTTCTGGTTAGCGTTTTTTTAGCGAGTTAGTTTTTCTACGGGTTGGGGTCGCTAACCTCATGCCCAGCCTTCCTCCTTTACCCGGGCTTAGGACCGGTAGTAGCTCTAGAAGAGCTACAGGCGGAGTTAGCAACATCATATTCAAATAAAATAGTTTTCTTCCATTTTTGTTCATTTAGGGATTGGGATTCTTTCAGTTTGATAGTTTATTTTAAAATTTATATTTTAATCAGAAACCTTTACATATATACTACTGAATGATTAAAAAAATATATAAGTAGATATTAGTTAACCAACAGTATTACTTATAAACTCACTACTTATAATTTTATGAAGTAGTTATGTAGTGAACGAGAACACAACTGGGGACAATTGAATGTATGGGAATACAAAATTACAGAAGATCATAGTAAAATCTGAGAACCATACTTAATTTGCAAAATGTCAATCAATTGTCTCAGACTTGAATGTTCCTTTTGTAAATGTCAATCAATCGTCTCATACTTCATTATTCTTTCGTTTCCATACAAATTATTCTTTGTTCTCGTTCTCTTTTTTTGTTCTTCTTAACCTACTGCCTCCAGGTATTTCACTTTCGACTGATGATGCATACCACTTACATCTGTCGATATCAGTAGCACACACCATAGTGACGTACTCAGTGAAGAGTTCACATTACATTCGTAATAAAACTTGGTGTATGACATTTTCAAAACTTATTTCAGAGTTCAAATATTACAAATTTAGTAGAAAGTTTCTGTATAATTAATTTAGCAATAAACGAAGTGATAAAATCATTCGGTCTAGTCTAATTGTTTTCAACTTATCAGCATGACTTTCAACGAAATGAATTCATAAATTAAACATTTACCTAGATCTCATATTCAACATAGTCGTTGATTACTTATTTCTAACTGTAATTTTAAATAGACTTAAATGAATATTAGCATATAATCGCATTCTAGAGAATGAGAACACGATTGGGGACAATCGAATGTATTTGCATGAAAATTATAGACTATCTCACTAAAATCTGAAAACCATACAGTAAACAGTGAATTTGCAAACTATCAATTCATTGTCTCAACCTTCAACGTTTCTTCTGCAAATATTAGTCCATAGTGTTCGATAATTATTGTTCATGCATTTTCATACCAATTGTGTTTCGTTTCCGCTTTTTAGTTATCAGTATTCTACTGAGATGCATTCAATGCCCGACCATCATTATATACTACTTATGTGGATATAGGTAAACCACACCACAGCATTACATACACAGTCAACTAACCAATTTTAATTCAAATCAAACATATTTCATTATGATTATGAAGTTTATTTGTTTATTAACTGAGGAGTCCCACAATAAGACGAAATGGCCGTCCAGTGCTTCCAGGTTTTCCACGGTGGTCTAGCTTCAATTGACTCATGATTTCAACTATATATATAGAAATATTAACCAGATTGTTTGAGATCATTATTTTCAGGTTACTAGATTTTTCAAATTTATAATCATAGTCTTACAGAAAAACTAAAAGTTATACGTATTGAGGTTGTGCAATAAGACATCTAAAACGGTATGCCACTTAAACTTCCTTTATCTTTCGTAAATCATTTATAGCAAAAGTTTCATTTTCATCTGTAATAAATGAGTGTATTTCCAAGAAACACTAACAATCATAAGTGTTGACTATATTATGAATAGAAATATGTTATTAAATGAAATGAAGTCAATTCATTTCATTCTGTTCTCTTTCCCTCCCCTTCTCCTTCTTACACTCACTCACTCACTCTCCCTCTCTCTCTCTCTCTCTCTCTCTCTCTCTCTATATATATATATATATATATATATATATATATATATATATATGTTACTATGGAACTCGAAGCAATTTCTAATCGTTTAAATCAATGACAAATTTATGGCTTTTTTAAGTGGACCCTTTGAGCAATGGCTTCGTGAATGAAACCACTTTAGTCCCATTTAATATCAAGTTGATAATAATAATAATAGTTATTATTATTAATAGCTTTATTCACTATTATATTTCTGGTACAATATAGAATTATCAGCACAAAGTAGTATTTCAACAAGTTTCTTTTGTGTGAAAAGAAGTGTTAAGGAAACGGATAATTGCATACATCTATACATTAGTTGAGTATATTGGTTAAACAATTGAAGGTTATTAAATTT
Source organism: Schistosoma mansoni (assembly GCF_000237925.1). Lineage (NCBI taxonomy): Eukaryota > Metazoa > Platyhelminthes > Trematoda > Strigeidida > Schistosomatidae > Schistosoma > Schistosoma mansoni. Next base: position 10,708,085 of record NC_031496.1, read on the forward strand.
CCTACTTGAAATGTAATTACAGTTTCTGTATTACATATGAAAGGAAAACAAGGTGACTGATGAAATAAATTTGACAAAGAACGAACATTATTTTTCTGTTTAGATTTTCATTCTACTCATTTTGAAATAGGTAGTAAGTAGTAAGTTGTTATCAGGGTTCAGTGTTTGATATAAAACAACAGGAATATTTCGTAATATGTACGACATAATTCACTCAATGAAGTTAAATCTAGTGGTTCAAATTTTCTGAAAAACTTTAGGTTACGGAATAGAGTCTCCATATTTCAGTGTAGTCGTTAAGTTAAATTTTAACTTTTGACGTTTTTGTAGACAATACATTATGACGATTATATAAATGTCCACTGAGAGGATGTTTAAATTTGATCACGTGTTTATTACGAACTAGGTCAGAGAGAGCTGTCACAAGAATCTAGTTGGAAACATTGACCTTCAGGATCGACGCTAATATTAATGGGTGATGATCATGATAATTCGTGGACAGACTTCAGTTACAAAATAACTGAGTCCTAAATTCAAACATGAGCCTTTTTCGTCGGATTTCACAACTGTGATAGTTTCAGATATCCCAAAGTTGTGCCCACAGACAATTTTCCCAGTCTTAATTCATCGCCAATCATCCATATAATAAGCAGAGATTCTAAATAAACTAAGAAAATAAATCTACAAAGCTTTCATCAGTACAGTAGGTTAAGGGTTACTCTGACATTGTTGTAAACTACCAGTTTTCACATCTCTCACTAAAAAGGTGACCCCTTTGAGAAGGCTGTTTTCTGGTTATACTTTATTCACATGGATAGCCATCAAAATTTCACTAGTTTTCTCGGTTTTTTAAAGTTTCATCAGTAGCCTTAATATTTTGGTTCATATAATTATGGGATAGATCATAAATGTGTCCTTATTATGCTTAAACTATTTAGTCAACAACAGTCATCTATTTTACTCATTTTACCGATAGCATATTTTGACAATTTGTTTTTCTTTCAATTTGTGTAAATTACATCCCACATTGAATTATTATACGTCCATAATAAATAACAAGTTTTCACCTTAAAATTAGTCATTAACACTGTTGAATGGCAACTCGGTGGTCTAAAGGTTGAGCGTTCGTGCGCGAGACCGAAAGTTCTGGGTTAGAGTTCTGTGTTCGGGATTGTGGATGAGCACTGTTGAGGAATCTCATACTATGATGAAACGGCCATCTAATACTTCCAGTTTTTTAATAGTGGTCTAACATTGATCGGTTCATGATCTCAATTAAAACTCAGCAATCCCCACAAACTTATACTGATAATTTTGAAACACATGGAATCGATGAATACGGTATATATATCAAGAATCTTTGATCACACGTCTAGCATACATTCGCACTAAAAAAGAACCATATTCATAGCTTGTTTCCTAATAAATAGTAACAGTATAGAAATAATGTAGATTTTTTGATAAATGGTATTAAATTTTATTAAATAACCTTAAAGAACAAAACTCTGGAGGTGAATAACTGCATTCCAGTATACCATTTTAGGTATATAATTTATATGACACCAGAATATCTGATCATTCAATTATTTGTGAGTTTTTTCACTATAGATACATACTCTGCTTCTATCCTTTGCTTAATTACAAACAGACATAGTATAGTCACTAATCATAATAAACAAACATAAAATCATCATTATTTGTTAACTATCCCTTTTGTTCTGTGTAGGAATACGAGATAAAATGTGTATAACTCGGATACCTGAAACCTCAACCAGGAGTTTTTAATAAAAACATAAAGCTCCAGAGGAATCAGTGATTTCTGTATCATAGAAAATGATTAACGTGGATAATGATTCGAAAGATAACAAAGTAGTAGAAATCCTGAAGAGAAAGACTTCTATCATTGAGTCAGTACTAAGTATAATGTTCTCTATTAACCTAAAAGAAAAATTATCGTGAATAACCACTTCTATATGTATTAATTTACTTACCCGCCTTTTTATAGCCTTCTCAGTTAGAATTCTATCAAAGAGATTTCAAGAACACTATACACTTTGAGTGGAAAACTTGAGTATGAATGTCAAAACTAGAACACCTTGTAAATTCGATCAAATGATTCGTGTTCAAAGTCATTTAGATACTAAATGGAATCCTGCAAGTCACATGAAAGGTTCACATCCCCTGGACATTGCCGTAAATTTTTCTCTGTACCTAATGATACCTAAAGTATGCTTATAAAAAAACGTGTTCAATCTCTTTCTCTACCATAGTCCTAACTTCTGGTTTACCAAAGCCATCACCTTGATCAACTTATTTCTACATCTATGTCCTTTTTAAATAAAATTTATTTCAGTTTCAATATTTTATATCTTCACATTATGCAATCTTTTTCATAATTATTAATCTTTATTAAACTTATATGAAACCATCAGAAAGGGGTTTTGTGAAGATTTAAGTAGTTTTATATAGTTGAGATCATGAGTCAATTGAAGCTAGATCACTATGGAAAACCTTGAAGCACTGGACAGCCGTTTCGTCCTATTGTGGGACTCCTCAACACTGCGCATTCACGATCCCGCCTCGCGAGATTCGAACCTAGGACCTATCAGTCTCACGCGCGAGCACCTAACATCTAGACCACTGAGCTGGCAGTAACCAATGGAGCTCAACCAGGTCTGTTGGGAGATATCAACTCACTGAAGACATTGCTGAATGGTTGCTCAATTTTGTGGTTCGGTTGAAGTTAGACATATATCTTTTTTAATTAATTCATTAAAGTACCTTACTAGTTTCTAATTTACCAAGTTAAATTACAATTGATTAAATAAGAAGGAAATTTGAACAAATAATTGTGTCTTAATTGAGCATTTTGAACTAGTTACATTCTTTTTGAACATTGACTTTATATAACAAAAAATCAGTCTACTATGGCAACTCTCCTAAAATCAACTTCGATTATAGTTAAATTTTGTTAAACCCTTTTATTAACTTACTTAACAGACAATGTTATTCAAACAGTAATAATTCGTCTATTTCTTTGTACTATTGTGATTACTATCTTGTCTGAATAAACCTGTACTCTTGATCACATGACAGTCTACATACATATCTCTCTAGCTTAAATGGTAGTCAAACACTGCTAGAATTCATATAATAACGGTTATAAAGGTGATTAATTAATAAAGTAAAGCCACTATGTAGTGAACAGAACACTAGTTGGGGACAATCGAATATATTAAAGCACAAATTACAGACTATCTCACTAAATTCTGATAACCATACAGCAAATAGTTGATTTGCAAAATGACAAACAATTATCTCAATCTTCACTGTTCTCCTGTAAATATCAGTTCATCTTCTCTAATTTCAATGTTCATGCATTTCCCACCGATTGCGCTTCATTTCAGTTCTTTCCTTATCGGTCTTTTGCCAAAATACATTCTATGTCTGACCATCACCATATACTACTTATAAGGATATAAGTAGACCACACTACAACTACACTACTCATGAACAATAAAATCCCAAGCTTAAATCAGCTCATAAATTCAACTATTCAAACAAATATATTTATTTTTTTTAAAAATTCATCAAAATCGACCAATAGAAATCATTGTAATTCAATATCCAATAAGATTTATTTATACATTTATTAAACAATTTAAAAATAGTTAAAAATGATTTTTGTGGTTTAATCAAACAAATATGCCTTGAATTATGAAAAAGGAATATGAAATGATTAGGGAAATTATATTTTAATTCTTCTTCTTCTTCTTCTTCTTGTTCAAAAAAGAGCTCATTCAAAGTTTACTTAAGTAAATAAACAAATAATCCATGCAGCAGTCTATATCAACTTCATTTGATTCTGATGATCACAATATAGGAATGAATATAAGAAGTGTTGATAGTAATAATAATAATGCTATTATAAATGATAATATCATTCGTAAAATAAAAGTAACCAACACAACAACCGGTTATGATGTAATCGTTAATCATAATTTGAAAAGATCATGTAATTCAATAAAGAAAATATTTCATCGAAGAATCATTTCTACATCATTTTCTGACACAACTAATAATAATGTACATTGGCACAAATTATCAGATGATGATGATGGTGATGGTTCATCAGTTATAACATCAAGACTAACAAGTAATAAATCATCATATATATCTTTTGAAAATTTATCAGGAAATTCCACAATACCATTGACATCACTTGTTACCAATGAGATGATGACAACTACAATATCGACCACAATGTCATTTGGAAAAATGACAAGTGATGTGAAAATAAGAAATAAACCAACATCAACTGATTTATTAAATGTAAAAAGAAAATTGCAAAGGCAATGGGCTACATGTAGTTCATTATATAACAATAATAATTCTAATAATATTTACCAAACAACTAATAGTACAGGACTATATGATATAAATTCAATAACTTCAAATCGTAGGTCTGGAATAACAGAAAGAAAAAATAAATCTCGCTGGTTATTTTTATGGCGTCAATCTGTTGATCGTGGGATCGATTCTACAACAAACTGGTAAGTAAAAAAATGTATTGCCATTATTTATTAATAAAATAATTTTTGAAAGGATTTACTCAACTAATCATGATATTTCCCGTTATCACTTCGTTCCTTGGAATCCCACTCAAACTTGTTTAGTTTAAGCGAATGGATGGTAATGCTAGGTCCACCACAAAATGTGACTCAAACTCCTATTTTGTAACCCCGTAATTAAAAAGAGATCTACAGTTCCTCTTGAGATTCAGTGTACTTTGTGAAAAGTATTATTTGTGGTTTTTATAAATTAAGAACAAAGTTCGTTTCATTTAGTTTCAGAGCATCAAAATATTATTTTCTATTCTTTATTCAAATAAAAAATCTCTGTCTAGATTTCAAATAAATTTTGTCATCCAATTTCAAAATGACAAACTACTTACAAAACTTACGATGCACTGTAATAGCTCATTTCATCTAGCATAAATTATAAGTCTGTTGGTAATAATAAGTATTCATAAGCTAAATCGGATAATTGGAGTCTGATTCATTTAGTTATTTGTTACTTCATGTTTTCAGCTACAATAGTTTTATAGTAATCTAAATAAAAATATTGTGTTATGAATGTTTAACCTCACCCATTAGTTACTAATGAATGACATCGGGACAAATGGAAGGTATGACTGATGGGGCTTAACAATGTCAGAGTGGAATAACTATCACTAATTCCAGTGAATAGCAGTTGGGTAATATCTCGAAATGACTGAAGCTGAAAGTGTGAACCATTGGATTACGATCCAGTTGTTTGAAAGTGAAGTTTCTGATGGGAGGTTTAAATGTTCGAAGTTCGATCGTAAGAGTGATTTATGATGTAATTTGTTCCACAGTGGTAGAAAATAGTTCTGCAGTATTTTTTTCATTAGCTATTTGTCTGAAGTCAGGAAATAAAGTGACTTTTCCTTGAATTATTTCTTCAGAAGATCTTAAAATAGTAATTCAATTTCTTTGTTTCCATCTAGGAACAATTAACTGTAAATAGGATTGTTCAGCATTAGTAAATAACGTCGTCTTAATAAAAGATTTGTTTTTTTAAAATTAACCTAGTCTACTCAATAATCTAACAGAGTTCTCTTAAATAAAATAAAACAGATGTATTTTATAGGGTATACAATAGTTTAAATCACAGACGATCCACTTAAGATAGGTTTTTGAAAAACTGTAGGAAACATCATCCAATCTAAACACTCACTTACTATGGTGACCATCATACTGAAATGATCATATACTTTTCTATAAATCCTGAGATTTATTAGCAAAAGTACTAAAAATATTTGATCCATATTTGATGCATTTTTTTTCCTATTTCGTCACATGACGTACAGGAATCCACTGCCTAACTTTGTTGACAGAAAAATATGGTTAAAAATGCAGAGTGTATCAGTGAAGTTATGTCGAACACTCACAACCCTTCTAAATCTTTCACTAGCTAACATTCATATCTAAAAAAAAAAACAAATTAGAACTCTTTCGTTATACATTTTGGTGCTTAACTCATATGTTAAGATAATATACTATACTTATCTACCTATATACAAGCGGAATTCATGAACCATGTTTAATAAATTATCTAATAGAGTTGAGATCATCAGTCAATTGAAGCAAGACCACTGTGGAAAACCTGAAAGCACTAGACGGCCGTTTCGTCCTATGATGGGATTCCTCAGCAGTGCACATGCACGGTCCCGTCTCGAGAGATTCGAACTCAGGACCTACCAGTCTCGCGCCATGAGGTATTTCCTGGAGTTCTAGTGAGAAGCAGCAACCAGTGGAGTTCAACCAGGTCTGTCGGGAGATGTCAACTCACTGAAGACATTGGTGAATGGTTGCTGAATTTCGTGGATTGGTTGAAGTTATACATTAACACCTTTAGATGCCTGCTCAGTGGTCTATCGGTTAAGTGCTCGCGCGCGAGACTGGTGGGTCCTGGGTTCGAATCTCGTGAAATGGGATAGTGGATGTGCACTGCTGAGGAGTCCTATTATAGGACGAAGCGGCCGTCTAGTGCTTCCAAGTTTTCCATGATGGTCTAGCTTCAATTGACTCATGATCTCAACTCTATAAAATTACTAAAATCTCTACAAAATCCTTTCTGATAATTACCTGATAGTTAACTTGAATAGACAAAAAAACTTTATGTAACAAGATACATAAATTATTTTATTTACAAAATTATACCTTATAAACACTAGTACAAACTAGAGAAGTAATGTTAAATATACGAAATATGTTCTGAGTGAAAAGCTAAAAATTCCATCAAGATATAATAATTCAAAAGTTTTATTTTTATGATTTAAGGACTATACATTTTAATGTTTAAATTATTTTTTCTGGTTAGCGTTCTTTTAGCGGGTTAGTTTTCTATGAAATGGGGTTGCTAATCCCATGCCCAACCCTCCTCCTTTACCTGAGCTTGAGACCAGCAGTAACTCTAGAAGAGCTACAGGGGGAGTTAGAATTTGTGAATATGAACAAAGTAGCTCATTTGACTTTATGAAATTAAGTGCCATGGTATTTCACTAAGATCTTGACTTTATTTATGAAGGTCTAAGGGAAAATAGTCATATTCTCTATAATGAAATGATTCGTAGATTTGAGAAGTTCGTGTTTGAATAGTTTTAATTATTACAAATCATCTACGGAATAAAAAAAACTAAAGACGAATACGATCTTAACCCTTTAATAAAGAATCTCTATTGAAATATAATTATTAACTATAATGATAAATTTTAATAATTCTTACTGTATCTAGCTTCTTCAAATCCCTGCCAACATAGAGTTCCAATTTTTATTGCCATTTTATTTTCAGAGGGGCGGCTGCAGGGTATATACCCTGCTTACTTTTTCATATAAGTGAATTTTGTTTTAATTTGTTGAAATAAGATATTTTATAATTTCATAAATTGTGTAAATTCATTCAAATTATTTACTCAAGATCAGTAGCTAAGTGGATAACGCGATGGCGTTTGAGGCGAAAGGTACTGGGTTCGAGTCCCAGAGTGAACATTAACTCTGAGATGCAGGTACATCCAGCCGACGAGTCCCATATAGGACGAAACTTGCGTCCTGGATTCCACTGCTAGCCACTATCCATCTTTGCTTATAATGTTTGTGAAGTAAGACTGTATCGAGACATTACACACAATATGCACATAGGCCAATTAGAGAATGATCAGTTTCAGTCCTAAACATCAATGGGAAGATTTAAACAAAACAATACTAAGTGAATTAGACTTAATTATTGTTTCTATTCTGATGAGCCACTTTTATTTTTACACAGTATCACAAGTTCTACATTTGAAAATCAACCTTTTTGTTTAACTGTTTGTTCTATAAATTAACAAGCTCATTTGAAATGTGTAACATGTATTCATTAGTGTCTCAGGAAACTCTTAGTAGTTAATGTAAAATTCAATGGGAACAAAGAGTGAAGCTTGACATGTAAATCATTGAGTACTGGCTGAATGGTTTAAAGGTTATTCGTTCATCGCGAGACCTAAAAGTGATGAATTCGATCCTTGATAGGCTAATGGAAAGTCACTAGGATGAGACAGCTATTCAGTCCCTCTTGATTTTCAGTGGTTCTCTAACTTATGTTGGTTTGTAATATCAGTAACAATAAAAAGTAACCACAAACTTCTGTACTAAAAAAAGATTCTCAATACACTTCCATTATTTTTAAGTTTAAAGTCATAATGATGCAAATGCCAGTTAAATTTTATTCAGCATTACGTAATTACTCTTTACCTATTGATGTATACGGTAATTACAGAAACCATGTTAGACAATATGTGGTGCATACTACCTATGCTAATATATAAGTAGTATGTAGCAGTAATCGGATGGGCAATCCCTATCAGCAGAACACTAAGAAGATTGAATTGAGGGGAACAGCAAACAACTGTTATAATATCAGGATTGAAAGAATCATGAAGCATGTAAAGGACATCCGAAGGAAGATATGCAAATAGTGTATTTAATGTATGGTTTTCATAATTTTTGAAGGCACTATGTAATTTTGCACTATAAAACAAAGCAATCGGTTATCTCCATCAAGTCTTTGTTCACCAGAAATATTTACCATAAAAATGCAAGAAGATTTATGAACGAAGAATATTATCTTCGACTAATTCCCATCAAACTTTACGGTCTTACATTCAAATTATTTGTGGAAATCAATGACAGTTTTTAAAATTGCAAAATAGATATTGAAAGCATTTAGTAAAATAAGTCTGTTAACATTTTTGAGCGTCAAACTGTTAACTTGAGGTGTAAAACCTGGATCATTTTATATGTCATTTGAAATGGTAAGAATAGTAATCGGTATAAATGAGAATAACATATAGTGGGAGAAATAATTAATATGAGTGCCAAATATTCAAATATTCAATTAGAGACAGCCTAATACATGAAGTAACATCGTTCAAATATACACTTTAGATTTACATTTATTCATACAGCTCGGAACTTAAAATATCAGATGAAGTATCGAAGGCTTACGGTGTTGTGACTGAAGTGATCAGATTGGAAAGATCAGATTATTGTTTAATGCACAATCACACAGTAGTTTAGTAAAATGTGAAAATCATGCATCAAATACATTATTTGCACATCTTTTTTGAATTGTCTTTTACAAACTTCATTATTCCTTCATTCATATGCTTATCTTGATTATATTATATTATATATAGCCTTTGAATACTAGGTAGGAGCTGGCGATCGATAGAAAGGCGTTTATCCAATTTTGTACTGACTGGTACACAACTCGTCAAAGCGTTTGTAATTTTAAAACAAATAATGTTCTCTGTGCTTTGTGAAGTCATATAAACAATCATAATCAGAGAATTTGTGACTGAGCAATTCACATCTCAACTAATCTCTTATTTTTCACTGAAACTTTAATTTGTCAATGTGCTTAAAAGACAATATTCAATTAAGCTATACATTTTGAATGTAATATTTCATTTCAAAAGGTTATTTATCTAAGTCGAGTATTGTAATGATGAATTTTATTTATAATCTATCGATTAATCTAAATACAATTCAATTTGAAACATATTCTCTTAGTATTCAATTACTTACTTACTTACGCCTGTTACTCACAATCGAGAATGGGCCGCCGACCTGCATTCTCCAACCCACTCTGTCCTGGACCTTCCTTTCTACTTCTGTCCAATTTTTGTTCATCCTTCTCATGTCTGTCTCCATTTCTCCGTGTAATGTGTTCTCTGGTCTTCCTTTTCTCCTTTGGCCTTCAGGATTCCATGTGAGGGCTGGCCTTGTGACGCAGTTGGGTGATTTCCTCAAAGTGTGTCCTATCCACTTCCAGAGCTTCCTCCTGATTTCTTCCTCCACTGAAATCTGCTTTGTTGTCTCCCACAGTAGGTTGTAGCTGATAGTGTCTGGTCAACGGATCCGAAGTATCTTGAGTAGATAACTGTTAATAAACACCTGCATCTTCTGGATGATGGCTTTCGTAGTTCTCCAGGTTCCCGCCCCATACAGTAGAACTGTCTTGACATTTGTATTGAAAATTCTGATCTTGATGTTGATTGACAATTGTTTTGAGTTCCAGGTGTCCTCCAGTTGTAAATGTGCTGCTCTTGCTTTGCCGATCCGCACCCTCACATCTGCATCAGATCCACCGTGTTCATCGATGATGCTGCCCAGATATGTAAAGGGTTTTACATCCTCCAAAGCTTCTCCATCAAGTGTAATTCGATTAGTGCATGCTGTATGGTATGGGAGAATCTTGCTTTTCCCTTTGTGTATATTGAGACCTACTGCTGCTACACTGGTCGTCTTCTCCTGCATTTGTTGTTGCGTTTATGATAGAAGAGCCAGAATATCTGCGAAGTCTAGATCGTCCAGCTGCATTCTAGCTGTTCACTTATCCCGTGCTGCCCTCCAGATATTGACGTCTTCATAATCCAGTCGATCACTAGGAGAAAAACATTCAATTAGTTTAAATATTAAATATTTCATTTACTTATTATTACTTTTAGTTTAGTTTAGCTCATATGATAGCTCATGTGATTTTCCGCTAAGTACGTTTTGTGTGTGTGAAGAGAAAATCCTTTAATATTTAATGCTTCAGAAACAAAACTGTTTTGTTGTATTTGAAACTAAAGGTAAATAAATATACAATACAAATACAATAGGACGAAACGGTCGTCCAGGGCTTCCAGGCTCTCCATGGTAGTCTAGCTTCAATTGACTCATGATTTCAACTATTAAAATTACTAAAATCTCCACAAAAACCTCTTCATCTATAATTTTTACTGTGTTAATCCAGAAAAAAACAATTTCTGTAAAACATAATCACCAGATACTTGAGATTAAGATGAGGTCGTTTCATTTCAAGTATTCTTAACGATAAAGATTAAGAAATATGACACTATATTATCCATGTAAAAAATTATTTTAATTTATATAATAAAGAAATAATCATAAAGGTAACCATCTGTAAATAAATAAATTTTCAGAAGGAGTTTTTGTGGAGATTTCAGTGTTTCCATAGTCGAAAGCGTAAGTCAATTGAAGCTAGACCACCAAGGATGCGCACTGCTGAGAAGTCCCACAATAGGATGAAATGGCCGTCCAGTGCTTCCAGGTTTTCATTGGTGGTCTAGCTTCAATTGACTCACACTTTCAACTATGAAAATAAATTTTTATTATATGATAATAGAAAAAGAAATATGAAGGATAAACATTCCTTTTTCTGCAATAAAAGTTTCATCAATTTTCACAAGTATAAGTTTAAATGAATGATCAAAATAAATGACCACATTTATGGGGTACATATACATAGTTGTTGAAATAATTAAGTATGCAATGTACAACTGAATCATTTAATAAATTAGTTGAAGACTTTGAAATTAATTGAAGTTATTGATAGTAAAGTAAGAAATGTGCAAGAAATGTATGAAATAATGCTAATTGGTGTCTAGTAATGTGGTTTATGCTACTAATGTTGACAGATTTAAGTAGTATGTATCATCAATATAAATTGAAATGACTGGGAGCAGAAGGTTCGAAAGATATAAGAAAAGAGAACGAGAACAAAGAATGAATGGTATGGAAACGAAAGAATAATGAAGTCTGAACATTTTGGAAATGAAATATTGGAGTATGGTTTTTCTATTTCATGAAGTAACTATGGAATTTTGTGCTAAATGTAATCTGTTGTCTTCACTTGTGTTCTCCTTCACAACAGTATCACTTATGAACAATATTAACGGTTTATTTGTATTTAGGATAAGGAAATATAAAGGGGATATTTTGATTGGTTGAATTAAATTATCCTGTAATCAAGAGACTTATTAATTCATTGTACTTAAGTCTAACCAGGTTATTAAAAGAGATTGAATACGCTTTTTTTGAACTCAATGGTTTTACAGTTCCCATGGTTACTGTTGCCGCTTTTTTTAATGCTCTGTGCCTCATGCATTTTAAGTAAACCGACAAAGATTAAATTGCTTAAAGTATTAATCATACCACTTAATCGCTTTGAGTAGCATCTACGAGTATAGAAAAGCAATTTCATTGTTCTCAGTTATACTTCATAACAGTACTATGGGTGACTTAATTTGAAGACTGACTTATCACTTTATTTGAGGAATTCGTAGAATTGTTTTTAGTGGTACTATCAACAGTCGGTACAAAAACTTTTTCAGTATGAAAGAACTTGTATATATGTACTTTAGCGGGGGCTAGTATTAAGTTCTTGAATATTCATATCATCAACTTATAAAGTTGCATCATGCATATGCCTACATCTGACCATAATTATTCTATGAAAACTGAAACAAGGATTTATGACTAAGAAAGTCAGAGTTAATGAGGCAACCTTTATCTAAACTGTAGGTATTCGTAATTGTAAGTAATCAATTCGAAGCGCCGAAGTAATCGCTAAAATATTGATCTTCGAAATGATATATTCATGATCAAAAAACAGTTGATATCTAGCTCAATCGTCGATGAAAACCATCTAATTCATAGTAGTAAGTTGAAAATTCCAACATGTGAACTGTAATATGAACATTCACATATATATATATATATTTAAAGAATTCAACTGACACTATGTATTAAGTAATAAGATATTCTTAATGGGAGAAATGTGAGGATTGTAGTATTTTCATAGTTAAAATCGCGAAACAATATAATCTAGACCAACATTGAAAGCCTGCAAGCATTAGAAGTCCGTTTCGTTCTAGTATGATAGTCCTTCGCATTACGCATCCACAAACTCTCACGCGGGAGTCCTATTAAGGACTTGCAGTCTTACGCTGAACTATTAACCTGTGGACGAATAATTCTGCATCCAACGGTGTTAATGACTAAATTCAATTAGCTCATGATCTCTCGCAACCCTCCAAATATTGCCAGCGGGATAGTGAATCCACACTGTTGAGGAGTTTTATACTAGGACGAAACGAGTATCCAGTAATTTCAAGTTTTCACTGATGGTCTAGCTTATATCGACTGGTCATTTTAACTGTGAAAATAAGATATTCATTTTTTTATAATAATCAAGTTATTAAAATAATTGTACTTACTTACTTATGCCCTTCATAGAAGAGCATAAGCTGCCGCCAGCACAATCCATCCAAATTTGTCCTGGGCAATCCTTTCCACTTGTTTTCAGTCGCTGTTCATCTTTTTCATGTCTGCCTCTAATTCCCGACGTGGTGTGTTCCTTGTTTTCCCTCTTTTCAGCTTCCCTTCCGGATTCCAAGTTAGGGATTGCCTTGTAATGCACATTGGTGATTTCCTTAATGTATGTCCGATCCACTTCCAACGTCTTTTCCTAATTTCCTCTTCATCTGTAAGCTGGATTGTCCTCTCCCATAAAACGCTGTTGCTGATGGCATCCATCCAGTGAATATTGAGTATTTTGCGTAGACAACTGTTTATAAATACTTCTACGTTCTTGACGATGGTTGTAGTAGTTCTCCGTGTTTCACCTCCATATGGTAGAACTATCTTGATATTTATATTGAAAGATTCTCACTTTGATGTTGATTGACAGTTGTTTTTGAATTCCATATATATATTCTTCAATTCTATTCTATATTTCATTGTAACTACCAGAAATAATTCGTACATAGAGACAGAGAGAGAGAGAACAGAAAAATTCATTCTAGATTAATTAAACGCTTCCCTGCATCTATTTATATTAGATGATAATGACAAATATTATTATTATTTTAGTTCAAAAGACAAACAAACAAAAAATAAATCTGTCCAATTTTTTTTTGTTTTATTTTATTTGACCTTAACCTTAACTAATGTTTATCAAAATTTAAAAAATAAAAATAAAAAAATTAAAAAAAATATTGAAATCTCATTTTGTTTATTTATTGTGCTTTTCATTATTTACTCATATATTATCTTTCTAGTTCAATGAACCATTTGAAAGAGAACAACAACAACAACATGAATATTGTATGTATGTGTTTATATACTCATATAGAGATCAAGAGTTTAAATATATTTCAATGATTTATAACCATAATAAATAGATATCTGCATTTAATTTAAATTTTGAGATCAGTTAATGAATAGAATTGAAAGGTAAAATAGAAAATAGTTATTTATAACAAAAAGAGAATTCAACTATTTCCACTTATCACAGAATGATAAACTCAAATGATAATTACATTTAATAGTTGAATTCATGAGTCAATTAGACGTAGACCATCATGGAAAACCTAGAAACATTGGACGGCTGTTTCGTCCTATTGTGGGACCCCTCAGTAGTGTGTATCCACAATCCCACCTCGCGGGAATCGAACCCATGATCTATCAGTCTCACGCGCGATCACTTAACTTCTACAACCACTGAGCCGGCATCTAACAGTGTTAATGTCTAACTTCAACCAATCCACGAAATTGAGCGACACATCCATTATTATCTTCAGTGAGTTACTATCTCACAACAGACCTGGTTGAACTCCACTGGTTACTGCTACTCACTAGAACTCCAAGAAATACCTCTTGAAGCCACTCACTAGTGAGCATATGATCATTGTCAATTGACTCATGATTTCAACTATAAAATTATTAAAATCTCCATACAACCCACTTCTGATAGTTAAAGTTTCTTTCTCACAATCAATATAAGATTAAACCACACATTCTTATTTATTTCCTTGTTAATTATAATTTCTTGTTTTATTATTTTTCATAACTGATTATTTCGTAATGGTTTTTTATTGTTCACTGAAAACTTATTGTTCATTATTACTATTATTACTATTCACTAGCGCTTAACCTCTAGACCACTGAGTCGGGATCCAACGGTGTTAATGTCTAACTTCAACCAATCCACGAAATTGAGAGACACATCCACCATTGTCTTCTGTGAGTTATTATCTCACAACAGACGTGGTTAAACTCCACTGGTCACGGTTTCTCACTAGAACTCCAAGAAATCCTTCTCGAAGCCAGTCACTAGTGAGCACATGATGATTATTATCAGAAGAGTGTTTGGTGGAGATTATATTAAATTTCACAATTTAATTCATGAGTCAATTGCTACCAGGTTTTCTATGGTGGTCTAGCTTCAATGAACTCATAAATTCAACTAATAAATTAAATATAATCTCTTCAAAACCCTTTTCTGATAACAGTTACATTAGTAGTAAATTACGTTTGTTGAAATGATTGATAAGTATACATATTAAACATATTGGTGAACGCGAAATGAGTGAAAAGAAAATAATTGAAAATTATAGAGTAAATTCATGTCTAGTTTAAGTATAGCAAGTAATCAACTATAATCATTAAGGGAATAAGAATGAAGTGTTGAATAATTAAGAATCGATAAACCTGGAACGACAAAAGGATCGATTAATTCTTCATTATGTACATTTATGTAAGCTAGTTCTAATGGAAAAGAATTTCAAAAATTTGTAATTTCAACACTTCATTCAACTAAAACTAGATCACCATGGAAAACCTGGAAGCACTGGACGGCTGTTTCGTCCTATTATGGGACTCCTCAACAGTGCGCACGATCCCGCACTCACGAGATTCAAACCCAGGACCTAACAGTCTCGCGCCAGAGCACTTAACCAATGATTTCAACTATGAAAATACTGAAATCTTCACAAAACCCCTTTTGACTTTATCCAACGTTCAACATTTTAAAAACTATGGAATCAATTACCTGTTGAATAATTATCGTATAATATTTTTACAATAATCAAGTAAGAGAGTATTGATTCACCTTATGATGTCTCTTTTTTCTTCAGTCTAGTCAAAATAAATTTTATCTAATTGACTATTCAAGCTACTAGAATAAATAAAGACCACGTTTTTTCTTCTTTCTTGATAGGAATAAGTTAGAAAGACAATATTCAGTTAAATGGTATATAATATATAAATTCATATTATTGATAGTTGTTTCATGAATAAGTAATTTAGTAGGATAATATTTCATCGACTTCTGCGTTATCATTCGTCCTAGTAAGGAACTCCTCAGCAGTGAATATCTACGATCTCGCTCGCAAGATTAACTAAGAGACTAAATTCACTTAGTGTTGTTTACATGTATCTTCTCATTGTTATTTAGGACTGTAATTGATTTTGATGTGGGTTTGTTCTCTGAGCTGGATGATTTGGTCGTGGAGCTTTCATCGTCTTTCTGAACGACATCATCAGCACAAACTTCGGGTAGAAGTGAAGTGTTTGAATTTCTCCACATGTGATTCACAGCTTGTCCTGTGCACCTCGATGTTGATTGGTTCTTATTGACCTTAAATCTGACATTTTTTATTCATTTTTGGTTGTATCTCCTATTGGTTTGATTTTTGCTCCCATGTTTCTGCATAATTTTCTTGATTGGTTGATAAATTGGATTGATTTCAATGTGTTTGTTTATTGCTGATTGACCTGAGTGCCAAGCTTCTAAAAATTCTCTGGTATTTTTGGAATTGCCTCTGTCCAAAATCTGAACATTTTCCCAGTCGAATGTATGCCCGTGGTAGTCCACGTGTATTGATATGAGTTTGTGCTGATGATGTCGTTCAGAAGGACGATGAAAGCTCCACGAACAAATCATCCAGCTCAGAGAACAAACCCACATCAAAATCACCCACCTGAGCTACAAATCTTCTCCGCTGTAATTGATCAATCACTTGTTGGCATATGTGCACCCTGTGCGGACTGCCTCGATATAGTCTTAAGTCACAAGCTTTATAAGCAAAGATGGATATTGGCTAGCAGTGGAATCCAGAACTATTTTCTTTGGTTTGCTTAAAGAAAGCAATGATTATTTTGTCCAGAAAGATAGCCAAGGCTTTATAATTACGTCATTCAACTCTGTGAATGTAACAAAATCAAAAACATCCCCCCTTGAGCTATAAATTATCTCTATCGCTTCAAAATTTTAAATTATGTTACATAAAGGTTTTTCAATGGATAATAAAAGTTTACGCTTGATATTTCTGTTTAAGAAGTCTGTTGATTTGATTTAACCAATTGAGTTTCTCTATAGCAAAGAAAACGATATTTTAAACGTAACAAAATATAAAGACATAACCTAGGCTCATTTAAAGACTAAACTATGTATTGTTAGTTCCGGTAACAAACATACCAAATTATAAGTTACTGAGTTGAAAATTGATTCATTTCTTATTTAAAAACCCGCAGTGTTTAATAGATAAGGCGACATAATTTAGTGAAATGTCGCCAATTTAAACTTGTTTTCTTAAAAAACATTGCGACATAACATGGATAGGTATAATTTAAATACTTAAAAACGAGAATTTTTCATATAATGTCTGCTATTTGTTGTAAGGACCAAGGTCTAGATTTTTACAAGACCGTGTTCATGAATGTAATGAGTTAGCTAATCTCATAGTTATTAAATTTGATAATATATATTTATCAGGAATGCACTACTCATAAGTCTGCCACTTCCATCAGACAAATCAGAATACCATAGGTCCAGATGAATGTTTACTAGTAAGTGATTATATATACTGAAGTGCGAGACTATAAATTACCATAAATAATCCGTTTAAATGGATAAATAACTGGGATATAAGTGATACAACATTACGTAGTAGGTTTTAACTTAACTGACCGTAATTTATGAGCTGAAAAATACCATAACAGTTAACTAGTGCGATCCCAGAGAGAGTCACAAATATGTATTATTGATTACCATAGTAGAGCGAACATGGCTGATGGATTCTAAATAAGATCAGTATGTGATGTAAACTATAAAATTCAGCAATATGCCCCTACGCTGCTGAAATATATATTAGCAGAGCACTGACGATGTGTAACTATTGATGTTTTGTATCATATATCCCTATTTATGCCCTCTTTCTGATAAGGAATATTCATTTGTTGCTGATTTAGAATAATTATCTCAAATTATTAGTTATTGAAACACAGAAGATTTGCTGAATTGTATTAATCAATTTATTTTGGATTCTCTGAAAAATCAAAAATGTCAGTATTTACAGAATAGAACGAATTTATTGTATTTTGTGCTTATGCTTCAGCTTCATGCAAGTTAGTAAGTTTAGCCCGTTAGTAGTAGCATCAGTGGAAATTTTCCAAGCAATGAATGACAATCAGAAACCGGTGAAATTTCTAATAACTATTATAGAAATATTATAAGCAAAGATCGATAATGGCTAACAGTGGAATCCAGGACGCAAATTTCGTCCTATTTGGGACTCGCCAGCTGGATGTGCCTGCATCTCAAAGTTATTATTCACTCTAAGGCTCGAATCGAATACCGTTCGCTTCAAACGATATCACGCTATCCACTCAGCAACTGCGTCCTCATAGCCACTTGCTTGTGCAATCGGGTGAAGTTTAAATTCAACTTAGTATTGTTTGTTTAAGACTGCAACTGGTCAGTCTCTAATTAGCATATGTGTATACTGTGCGTATTGCCTCGATATAGCCTCGATATACTCTCTATCTTTCATAATAAGCACAGAATTGAATGATTTCACTTCATCTTATATATGAGGTTATTTTTTAAACTTTTAATTCATAATGCAACCATTCAGTTTTCACAATTCAACTGTCACTTGGATTAACTTTGATGGTTTATATAATAAACATATACCTAATGTTACAATGAAATAAAACCACAATTAAGGTATTCAGTTCAATGAAAAAGTAATAATCATTAATCTTTTGTAATTTATGATTAAAACCCTACACTAATATGATGGTTCGTTCAATTGAATAAAAAATTCTGTGTCTACTTTATTAACCAGGATTTCTGTTAGTTTTTATCAAACATAACCCACCCATTTGAAATAGTTTTCATCCTAATTGAATTTCATCATTATTACAATTTTTCCACCAAATAAGTTAATACAAATATGCATTAAAAACTACATGCGGTAAATTTTTCTGTGTTTGTTGTGGATACTATTGTGATAGTTTCGTTTTTCTTACTTCGACTACTCTTTCAGACCATGGAACGATTTGGCTGCATATAATCTGTATTTAGATTTAATCTGAATGAAAACCGATTTTCTCTCAAGGTTACTTCATCCTAATACTCCATAATCAATCATTGAAATACATTCAAAGCAGAAAATACTAACCTAACGAAAACTAATTTCAAAAAGTTCCACTGAGTAGTTGTAACGAGTAAACTATGAAAATGTTAGAAGTAAATCAGCCACCTACAAATAGCATTGGATGATGATTGTATGATATCATGAAAAATGTTTGAATTAGAAAACTTGAACAAGACAATTTTAATCAAGTCAACTGTAAAAGTCACTATCTTTCATATCATACTAAAAGGGTTTCAGTCTGATCTCTTGTAATCTCATCTATAAGAACTTTTATGGAACCTCACATTAGGAATAAATGGCTATCTAGTTGTTATTCATTTTCGACGGTTTTACAGTTGATGATCAGGATTTACAAATCATTCAGTATAATGAACATTATTTCATTATAAAATCTCATAGTTATCAAGTGACATGCAATTCAAGCGTAAAGTAGTCAAATTATCAAAACTCAACATAGAAACCAATATCAGTTTATCATGTATATAAAATTAGGATCATAACAATATATAATCTATTTATGGTTTCTACTTTACAGAGAATATTATTATGAATGTTACCGATTTGATTTCTTATTGTAAATATTGTAGGAGGTATTAACTTAGTTTGACTAACGTATATTATGTAGGTAAACATAAAGTGGATAAATGTATCGTTATTTATCTATTTATATAGATATTTGAAAATGAAACACAAAGTGTATACTTGGCAATGAAGAACATCATGGTTAGGCAGACCTTATAATTCATCCATATATATATATATATATTCGTGTTTTGAATTACTAATAAACAAAACTTTATTTTTGTTAACTGAAAACGTGGCAAATCGATTGATGAAGTAGTGAAACTTCATCAGTTGAGATGGCTGGGACACGTGTTACGTATGCCTAACCACCGACTGCCCTGACGTGCAATGTTTTATGGTGTAGGAGTAGGTTGGAAGAAAGCTGGGGGCGGCCAGATCAAAACGTGGCACAAATCCATGAAGTCGCTGACAAGTGAACTGACCCGTGTTGGTAGGTGTAGACTACTACCTGGTTGGGATTCGCGAGATGATGACAACCGATGGTTAGAGACCTTGAATGACATGTCTCAAAATCATTTGCAATGGCGAAGGTGCATTCACTCTTTGTGTTCTACCAAATTCTAATTCTCTGAATTCCTCATGTCCCTATCCTTTTTCTCTTTTCAAATTTATTTCATTGTATTATACTCCTTCAATAACATCTTTAAACCCTAATCTTTCACATAATGCTTATACTCTGACTACTTCTACCACTTCATCTCTGTGCTAATGTGGTATGGTAGCTCAAACTGATGTACGTACGTACGAAGTTCTACGCTGTGACTGACTGACTGATTGACTAGAAAACGTGGTTTTTACTTACTTACTTTACTTACGCCTATTACTCCCAATGGAGCATAGTCCGCCGACCAGCATTCTCCAACCCACTCTGTCCTAGGGTTTTCCTTCCTAGTTTTTGTTCATTCTTCTCATGTCTGTCTCCATTTTTCGATGTAATGTGTTCTTTGGTCTTCCTCTTCTGCTTTGGCCTTTAGAATTCCATGTGAGGGCTTGTCTTGTGACGCAATTGGGTGATTTCCTCAAAGTGTACCCTATCCACTTCTAGCGCCTCTTCCTGATTTCTTCTTAGTAGAAGTTTTGATGAAAATATACGTATAAGTAGGCAGATTAAGTTCGAGTATTATTATTATTATTATTATTACTAACCATCGATTTGTCTGATTGTGTGTATTACTGAGATAATTTATAATAAAAACTAGCTTCAGGTGTAGAACCGTCACAAAACTGAGAACAGTGGAAAATTAGTTCGGTGTAGTTTAAATTTTTTCCAGTAGTGCCCACGTAGGATATCAGAAAATGTTTAAAATTGGGATGTTTAAGGTTTACGGTAAGTGAGTTGCATTAAGAACAGTGAGCTTAAATCCTGTGGATCATTATTTTCAACTTGACTCGATCGCAATATATATATATATACTTTAAAATAATATGGACGAAACGTTGGCTGATTTCAGGTTATGAATACAATCCCAGTAACAAATATATTTTGCCAAGTTTCTTTTATTAGTTAACGCAGTAGTTATTACTGAATAAGCTGATTTTTAATGTTAGACTTCATGGAGTTATCATTGAAAATCACTATATCTGATTACATATAGTGTAGTGTGGGTTGCTTACACCCACTTAAGTAGTATATGACGATGGTCAGGCAGGGAACGTATTTCACTAGAAAAACGATAACGAAAAAACGGGAACGAAGGGCGATTGGCATGGAAATAAATGAACAATAATGATCGGACACTATGGACTGATATTTGCAGAAGGAACGGTCAAGATTGAGACAAATGATTGTTAGTTTGCACATTAATTGTTTACTGTATGGTTGTCAGATTTTAGTGAAATATTCTGTAATTTTGTGATCAAATACATTCGATTGTCTGCACTCGTGTTCCTATTCACTGAAATAGTACCAACTACACCATTAACTAGGAAAAAGTAGAACATATATTATATAGGATTTGGATCAATTGCAACAACTGTGTTTCTACGTACTCTAAAGTTTTATTTTGTGAATATGGTCAGTAGATTCAAAGCTAAAAATGGTTATAATCGCTTTACCAATACATTCATCGTCTACGACCTAATGTTAATTGGATCTCAAATAAAATTTAGTATACAATGTTATCCAGTCAAATGTATGAAATATAAGTAACAGTTTCAATTAGTTAGTCACCAGCTTCATTCGGTAATGACAGATATAGCAGAGAATTAGCCAGTATTCAAAAGCTAACTATCACGATCAAATAAATGAGTTGATGAAGGAAAACTTACAACATCATTATCTTAATTTTTGATTTTACATCTCAGGCTTCTTGATAGTTATGATTATTATGTAATTATAAACGAAAATAAACGACTAGTATAGTGAATAATTGTACAAAATATGAAAATAATGTTTAGGTTGTGTTTAGAACCAATAGACTATAAAGGTTATCTATAAAACATAGTGTTTATCTACTTTCCATCACTTTCATAGCTGAAAACAGAGGATGTATTTATTAAGGATAAAATAAATGCAGCCAGAATTGTATATTCCTTCAACTTACATAGAATATTACATTAATCATGAGAGATTTTCAACATTTTATTAGAAACATTTACTTTATGTCGATAAGATACCTAACAATAGATTTTCTATGATATATGTTTCTTGTATTTACTTGTTTTGGGCCTGTTCATATGATGAAGTATTTTATGTGGATTAACATGGTTATTATTAGAAGGGAATTTTGTAAAGATTTTGGTAATTTAAATAGTTGAGATCATGTGCCAATTGAAGCTAGATCACGATGGAAAACCTGGAAGTAATGGACGGCCATTTCGTACTGTTGCGGGACTCCTCAGCAGAGCACGATCCCGCCTCGCGAGATCTGAACCCAGGACTTATTAGTCTCGCTCGCGAGCGTCTAACCTACAGACCACTGAGCTGGCATTCATTAGTATTATTGTCTAACTTTAACCAATTAACGAAATTGCACCACCATCTATTATTGTCTTCAGTGAGTAACTATCTCACAACAGACCTGGTTGAACTCCACTAATCACGGTTTCTCACTAGAACTCCAAGAAAGACCTCTTGAAGCCAGTCACTAGTAAGCATATGTTTATTATCAGAAGAGGGTCTTGTGGAGATTTTAGTAATTTTATTGTTGAAATCACGAGTCGATTGAAGCTAGACAACCAATGAAAACCTGGTAGCACTGGATGGCCATTTCGTCCTAGTATGGGACTCCTCAACAGTGCGCATCCACGATCCCGCCTCCTTTACTTTTAATGACCATTCATTTAGAGTGATCTTATCTTTTCTCCACTAGCTTTTGTTTATTGATATAGAACCTATGGTAAAAATTGAATTATGAAAATCTTCTTTGTATAATATGTTACGAGACGTTAATTTAGGATATATAATATTAACCCTACAAATAAAAATATCCTAATCAAGTTTAAATAAACTGATTATAGAATTATGAAATTAGACGAATCACAATAGTAAGCAAAGATAGAAATTGGCTAGCAGTGGAATCCAGGATGCGCGTTTCGTCCTATTTGGGACTCGTTAGCTGAATGTACCTGCATTTCAGAGTTGATGTTCACTCTAGGACTCGAATTCAGTACCGTTCACTTCAAAAGTCATCACGTTATCTACTTACCTACTGCGTCCTGATAGCCACTTGCTTATGCAATTGGGTGAAGTTTGAATTCACTTGGTATTGTTTTGTTTGAATCTTCTCATTGATGTTTTAGGACTGCGACTGGTCAGTCTCTAGTTGGCATATGTGCATACTGTGTGTATTGCCTAGATATAGCCTTAATTCACAAGCATTATAAGCAAAGATGGATAGTGGCTAGCAGTGGAATCCAGGACTCAGTCCTAAACATCAATGGATTGATTCAAACAAACAATACTGAGTGAATGTATCACGGTTACAGTATAAATCTTACAGTAAAATAAAACCTTGGTAATTATTTTAAATACGACACCTTTACTTAACTAAGGATAAACTTAGGATAATTAATCTAAAAGATTGGAAATTAGAATTTTCAAAACAAAAAAAAAACAAAAAAGAAAGAAAAGTAGGAAAAAATATTAGAAAGCAATGCAGGAATTAATCCCCTATAGGACAAAATTATTTAAATCTTTCTATGATCCTTATTATTAAGATTTATTTTGATTGAATATTTTCTAAAATTATTCGACGGATTTAAAAATCATTACTTGGATATTACGTAGAACAATCGACAAACATCTATATATTCTTAGTTATAAAAGAAAAAATGTCTAACCTCATCAACCAAGACTATAGTTAATGTATAATAAGGAGAGAAATTTTATTTTTCCAAATCACTCATATGGTTAGCGTTTATTTTAGCGAGTTCGTTTTCCACGGGATGAAATCGCTAACCCCATGCCCAACTCTCCTCCTTTATGCGGGCTTGGGATTAGCAGTAGCCCCCAAATGCCCTGGTTCGGCCGAGAGTGGGGAGAGTCCTCTCTCCCTCTCCAAATGCTCTCACATAACCATGTTTACAAAATTAAGAGGACGAAAGGCCAATGTTTGGCGCTTTAATCGGGTTGATGAACACGGAAATTCCACCTAGGGGAGTTGGAAAACCCTCATTCCAAACCAATGGTGTACATGTGCTCCAGGATCCCGGGGGAACAAAAGGCGCACGAACCCATTGTTGGTCACCGGCTATCATGGGACTGCATCTCCTCACGATACTCCACTGCCTTGTGGATTAGACCTTTAGGTCAAAAGCTCGAGGTGTGGCTCCCTAAGAAAACCACCTTCTTCAGTTTGGGCACCTTGGCAGTATCACAGCCTTCACACAAACCAAATGAGACTTTTGTGTCGCATAAATATCTGGTGCCCCCTCGTACCAATATTTGTGTTTAAATAAATAAATAATCCCATTCATATTAAATCACTGACTGTTACACAACAAGAATATAAGGACTAGAAAGGCGATGATGTGTTGCGAAAGCAAAAGACAATACATACACAAGTAAACACATTTCAGTTAAATTTGTCATAAAAGTTTGTAAAATTACAAAGGCATTGGCAGATGTTAACCTCACCCGAAACCACATATAATTTCACTATCCTATAACCTACAACCTAGTCAACTATGCTGGTTACTACTTTCATTTTACATCAAATTTCATTTAAATCAATAAACGGAAATTTCATAGCATGATCCTAATATCTAATTTCATTACTGAGCTTCGCGAAGATTTGTACACAAATCAGAGATAATTCTCCCTACCTATTTTGCCCTATTTTATGGACGACTCAACCACAGCTGCTGCATAGCACTGAATCAAACATAATTAATTCCCATAGAAAGTATGATCCATTTGGAAGTATGTGAACCATGGAAGTTTCAGATTAGTGGTCTAATAGTATCATACTAAATTTCAGACTTGGAAAACTTTTAAAAAAACAAACTAGGCTTCTGGGCAGTATCACAGCCTTCACACAAATCAAATGAGATTTGTGTGGCGCATATATATCTGGCGCCTCTTTGTACCAATATTTATGTGTTTAAATAAATAAATTAATAAAAAGCCCCCGGAGGGGCTACAGGAGGAGTTAAATCACTCATATAAATACCTAGATTCATTGGAGATGAAATGTATGTAAATAACTGTTATATTCAAGGTATCATTTTACTATATGTCTGTTATAAATTCTTATAATGATATAAATATTTGGATAATATGTCTGAATTCTTCTTTGAAAAACAAAGTTAGACATTAACACCGTTGGATGCCGGCCATCTCAGTGGTCTATCGGTTAAGTGCTCTGGTGCGAGACTGATAGGTCCTGAGTTCGAATCTCGAGAGTGCGGGATCGTTTATGCGCACTGCTGAGGAGTCCCATGATAGGACGAAACGGTCGTCCAGTACTTTCAGGTTTTCCATAGTGGTCTACCTTCAATTGACTCACGTTTTCAACTATGAAAATACTAATTCTTCACAAAATCCCTTCTGATAAAAACAAAACAATATTTTCTTATCATGAGATAGTAAAAATGAAAAAAAATGTTCAATGGAATTATTCGTTGTAGTGGTGTTCAGAAATCCGAAGTTTATCTGTATTGTATATCAGTTTCCTGTTATTTTTTTTTCTTTTTCTTTTTATGTTTTACTGAATTCTATTACTAACAATTAGTCTAATGGGGAAAATTCCAAGGTTTCCTTCCTAAATATTTTTAATGCCTTTTTTCAAATTTTGTTTTAATGTAGACTGATTCTATCTAGAGATTTATTGGAAACTAATGATTATTGAGCTATAATTTCACTTTAAATTAAGGCGCCTATATTAAGTACGCCTGTAAATTGATAGTAGTTTACAGATAGCTTGATTGGTAAATACATAAAATCATAGTAATCTTTTATTTTCTAACTAGGTTCATTCTTGTTTAAATGGAATATTAGATGGTTAGATGTGGTCTGTATGGGACTCTGGACTGAAGTTTGTACAAGCTGCAGCTCTCTCTCGAGATGTTGTGGTGTGGGTTACTTATATACACATAAGTAGTATATGACGATGGTCAGGCAGAGAATGTATTTCACTAGAAGATCGATAAGGAAAGAACGGAAACGAAACGCAATTGGTATGAAAATGCATGAACAATAATGATCGGAGACGATGGACTGATATTTGCAGAAGGAATGGTCAAGATTGAGACAATCGATTAATAGTTTGTGAATAAACTGTTTACTGTATGGTTGTCAGATTTTAGTGAGATAGTCTGCAATGTTCGTGTCAAAAACATTCGATTGTCCGCACTCGTGTTCTCTTCACTATAATGTGACTATACAAATAGCTCAGTTTAACTACTCATAAAGTGAATAAAAGTGACGTGGGTTCAAAACCTAAAAGGGTCATCAGTTTCCTTAAAGTAACGGGCATGTTTAGGCGTTGAATCTGAGCTAGATCGAAACTTAAGTCTAGGGTTTTCTGTTGACCGATTCTGACCACCTAACTTTTTCCAAAGTAAACGTTGTGTTTCCACCATTGTTAAACAAATGAGAAAGACTTCGTGAAAAAATTAACGTAGGGTCGAACTTTAAAAAAACATATTCTTGGTATTTTGTATAGCGTTTTCCACAAATTATCACAATAATATAATTCGAATCAGCAGAGATTAGACAAAATTTTTAAAATAAAGAAATTATTATATCATAAAATCTGTGTGTGAATAAATGTATTTGGTTGAGGGACGGTTGTATTTTTAGGGGGCGAATAAAATTCTCGTCTCCAGTCAAGTTTTATTTCTTTCTTGTTTTGTGTGGAGCCCAATTTTTTCAGGCTTCAAGTGTCAGTTTCTATAGTTATAGAGTATACTTGTATTCCGACAATTCTAATTTTAATAGTCAAATTCATGATTCGATCTAAGCTAGACCACCAATGAAAACCTGGAAGTACTGGATGGTCGTTTTGTTCTAGTACGGGACTCTTCAACAGTGTGTGACCATGATCCTATGCACGGGATTCGAACCCGAGACATTCAGTCTTGCGCGCGAACACCTAACCTCCAAACCACTAATCTGACATTCAACAGTGTTAGTGTTTAACCACAATCTATCTAACCTAGATTATCTTATGAATTCAACTATTAGAATCATTGCAACCTCCACATATCTCTATTTGAATTCTAATTCTATAAAATATAAACCCTGTGGTAACAGAAAAAATATATAGACAGAAGAAAGTACAACTGCTTTTATACTATAATTGATTATAAGGTTACATCTTACCTTCGTATGTCTACTGTACTCTTTCAGAAAACGGAAGCGAGTATCCTACTTACATTTTTAGACAGCCGAATGTAATTATGTCCAGAAAGTTGTATAAAGATGTTTTGATTGTTTCATATAACTTGTTATTACGTCCTTAAAGAGTAACTTTTCGGGTTGTTGGGTGTCTGGAATTAATTGGTGTCTTTTAAATGATCAGCATTTCCTAGTGTTTACCCTCAGTAAACTTAAGTAAATTGGATTACCCCACGAAGTTGATTCACTTTGCCTGTTTAAACACTCTTCACTCTACTCAGTGATCAAACAAGGTGAGATTATTTAACTGAATAGTATTTTGTTAGCGTATGTGATGCCCCTTCGTATAATTTCACTGGTTACATTCAAAAAACAATAAGTTAAATACATGTGAACTTGACTAATATTATTATATGAATTGCTAACTATCTTCAGTTCATCAAAAATCTTCATTTGCTACAGATTTATTGTTAGACAGACAATGAAACTTAAGTTATGTATAGTTGACGGTTATGGGTGTTTGTCTTTATTGATAGCATTCTAGGAATCTTACGCGAAAATGATAACTAATCCACAGAATAAGAAGTGAGTAAATATAATTTTAAAATCAAGATAATACTTAGACTGACAAGTTAATTGACTTTTTTTCCCCAAAATACTTTACTAATAATTTTATAGAACATTTAGCTTGATTACTATTGAGTGTACTCATGTTTATCTATCTTTTGATATGATTATCATTGACTTTACCTCCAGCCTACGTTTTGTGCCATAGCTGTGGTTCGGTTATTCTTTCCAGTTCATTTAAAATATACTACTCTAGAAAGTTTTGTACTTGGCTCATGACTTCGAACTGTTTGACGAAAAGTAGACTACCAAAGTAAACCAGGCTATCATGGATCACGAAAGACTATTGAACAAGAGTTTTTCGCAAATAAATTTATATTGATGACCATCTAACAAATTCGTATTTCCAAAGAATCCACACTAAACCTGTTGTATCCCGAAGAGAATTACGAATGGTAACTTTTGAGGACTATTTATTGGTCAATATAATATGTATATTTCCTATTGTAATTAACCTAATCATATTCGTTTCCTCTTATCACTAACTTTATTTTGACCTTTGAACTATTATTATACGATCCTTGAGTTATCATCAGTTTATTGATTACTATTCACAGCCACATTCGGCTAAATATTGTACAAATGTTATTATCTATTTTATGGGTCTATATGGTTTGTTTGGTTGGTATATAAACTCAGTATGTTTGAAATAAAATGATTCATACCACTGAGGCTGTTATTGGTGTTTTGGACTTAACTGGCTGGGCTAATCAGATCACAGGACCGGTCAGCACTCTAGACTGCTCGTACGGGTTTCGTGTGTCACTGTTCCAATTGACAATTCGCTGCTCCCTGATTGGCGGTTCTATCGCGTCACACATCAACTAGGCATCCACTCGGCCACAAGCATAACAAAACCAAAAACTGTGTGCATGAAAAGTAGGGTATGTTGTACGTAATTTAATTGAAATAGATATTTACTTATTTTTCGATTTAGTTCATTTTGTATCATCAGTATAACGAAAATTTTTTTTTGTCGACTAAATATGAATCTGTATCATAGATCACTTTGACCATTATGAGTATCATAGTGTTTCTTAATTGAATTAATAAGTGAGACAGTATAAAGATTCACTACACTTATTTTCTCTTCATCAAACTAATACTCTTCTTCGTCGTCAGAAGGACTTTTGGTATATTTCGTCGATAATATTATTCCTTCATCAGCCAGTTGTATACATAATATTTATGGAATGATATTTTCGTTAATATATCTGTTCGTACTGAAAATTTATAAACTTTAGTTATTTACGATAGAGTAGAATTAATCACTTCCTGGCATTCCCCCCCCCCTTACTGATTCATGAATGTGATTTTCTCTGTAACATGCAACATACTTCCTTCGAAAAAGTTCTATCAGTAGTAGTTATGAGTATAGTTAAAATAAAATATAATTTATAACCATAAATAACCACTTATTCACGTGAGTTTTAGTTGTATCATCAATGAAATACAATCAGTACAAATGAATGGCTTTTATTTTTTTATTCATTGGACATACACATTCATGTGAAACAAAGAGAAGTGTAAAAGATTTGGGTTTGTAGATAACTGAGTTCTAATTTTTATTTACGGATATTAAAATAAATTTATCATTTAATTCTGTCAATCTATTTGTTTAAATATTCTACATACTTTAACTAAACAAATGAATAGGAGGGGTAAAAATGTTACCAAGTTATTTAAAATCTATTTAACTTTGTTCATGTTAATTATTTAAAAACACAATTCAGATAGTTTATAAGCAAAGATGGATAGTGGCTAGCAGTGGAATCAAGGACGCACGTTTCATCCTATCTGGGACTCGTCTGCTGGAAATATCTGCATCTTAGAGTTGATACGTTAAGTTCCAACTGACATTTTGGGCACCACTGGGATACTTTGTTGAGCTCGATACTGATGCAATTTTGTATATTCTTCAGCTCATGAGGAGACCGTCTGCATATACAAGAGGCTTGCCCGTATAAAGGCAATTTCAAAAATCATTTATGAAAATTAATAAGAGCAAAATAACTAAGACGCTATCTTATATTACACTACTTTTGATCAGGACAGACCCCAACAAAAAGAAGTTAATTCTGACTGTTTGGTGCCAGTGATTGACGATAGAACTAAACCAAGCAAACGGTGGGTTTTTGACCCCTTAAGAAGCTAGCGTTTAACCATGCCGAATTTTTTATAAATTTCATAAATTTTAAAGCATAGCACTAAGACAAGAAATCTTCAGTTATACTGAGCAAAGACTTAAGAAAAATGAAGGTGGCAGGTCATACGAGAGCGTTTTTCAAGGAAGCCATGTTGAGAATCAGTGGTAAGGTTTTCGCTGAGGAAATAGTTGAATTTAAAGTTCATTCATTTATAGTTTAAAAGATATTTACATCAGGCTGCAATAAAACAATAATATTATTTCTTGTATTACTGTGGTTTGTCAGAATAGATCAGAAAATGAAGATCCTTTGACTATTTTAAAACTGTCTATTGATACTAAACAATTACATAATTTTTTAAAGAAATAGTTTCAATCAAAACATTTGAAAACCTCAATATATTGGACAACTGTTTCCTTTTAAACCTCAAATTTTCAGTAGTACATAACATAATCTCTTCACTGATGGAATCATAGTTATTCAAACCTCATTGAAATCTTTTTACATTTAGATCAGTGTATTATTATCAACTAGTTCACATTCACATGTTCATGTAATTTAGTATTTAACCCGTGACTCATCCTCACTTTTATGAATTCTATTTGTCTAAATCCAGACATTGGCTAAACTTAACTAGTCATGGATTCTCACTAAACGTTTTCTCCAAGTTAATCACTAATTATAACATCTATATATATAAGATAAAAGGTTTATAAAAAAATATAGTCTATTAATAATATTTTTGGTCTTCAAAATACCTCTCTTCCCTGTTTTGATTTCATTCCTTAAATAATGCGCTAGTAGCGAATTCATTAATGAGAAGTAGTTCAATGAATTTTCCCTTTTGATTACAATATAGAATTTTCAGCACAAAGTATTTCAACATGTTTCCATTTCTTACTTCTTGGTCGATCTTGATGACAAATATTTAGTGGTCACCAGTTATATGTCAGTAGTCTAGTAAATCAACATCGAAATAATGTACATTCTTTTCTCTGTATATTGCCAGCAACCATGATATCTTTGATTGGGCCTTTTGTAACTTGTACAACGGAAGGTTGTACATTTTTTTCAGAAACGCACGTGAATAGGTTATGCGATTCATAGACGTAATGATGTGTTAAACCAAACAAAAATAGATGAGTCGTTGAAATGTTTAGATGGCATGAACAAGTAGCCAAGTTGTTTAATCAGACCTTTAGTTTATGATGAATTAAAGAATAAGAAGAACTGAATGGCAAATAAAAGATGTCTAACCTCGGGTAAATTATCTAATTAATAGAAATTGTAGAAATATATTCGTATACGTGTTTTATGCATTTCCGGATTATTTTATGACTATTAGATTATACATTTAAAGGATTGATGTTTTAGAATGAACTTTAATCTGTCAATAATAGTTTCAGCTACACTATTGTTCTTTACTATTGTAATTGTAATAATAAGTAGCCTGTTTGCGTGCGCAGTTAATATATGACGTGATAATTCCCACCAATTGGAGAGCAGTGATTTGTTTATCGGACCAATGACACGCGGAAACCGTACGAGCAGTCTAGAGCACTTGTCGCTCCTGCTATCTACCTAGCTCAAACAGTTAAGTCCAGAAAACTAATAACAGCCTCTGCAATATGAATCATTATTTTGAGACATACTGGGTTTATATACCCAACAAACAGACCACATCGTACCACAAAATAGGAAATAACATTTGTACAAAACTCATCCCAAAGTGGCAGTGAATGTGGGGAACAGTAATTAATAGACTGAGGATAACTCAAGAACGGCGAACCGTATAGTAATAGTCTATGGGTCAAAATAAACCTTATAATAAGAGGAACATGAATAGGAATAGTTAAGTTGCTTAACAATTATGCAATAAGAAATATATGTATCATATTTGTCCATAAATAATCCTTAAAAGTTACCGTTCACTATTCTTAGCGGGACATAACAGTAATCCTAGAAAACTGAAATACTGTCGAAATAGTCTTATGCCAACCCTACTTTTTTTTCCGTGTATGCATAATATGCAAAAGTCAGATGTTTCTCAGAAACTTTAACCTGGACGATTCACTCCACAAGCTAAAGTCACCTATATAAGATATTAATTTTGAGTAGAAAACCATGAAACCTCTGAGTCCTGTTAGTAAAATAGTATCGTAAATCAATCTAGTTCTCAATCACAACAGATTCTCTGCAATATTATGTAGAGCAGATCAAAGTTTCATAAAAATAAGACTTTTCATATTCAGGGTTGAACCTACCGACAAAAAGGCGTATTGATGCAATGAAATATTTATTACTACAATGTAAATCGTTTAGTAAAGTAGGGAATTCCTCGATATAATTGGTTGATGAGTTCTTGTGAAATCAGATAATATATTCAGAATATCTATTTCTATTATCAATAAATGTCGTTTCTTTTATAATCCATGACGTATTGATTTAACGTTAAGTTTTTATTCAGTTAGGAAGTGAACAATAATAATCCATTTACAGATGAATAAGTTAACTATCAAAATTACTTACAAAAGCTTGTTTGATACTAGTATTAAATGATAAATATTTCTCAGGTCACATATCACTCAGTTTAATCCATAAAAATAAAGAGTAGATATATTATAATCCAGAACACTCGTTTTGTTCTATTTGGGACTCGTCGGCTGGAGGTACTTGTATTCCAGGACAGTTCACTTCAAACTTCATCACGCTATCCACTTAGCTAATGAGTCCTGATAGCCACTAGCTTGTCCAATGTGGCGAAGTTGAAATTCACTTGCTATTGTTTACTTGAATCTTGCCATTGACGGCAATTAATACGAAACGCGCATCCTGGATCCTACTGCTAGCCACCAACAGTCTCTGATTATGTTTTAGATTTATGGCAATATCGAAACAATCATCATAGGTCGCATATATGCCAATAATAGACTGATCATTCGCAGTTTTGATCATCAATGGGAAAATTCAAACAAACGAAACAACATGAGATAATGTTACTTTTACTGATGAGGTGATATTCCAATGATCATTTTTATATTACTTAAACTTGTTTGAAATCATCTGATTTAACGCAAATGTCAGTATTAAACGACTAATCATCGAAAGACTATATTTAAAAAAAAGATAACTTTTGAAGAAGAATGCGAATACTAGACTTGACTATTTGGTACCTTTTTGTCCTTTATAGCAAAAGGGTTCTATATATAAAAGTTTTTACAGAGAAGAAAACTGCATTCTTCTGATATTATCTACACTACTAAAATATAATTTTAGCATAGCAGAATGTATCGTACATTTTTCTAGTGTACAATATATAAACAGGTTAAAAATAACCAGATGGTATCCATCTAACAAACAATAAAGAATCCAGAATAAGAGAATAAGCAAACGATATACAATGATTCGCAATTGTTTAGATTAATAACTTTCCTTGTCTCCGTAACCTATTCATTCTTTAAAAGATTTTTGCATAATAAATCTATAAATCACGGATTAAGTTTATTATTTTTTTTAATCTAATCGGTTCAGTGCATCACAACATACTCTTACCATTCGATCTAGAGCTCAGTTTACTATTTCTAGTAAGATGTCTTCTAAACTATATCCTATTATGCAATATATATTCATTCCTATGAGAATAACCAAGTTTGCCCATGTATTTAATTCGTTTTATTCGGTTAGTGATTTCAATGTTTTGGGTTGGGTGAAACGTATATTTAGAATTCTTTTTTCGCTGTGCAGAAAATCACAGTGATTCATCCTATAAAACTTAAGGTTTCACATAAGTATATATAAGTTAAATTCTAGTACCTTCCATTATTAGCCAGTGATGTTTTTAAAGATAAATAAGAACGTTCTACAGTATGTTATTCTTGAAATCGCCTACTCACTTGACAAATGAAATTATATGTAAATTCTGAAGTTATTTATATCGGCAAATCCTGTTGTTACCTCAAGAACGACTGTATTGATGGAAACGAGAAACGATTGTAGTTTCTGCGACATAAATAGGAACACAAAAAGCAGATTCAGAATAGAATTTCTTTTCTCCTACCATAACAGATTCACATTTTCCGTAGAAGTTATTGGCTACATGAAACCGTGAATAACACAACTTAGGTGAGAATATGTAGACTATGAATGAAGATTTATTGAACATCCAAAATAAATCAATAAACTATTGTAAATAGAAATTTATAATATCATAAAGTAAGCAATTTTTGCAAGTTATTAACGTATGAAAGGAGATGGTTTTGATATATCAGTAACACTGTAATCAATTAAATCATTGCTCGTCATATTCCATCTAAAACTAGGCTATTTAATACATTTTTTATGTTTGTTAAATACTCCAATGAAAGAAGTTAACTCAAATCATCTAGTCTCATGCTTGCCTATTTCTGTTTCTTCCATAAAGTGTGGAAAATGTTTTTTTCTAAAGTTAACCATAGGAGACTTTTATTTTGATTTAGTTCATCAATGAATATGATTTTTTATGTTTATATTGAAGTGAGCAAGTTAGACAATTCATTTTCACTCATATATTCAGATTCATTCATGGAAAATTATTGCTGAAACTACTATTGTTTTTACCTTATTGATTTATCAGTTGTTCAATCGGCTGAATGTTTAAATCCCTAGATAACTTTTATTCCAAATCCATAACTATTGTAACAGCTTTCCTAATTCCTTATTTATCTCAAATATATCAATAATATGCCCTACTAACTCAAGTATATCTGAAAAGTGATAACAAACTTTTTTAATGTTAAATACTATGAAAAGTCGATAGTAAACACTCAACACAGCTACTCATTTAACAAAAGTATCAAAGAGGTTCGAACATTTGAATATTTTTACTTAATAATTGGACTCATGAGTCATTTAAAGCTAGACCACTATGGAAAATCTGGAAGCACTGGATAGCCATTTCGTCCTAGCATGGGGTTCCTCAACAGTGCGCATCCACGATCCCATATGTCGGACTCGAACTCAGAATCTTCGGTCTCGCTCACAAACTCTTAACCTGTAGACCACTGAGCCGGCATCTGATGGTGATAATGTCTAACTTCAATCAATTCACGAAATTGCGTCACTGTCCATTAACACCTTCGGATGTCGTCTCAGTGGTCTAGAGATTAAGCGTTCGCGCTCAAGACCGATACGTCCTGGGTTTGAATCTTACGAGCGGGATCGTGGTTTGAGGAGTGTCATACTAGGATGAAAGAGCTATCTAGTGCTTCCAGGTTTTCTATGGTGGTCTAGCTTTTGTTGACTGATGAATTTAACTATTAAATTACTAAAATGTCCACAAAACCCCTTTCTGAATATTTCTATGTTTAATAATATGAAAATTCTAGGGGAAAATATTTTCATAAGCGCATAACAACATAAATTACATAAAGTTAAGGTTTCAAAATTAAATAAACATATGGATAAACAAACAAATTCGAACTTATTACATTTCGCAGAAGCTATTTCTGCATTTAAAAGGATACTGCAATGAACAAGAAGACGAGTGAGAACAATTGAATGTATTTGATCACAAAATTAGAGACTATCTCACTAAAATCTGACAACCATACAGTAAACAGTTAATTTGCAAACTATCAAATAATTGTCTCAATCTTGACCATTCCTTCTGTAAATATCAGTCTATCGTCTCCAATTATTATTGTTCATGCATTTTCATACCAATTGCGTTTCGTTTCCGTTCTTTCGTTATCGATCTTCTACTAAAATATATTCAACACCCGATCATCATTATATACTACTTATCTGGATATAAGTAACGCACAACATAATACTATTGTTACAGTTGCATTAGGCTAATGATGTAAGTTCTCAGTCTGTAGTTTTATAGCATTTTATGCTTACAACTATAGTTAACTTTCTCCGGTTTTCTTCCTACATCTCATCTGAGACTCACTCATTTTAATGTTATAATTAATGGTTTCTGTTATAGTCATTGTATAACTTCTAATATCAATGTTTTCATTAATTTGTTTCTGTGGGCTTATACAACTTTTCTTCCAAAGTTTTCATATTACTAAGCATAGAAATATTCAATTGTTCGAACCTCATCAGTAACTCTTTTATATATGTATTAATGTTTCATGGCTATTCACTAATGAGAATATATTTCGGATATTATAATAAATATTATGTACAAGATTTTATTTTATAATCATTAACTTACATAATTGTAGGTTGTAATCAATTGAAGTAAAACAAAAAAATGAATGGAGGTGACAAAATGTTTATTCAAATGTGTGTTGTATTTTATGAAATGATCACTACCCATGAAAATTGTCTAAATTGATCATTTTATGGTTTAAAGGAATGATTACATTCTATGAGATGGAGTCTCTAACCCCATGCCTGACCCTCCTCCTTTATCCGAACTTAAGACTGGCAGAAGCCACCAGAGGACCTACTGGCGGAGTTAGCATTAAATTGAATCACATTTTATTTGAATTCATTCACTTTTTACTTTGTTTCAACTTTTTGAAGAATTATCAATATAGGATTATGAAGATTATTGAGTTTAGATTGATATCATAAATGGATCACTATTAGACCACTATTGAAAATATAGAAGCATTGGACAGTCGTTTCATCTTAGTATTATTTGGCAAGTTACCCATAAAACTTATTTATATGTTATGTAACTGTTACAGATTCAAAAAAATAATGAAATTAAATAAATTTTTCTCTATCAAAGACTATATGAATAGGATATATTTCATAATTGATAATATAAACCAGTATTAGTCAATTATTGATGAGTCCCACAATAGGACGAAACGGCAGTCCAGTGCTTCCAGGTTTTCCATGATGGTCTAGCTTCAAATGACTCATGATCTCAACTATAATAAAATTAATAAAATCTCCACAAAACCGACTTCTGATAATTAATAATAAGTTAATTAACATTATTATTGTGAATAAAATTTAATTAATTTAAAATAAATATCATCATGAAATTAATTATGTTTCAGAAGTAATAATTAATTAACTGAAAGAGATGGGTTTTTTGTGGGGAATTTTAGTAACTTTTTGTATATAGTTGAAATCGTGAATCAATTGAAGCTAGACCACCACGGAAAAACTGGAAGCACTGGGATGGCCGTTTCGTACTATTGTGGGACTCTTTCTACATCAGTGCGCATCCACACTTACAACCAGGTCTGTTAGGAGATATCAACTTACTGAGGACATTGGTGAATGGTTGGTCAGTTTCGTGGATTGGTTGAAGTTAAAAATTAACACCATCGGATGCCGGCTCAGTGGTCTATCAGTTAAGCGTTCGCGCGAGAGACTGATAGGTCATGGGTTCCGATCTCGCGAGGTTGGATTGTAGATGCGTACTGCTGAGCAGTCCCACAATAAGACGAAACGGCCGTCCAGTACTTCCAGGTTTTCCATGGTGATCTAGCTTCAATTGAATCATGATTTCAACTATATATGAAAGAGATTGTCGCTAAAAAAAATTGATTTTGTTTGTCTGTTACTATAAGATATAAAAGTGTGGAAATCGAAATTTATACACTATTATTTTATAAAAAGTTTGAATTGTTTAGAGAATGCTGGTCGACGGCCTATGCTCTATTGGGGATAACAGGCATAAGTAAGTATATAACTTTATAGAAGGAGGAATTACTGGTGTAGTAAACGAAAACACTACTGAAGACAACCGAATATGTTTGAATATAAAATTACAGAATGATTTAGTAAAATCTGAAAACCATACAAAAAATTATTCATTTGTAAAATGTCAACCAATTGTCTCACACTTGGCTGTTCCTTCCTTTCCATACCAATCATTCTCTTTTCTCATTTTCTTCTCTTCGATTTTCGTAACTTTCTGTCTCCAGGGATTTTACCTTTCATTGGTGATATATACTGCTTATGTCCATCGACATCAGTAGTACACATCGCACTGGGTATAATCAATGAATATTTGTAAGATACAAAACTGTAATCTTCATAGATGTAGTGACATTTTAGATTGATTTATGATCTGAAATATATTTTGTAATTGCTTAATTTCAAGATTGAGATATTATTAGCTTATCTGAATAAATTTCATGGTTAGAATAATATTTTCTGGTCAGCGTTTTTTTAGCGAGTTGGTTTTCTACGGGGTGGTGTCGTTAATCCCATGCCCAACCCTCCTCCTTTACCTGGCCTTGGAACCGGCAGTAGCCCTTGAAGGAGCTACAGGTGGAGTTGATTAATTTCCATAGTAAAATAAAATAAAACTTTGAATATCAGTACGTTGACAAACATGCAAACATTTGATTAGGTATCAATATTCTAAATATGACGAATTAGGCTTACATATTATTTTGTCACGTAATGGATCCTAAAAGATTTGTTGTGTTGGTAACTTTAAGTGATGTAGACAGTAGAATATTTCCATAATTAAAGATAATTGAAATCAGGAGACCAGGGAAAAGATAAGTAATCTAATACCGCTAATTTCAACAACATTGGAAGATGGAAAATTAAGTCATCAACAGTCAATCATATTGAATAGTCAATAAGACATAGTTTGAAAAACTAGATCAATCGATTCTCAAGCTATCGATCAAGTCGTTATTTTTATACATTTCAGATTAATTTAGGTTGTATTTTACCATATTTAACCAGTAACTCTTACGGGGTGTTTAGTTATTACTTTAGGTATCTACATTATTTTCTGTGACTATCAATGCCACATGGGATAAGATTTGAAGATATATGCCAGAATTTACACAAAACAACAAGCCATTTCTTCATTATTCCGCCGAACATGTTAGCTGCTATTAAAAATGTTTGGTTAACTAACATGATAAAAGAATTTGAGTAGTGATATTTGATGTATCCAGACTAAGTTATTCTGTAACACTGAGAAACAAAACTGTATTTTTGTGCGAAAATGCAATTGTTGACTTTGTGTCTTCTATGATTTTATATTCAATCAGGGATTTAATAATAAGTTAACTTCCCATCAGTACTCATACTATAACTTTCATTTATACCAAATTTCATTCATCATTCATTTCCCTGTAGTAATCTACACTTATAAATAATGAAACATTTCACATTTGTTGAGTTGGAAGACACTTTGTCAATTATAAAATATACACACACCCACATCGCGAAATGTAGGGTCCTAGATATTAAAGTTACTCATGAATTCTGTAATTAGATACTCCTTACGATATTTCGCTTGTGTATGCAAATATCAAAATAATATGTTAAAATATTATAGTAATTATCTTTAAATGAGTGGAAATGATTGCTATGCACCTAATTTATCATAATTATAATGATACTGATGAAAATCATAGTAGTAGTATGTACATAATTCTGATAGAAAAATGGAAAGTTTGAATGAGAAGAAATCCATTGTTATTCATTTAGTTTGAGTTGAGACTATATGATAAACTCAAATAAATTCTACGTCATCTACTGACATTAACAAGGAAATCATAGGAAGTCAATATGTAACTGTATTAACGTTAGATCCCCAGAACTCACTTTGGAGAGATCCTAATTTTGTAAATTTATTCTGAAAATTCGAATTTTATGTTTTCACGTCAAAAGACCCCTAGTTGATCTACAATTTACATTTCCCACTTGGAAATCCTTGACTGTCATTGGTTGACGGACATTTTTAGTATGCTATTTTGTGGCTCTCCTAAGGACGTTTCTATCACTGTATAAATAAGATTGATTTGTGTGCTCAGTGACCTCGCGTTTTCTGCGTGCTTGTAGAATACATTCTCTATGCATCATCAAGAATTCTTGATCTAGTTAGCAGGGCCGGGGGCAACGGATTAGAATAGCCTATCGTGTCACTGTGTCATTAACCTTCATTCCGTTTACCCAGTAAGGTGAACTCGTATTAGCACCAGGAATATCAACATCATCTACTGACATTACCAAGAAAATCTTAGGAAATCAGTATGTAACTGTAATAATCAAAAAAAATATATTGACTCAGCTAATTATTACAACCGTGGATACAATTATTTACTTTCTTTGACATAACGGAACAAACACTGATGTTACTCAATGAAACAATAAAAAACTAAAAGAAATTGAAAAATGAGGATTTATTTATGCATTATTTACCGATCTAGTCAATAGTCAAATTTGAACTAGAGACTACTTAACATAAAATAATCAGTAATTTAGTATATGTATGTATGTAATTGAACAGTACTATACAATAAACTGTTCTGGCTAATAATTGTAAGTAGATTATAGAACTCATAGATTTTACTTCTTCCTAATTACAATTTAGGAATATTTCTTCGTCATTCAAGACCTTTCCTAGTTAGACTAACGAATGGAAACCGGAAAAGTGAGTCTTCTTCTTTCATTCATATTATAAAAAATGAAGGTCCTAATAAGTAGGTTACAAACTATTCAGAAATTTCTAATCGATCACCGCTTATGATGAAAGCCATTCATAAGTGGGAATTTCTATTCAGTGTAGAGAAAAAAAATATTTACATTACAGAAATTCAGTACCAACTAACGTTGAGATGATTGACTGAATCGATCTATATAAAATGAAATATTATAAGAAATAAGGAAATTATAGAAAGATATTTATATATAAAGATTGAAAACGAAGACCATTTATTGGATATTATTAAAAACATAATAACCATCAATGTTAACTAAAGTTTTATAGCTGAAAGCATAAGTCGATTGAAGCCAGACCACCAGGGAAAACCTGGAAGGACTGGATGTCCGTTTCGTCCTATTGTGAGACTCCTCAGTAGTGCGCATCCACGATCTCACACTCGCGAGATTTAAACCTAGGACCTATCAGTCTCGCGCCAGAGCACTTAACCCCTAGAATCACTGAGCCGACATCCAACGGTGTTAACGTCCAACTTCAAGCAATCCACGAAGTTGAGCAACGGTTCACCAATTGTCCTTAATGAATTCCTATCTCACAACAGACGTGGTTTGAACTCCACTGGTTACTGCTTCTCACTAGAACTTCAGGAATTACCTCTTGAAGTCAGTCACTAGTCAGCATATAATTATAATCAGAAGGGGTTTTTCTGAGGAGATTTAGTATTTGCTTAGTTGAAAGCATGAGGAGGAAACGGCCGTCCAATGCTTCCAGATTTTCCATAGTGATCTAGCTTCAATTGACTCCTGCTTTCAACTATGCTGATTTAATGGTCTAAAGACTGAGCTCTCATCACGACAACAGAGAATCTAGATTTGGTAATATGTAATTTCATGAACGCTCATTGCATATGGAGTCTCATACTAGAACCAAACAGCTTTTCTTTTTCTCTTTCTCTCTCTGATTTCCATCACTTACATAGCTATAATTAATCTGTAAAAGAAACTATGAAAATTCAACAAATCACTACAAACTATCCTACGTTAATATTTCTAAAATTTTTGTTTAAATAAAATAAAAATTCATTTTATTACTAATATGGTTTTCTTCATAAAACCCAATAAAATTTAATTATTATTTTTTTCTTTGATAAAACCCTTAAAAAAGAAGTACGAATAAATTTCGCCTGACTACAATATTATCACATATACTAAAAAGAAAAAAATAAATAAATAATCAACTCTATGGGGTGGGATTTTTGATCGAAATCACCCACCTGAGTTACAAATCTTCTCCATCATCTTGGGATTGGGTTATTATTATTATTATTACTTTTTCTTTGAGTACAGAAGAATATTGAAAGATTCAATGAAAAAAAAAAAGACGATTGGCATATTCACCTTTTTTTATGTAGATTCATTTATTATGTCTGAAATGAAAAAAGAAGGGGACACAATTTTCCTAATCAATCTTTATCCTTTTGGGATACAAATAGATTGTTATCTTCTTTTTTGACTGTCTAAATCAAATAGGATTATTATTGTTGTGAACAAACACTTAAGTGAGAAGAACCAATTTATTATTTAATGTTAAATTATAGAGATTATAGAGAAATTATAGAGAAAACCATACATTAAATGCTTCATATGGCCATCTTCCATCAATTGTCCTTTATATTTTTCATGATTCTTCCAATTCATAGTTTCTTTCTGTTTTCATTAGTTTAATCTTCTCAAAATCCTTTTGACAGGCATTCTACTATGGATCGGTGTTACATACTACTTATATCGGTAGATATAAGTAGCATACACGACACTATATGTAAATATTTTATTTCAGTGGTTCTCCACCTTCCATCATTTTCATTTTGTAAAACTTACTTTCCAACTTTGATTGTCTATTGATTTCTTCATAACTTTATTTGTTTTTATTATTGTTTTGAAAGTGTCTGTAATTGGCAAGTCTAGTTAGACTTCATGAGTTAATCTCATGAATAAAACACAACTATTGCAGAATTTGTGTCAAATTAGATTTCTTTCAAAATAATACTGGCGAAACTATTATTTATGGACGACATTTGAACGAAACCTGAATGACCTTGAGAAATGTTAGCCAGTTAGTAAACAGTCAGCATAGAGCATACATGGTCCAAAACCTTGTCGAGGTTAGAAAAAGGTTCAAAGGTTCCAAAATTTTAATGCATAACGTAGAGGAACTCATTCATATGCCTCTATAATAATTGGCCTCTTGAGCCATGATAAGGCCACAAAAACCTCCTCGGCCTCGACCATATAGCTTTATTATTGTTTGTATGTACTCCGGTTGTGTAAGTTTATCAATTTTATTATGGATATGACCCTACAATATTCACTCCGCTGAATAACCGAAGTTTCAGTAACATCTGCGATTGTTGCAGATAATGTTACTAGTGCTTTTATTATACAGTTCGCAACAATTATTATAATATGCCTTAGTCTCAATCTGGATTGAGTGATAAAGGTTACTATTCTAGCAAACGTCTTCCTTCAACATATATTACATCGAAGGACAACATAACAGTAGTCTGCTTAAGGTCTACAAGTCAATTGATACCCTCAATTACAAACACAGGAACTTCGTAGTAGTCTTATTTGTTGTAGCCGCTTAATTGTCAAGTCTTCTCAAAAATTCTCTGTGAAACGATTGTACATGAGCATCAGGTACTGAAATAGGCTCCATGACCTTGAAATCCCTCAAACGCTTCTGATTGGCTCATCCACAAATTATGGTCTCGCTATAATATTTTGTGAATAGTTTTCTGGTTAAGTTACACCTTAAAGCTTGGCGTTAATATAAGTGTCAATAATTAATTTACCTAAATTCTATCTTCTATACACTTTTCTTTCTTTTCGTTACTGTACTTTAATCACCACACCTCACTATATTATTTAGATAGAATCTTGTTTCTATAGTGTTTTAATTTCTTTCAATTTCATTTAATGAATACACCTTTGAATTATTGAAGAGATTCTTATCACTGAAAACTTTGATCCAGTAAGTATTTCTCATATTAATTTAAGTAGTCGACTAATACACGAATAAACGTTTTATTTCCTTGTGCAATATGTTTTACCCTCACCATTATTAAAACTGTATAATATAAGTAACCGCTTTATTTGAGTAAAATATTTATTTCCATGTAATGATAAAAGATAAGATTTTCATCCACTTCGATAATAAGTTCTCTTTACTATTGGTTGTCCTGCACTGTTCTAATAGTTCTATTTTCTTGATTTACAATTTTTTTACCGTACGACTAATCTGCCTAACTTTAAGGTTTTTTCGAAGGAGTTTTATCATGACAGAATTAGCACAGCTTTTAATGATAGAAATTTCGTTGAATCGTCAGCACCGTCCCTTTAGAACAGTTTTTGAGATTAGCTAACTAATAAAGCTGAAATTCAGAAAATTTATCTTCATGGGATGGCAATTATTTTTAAGTGAAAGAGGAAAACGGAAGAGCTTCCTATCAAACTGACAGATTACTAACCTAATTAACTTGTAGGTCGGTAATCTGCAAACCGACAATGGTTTGGTGTTAAAATTTAAGAATTTAGTAAAACTGAGAAAAATTCACGAATAAAGTTTACAGATTTTGGTAATACAGTGATACCTCGAAAACTGAAAACGTTTATCTTTTCCTCTTAAAACCTATAGTATAAGAAAGCTAGAAATGTTTT
The DNA here is from genome assembly GCF_000237925.1 of Schistosoma mansoni. Taxonomy (NCBI): domain Eukaryota; kingdom Metazoa; phylum Platyhelminthes; class Trematoda; order Strigeidida; family Schistosomatidae; genus Schistosoma; species Schistosoma mansoni. Next base: position 10,752,444 of record NC_031496.1, read on the forward strand.
ACTGAATAAAAGCAATAATGAATGAAATTTAATGTGTTTCAAAGATTTACCCGACAGTGAATTCAAAAACTCTTTCAGTAAAACAATCAACACCAAAATTAAGATTAACAAAGTTGAAAATATTTCCCTGATTAATTCTTTTCCAAGTACGTTTTAATGTAAATGCAAGTCACTAGACGTATGAACAGTTGGAGAAGTACATTTGAGGATATATATATATACATGCTACTATTACTGATATTCAGTAAGTAACTAAATTTTAAGTTTATGACAATGATCGTATCTATTCTTCTGCTTATTATAAAAGTACATTAATGAAAAGAACTAAGAGGATAAATTAATAAATACGTTAACAAATGATCATATGCTCACTAGTGACTGGCTCCATGAGATATTTCCTGGAGTTCTAGTGAGAAGTAGTAACCAGTGGAGTTCAACCAGGTCTGTTGGAAGATATCAACCCACTGAAGACATTAGTGAATGGCTGCTCAATTCTGTGGATTGGTTGAAGTTCGACAATAACATCGTTTGGTGCCGGCCAGATCAGTGGTCTAGAGGTTAAGTGCTCTCGCGCGAGACTGTTAGGTCCTGTGTTCGAATCTTGCGAACCGGGATCGTGGATGCGTACTTCTGAGGAGTCCCACAGTAGAACGAAACGGCCATCATAAAAGTCAATGCTTCCAGGTTATCCATAAAGGTCTAGCTTCAATCGACTCATGATTTCAACTATATAAAATGAAAATACTCTCCAAATGATATTCATGTCACTAGGACTACAAAATATTTACTAAAGTTTAATAATTTATTGAATAAATTGTTGTTGTTGTTTTTTTAAATGAAAAACTATAAGAGTAACTTAAAGTCTTATTGGTTTATTGATTTCTTGCATATAAATCACTAAGAGGAAATTGCTTATTTTTGATCAAATTAGATTTATTCGAAAATGGATATGTTTTTTTTAATTGTAATCATATTGATACATTAGATAGTGGGAATTTATAAGAATTATTGATTTGGCAAATTCTATACACATTATTTGCTTAACACGATATAGTGAAACAAGGAAATAAACTTGTCATTAAAAAGCATCTATTTAAATGTAGAACCCTTAACTTGACTTAAAACTAGATGTTATTTATAAGCAAAGGTAGATGGTGACTAGCAGTGGAATTCAGGGTGCAGGTTTCGTCCGACTTGGGACGTGTCAGTTGAATATACCTGTATCCCAGAGTTGATACGTACTCCGGCACTCGAACCTAATACCGTACATTTTAAACACCATCACGTTATCCACTTAGCTACTAAGTTCTGATAGCTAGTAGCTGGTGTAACGGGGTAAAGTTTAAATTCATTTTGTAGGGTAATATCGAGGCAATCCGTAGAGGATGTACATATGCCGACAGGAGAATGAATAATTGTAGTCCTAAACATCAATAGGAAAATTCATACAAATAATAGAAAAATAAATTTAGCCGATATTATAAAGCGTATCTTATTGTTATAACTATTATTTATATGGATGCATGTATAATAGGTAATATGAATTATTCCCACCTAAAGCAGATTTAACTTCATTACTACTTTGAAAGATTTCAAAATAAACATGTACCTATGTGTACAATTGCATTTTTTTAACCAAAATCATTCGAATCTGAAAATCTTTCTTTGATAAAGTCAATCTAAAGAGATGTTGTACGCTTACATAACTCTTGATATAAAGTATTGTTTGGAGTATAAAATTCAAAGCATTATACCTGGATAAAAAATAAGTTTTGTGGTCATTTTCATCATTTGAAGTTAAATTTAGTCTTATAAACCACTGAGTCGGCATCAAACGGTGTTATTGTCTAACTTCAACTAATCCACAAAGTTTGAGCAACCGTTCGCTAATTGTCTTCAGTGAGTTATTATTTCACAACAGACATGGTTGAACTCCACTTGTCACTGCTTCTCACTAGAACTCTAGTACATATGTCTTGAAGTCAGTCACTAGCCTTATAACTTTATCAGTTATAAGTATATTATATTTTTTCAAGTTTATTATAATAATAGATGTAGATTTCCTTCAACGTATGTTCATTGGATAAAGTTTATTTTAAGTTTTGTAATATTTTCGTACTAAACCTACAATAAAAATCATATTTGCAATAATTTAAACAGATTAAACTGATGTGTTACCAAGGGACGTTTGTTATGTTTAGTTCGAATATTTATACATAAATCATAATGTTTCTTAGATGTATCATGAAAATATTTTCTACTGAAAATCTTGCGTTTCAGTATAGCAAAATAGCATTCAAAGTTTCTTACTCATTTAGGATAATTTGACGAGAAAAGCCTATTCCCCCAATTATCACAAATTATTTGACTTAATTGTTTGAGATAGCAATCACCTTTTGAACTGTTAAAGTAAAAATACAACTTTAATTCGACTGATATGAATGTGAATAATTTACTGCTTCTATAGTTTGAGCTATAGTTCTATTACCACTTTACATGTTTGTCGAAGCTTCAAAGTTCACACTTTACAACTGAGCAAAAGAGATAAAAATAAGACAAGGATTTCCATTAATTTGATATTGGACACTATGTTGGTATCACGTTATTTTATTATTTATTTAAACACATAAATATTGGTACAAGGAAGCACCAGATACATATGCGCCATACAAATCTCATTCGATTTGCTTGAGGGCTGTGATACTGCCCAGGTGCCCGGACTGAAGCAGGTGGTTTTCTTAGGGGGTCACACCCCGAGCCTTTGACCAAAGGATCTGATTCACAAGGCAGTGGAGCATCGTGAGGAAATGCAGTCCCATGGTAGTCGGTGATCAACGATTGATTCGTACGCCATTTGTTCCCTCAGGGTACTGGAGCCTATGTGCACCATTGTTTGGGAATCAGGGTTTTCCAACTCCCCTAGGTGGATTTTCTGTGTCCACCAACCCGGTTAAAGCGCCGGACATTCGCTTTTCGTCCTCCCAATTTCGTAAACAACACCTGTGGCACGAGAAGGCATTGAGTAGGACTTCCCTGGCAGAGGCTATATATTCGCTGGCCATGTGAGAGCATTTCGAGAGGGAGAGCGGACTCTCCCCACTCTCGGCCGTACCAGGGCATTTGGACAAAGTTACATTTTTTAAGTCTGATCATTTTCATAATCAAACGATCCATTCATAATTTCGTTTAACATCTAACAATAATGCCTCATTCAACTGATAATTTACACAACTTGTTCCCATTTCTATAGATTTGTCATTACTCCTTATAGTAATTCTTTATGTAATATCACTTAATATATTATAGTGAATGAGAGCACAGGCAGGGACAACCAAATGTATTGTAATACATTACAGAACATGTTGGTAAAATCTGAGAACCATACAATAAATACTTCATTTGCAAAATGTTAATCAATTGTCTAAGATATCATTGCTCTTTCGTTTCCACACCAACCACTATCTATTCTCGTTCTCTTCGCTTCAATCTTAACCTTTTGCCTCCAGGCATTTCACTTTCGATTAATGATATACACTACTTATATCTATCGTCATCAGTAGTACACACCACAATATGAGCATATGACAAGTTTTTCCAACTTCATTCTTTCTCATTTCTATCACAACTTGCATATTAAATTCAAAACATATGAAACATAAGAACAAATCTGTCGTCACATGATGAATATCTACAATGTTATCAATCATTCAACTATACCTTTTACTTCTAGATTTTTCTTTATAGAAAAAAAGAGAATTGGATTTTGATATTTCCCTTTTTATCTTTGAACAGGCATTCCTTTTCCTTATTTCCTAGAATGAAAACAAACGGATCAAAATTCTTAAAAAAATAAATGAATAGTAATTTATGTTGAAACAGACTTGTTTACTTAAAAGGAAACTGAAAAGTATTGTAATTTAGGATAAATGAAAAGTATATTCACATCAATGAAATGAATTTTTGGGTTGTTTTTTTTTGTGATTTTACGATTGGAAACAAAAGACAAAAAAATTTTTTTGCTCAACAACAGAATGTTAAAAACAAAACAAAAAAAACAACCAAAGTTAGTATAAAAAACGTATTAACAATTGGAATGACAGTTAGATAATTAAATATGCTCTTTAAATAAAAAAGAAGGGAGAAAACCCTATAAAATATGAAAAGATCAGTTTGTTCATCTGTTGTCTTATAATGAATAATATTAAAATGCAAATATATAGTCAATATAATAAATGAATATATATATTTGAAAGAGAGAAAAAACGCCTGTTACTCCCGATGGAGCATAGGCTGCCGACCAGCATTCTCCAACCCACTCTGTCCTGGGCCTTCATTTCTAGTTCTATCCAATTTTTGTTCATCCTTCTCATGTCTGTCTCTATTTCTCGGTGTAATGTGTTCTTTGATCTTCCTCTTCTCCTTTGACCTTCAGGATTCCATGTGAGGGCTTGTCTTGTGAAGCAGTTGCGTGCTCCCCACAGTGTGTGCCTTATCCACTTCTAGCGCTTCTTCCTGATTTCTTCCTCTGCTGGAAACTGGTTTGTTCTCTCTCACAGTAGGTTGTGGCTGATAGTGTTTAGCCAACGGATCCGACGTATTTTGCGTAGATAACTGTTACTAAACACCAGAATCTTCTGGATGATGGCTTTCGTAGTTCTCCAAGTCTCCTCGCCCTACAGTAGAACCGTCTTTACATTTGTATTGAAAATTCTGATCTTGATGTTGATTGACAATTGTTTTGAGTTCCAGGTGTTCTCCAGTTGTAAATATTCTGCTCTTGCTTTGCTGATCCTCACCCTCACATCTGCATCAGATTCACCTTGTTCATCGATGCTGCCCAGATATGTAAAGGTTTTTACATCCTCCAAAGCTTCTCCATCAAGTGTAATTCGATTGGTGCATGCTGTATGGTATGGGAGAATCTTGCTTTTCCCTTTGTGTATATTGAGACCTACTGCTGCTACACTGGTCATCTTCTCTTGCATTTGTTGTTGCGTGTGTGATAGAAGAGCCAGATGATCTGCGAAGTCTAGATCGTACAGCTGCATCCTAGATGTTCACTGTATCCCGTGCTACCCTCCAGATATTGACGTTTTCATGGTACAATCGATCACCAGGAGAAAGAGAAAGGGTGAGAGTAAGCAACCTTGTCTGACACCAGTCTTTACCTTAAATGAGCTGTTCTCCATGAACGATTTGGCAGTTTAATCCATCACAGGAATTCCGTATGATATTGACTATATTCTCAAGTATGCCTTAGTGTTGAAGAAGCCTCCATAATGTTGTCCTGTCCACGTTATCAAATGCTTTCTCGTAGTCAATGAATTTGATGTAGAGTGTTGAATTCCATTCAATTGATATAGTAAACTACATTTTATTTATGAAATGAATGAATATTTAAAAGATTTTCCATTACAAAAATAAATTATTTATGTCAAACGGTTAAAAAGTAAATAACCAAATGATTCCTAATTATAAATACATAATCTTAGCCTTAAATCTCTTCTACTTTAATTAGAAATTGAGGGTTTGTTGGACAAAAGTAAATTCAGTTATACAAGAACATATATATGTATATATACTTGCTACTCTGGTTAGTTATTTGACTCGAAGACTAACCTGTGTCAAACTTAAGAAGAAATATTTGTCCAGCATTCTCGGATCTTCAGGTAGTTTGTTGACAAGTATTAAAGTCTGAAAATTGCTATTTTTGGTGACTCAGATTAGCAAACTGAATAAAATGTAAAAAATTTGCCAATCTAGGAAAGTAGTCTCTTATTTTGTAAAAACATTTGATAGCTGGAGAATCATTGAACATTTTCCCCTGATTTTAATGCTTCCTTGTTTCGGCTTTTCTGCAAATGATGTTAGTTACTGATGAAAAACAATTCAATGAAAATATGTATAAATGATTTCAGGTTGTCAAAGATTGGTTGAAAGTAGAGTATTATTGAATACCAGGGAGAGATGGACAATGTCTTTGTTACAGTATGAGACTCTTTGAGGTCTAAAAACATTATTGTTAGTGGTTCAGCACCAATTGAAAAGCTCCATGTCCGACCTCTTCAAGGGTTATGGTTCCTGAAGATTGACATACTAGAGTAAAACATCCATTCGGTTATATCTCAACAAAATCAATCAGTTACAAACACCACTGTTAAATCAGGCTCAAATCTAAACAATCTAAGTGAATCCAACTATCTGACCTGATAATACATTACTTTTTTGGAAAAAAAAATACCTAAACCAAATGTTTCAGTAATTCATATATTATGGAAAATTTAGTAGTATAGATATTCATGTATACAACTAGCTGAGAATTACTGCTTATTTAAAAACATACAGTAATAAACAGTCATATTGAGTTATAATTTGGTTACCGTTATTCATGTATTAGATAAGATTGTTTAAACAGCTGCTAGCCATTCAACAATAAGAATCTGGTAAACTTGTTTTGTCATTATTAACAACATAATAATAAGCTAATAATCTACTTGCAGCAATAAATAAATTAAATAGCGTTAAGATTATTAAGCATATGTTTGAGAAATTCCCAAAAGAACATGATGTCTAAGGAATACCCTTATAAGAAAGATAATGAATTCATGATGTAAAAACATACACTGAAATTATGATATCTAAAGGAAAAATAAATTATGTAAACCATAACATGAAAAGGTGTAGTTACTATTTCAATTTCAACGTCATTCTGACGTTGAGAACACAGGTGGAGACAATCAAAATCTCTCAGTAAAATCTGAGAACCATATAGTAAATACTTCATTTACACTTACATACGAGCAGTATTATTGGCGGCCTGTTTAAACATCTGGGCTACCTGTTCCTGTCGTGTAGATATTTTAACAAGTTATCTAATTTCGTTTGTTTTAATACATCATTATACCTATTAATCGCACAACCTATTCAGGTGCGTTTCTGAAAAGTGTAAGACCTTTCGCTGTAAATGTTACAGAAGGCCTAATCAGAGATATCGTGGTTGCTGGCAATATATGGCGAGAAGAATATACATTATCCAGATGTCGATTGACTGAGGTGCTAACTTCTAACTGGCGATCACTCAATATTTATCGTTAGGAAGGACGAAGAAGTGAGAAACGGAAACTTGTTGAAGTACTTTGTGCTGAGAATTCTATATTGTACGAAAAATATAATATTGAATAAAGCTAATAATAATAATAATAATACAAAATGTCAACCAGTTTTCTCACATTTGATTGTTCTTTCGTTTCCCCACTAATCATTCTCTATTTTCATTCTCTTTTTTCTCCGATCTTCTTAACATTGTGCCGCTAGGCATGTCATTTTCGATTGATAATACATACTACTTATATCTGTCGTCATCAGTAGCACACATCACACCATTATCAATTAAGCAATATGATCAAGTTAAAATTAGGCGTCCGTTTTGTTAATAATGTAAGATCTATATGATCTATGCCAAATACAAGATTGGATGTGAGATCATTTCAAATCATAGAATTATTAATGGAATACATACCAATGATATGTATTTGTAAAGTATATTAAACGTGATAAACATGGTTTTAGTACTGGTAACAATAATTCCTCTTCAGTTAATTATCTATATACAATTATATAAAACATATTTCCGATTCAATAACTTCAGTTGATGTCGAAAGTATGGTATAGTTTCAAAAAATTGGTCGATAAATGATGAATACATTGAACATTTTATCAGCACCAATTACAGACTATCTCATTAAATTCTGGTAACCATACAGTAAATAGTTAATTTGCAACATAACAATCAATCGTCTCAATCTTAATTGTTCCTTCTGTAAATATCAGTCCATCTTCTCTGATTTCATTGGTCATGCATTTTCATACCGATTGCGCTTCATTCCTGTTCTTTCCTTCTCGATCTTCTGCCAAAATACATTCTATGCCTGACCATCACCATATACTACTTATATGGATATAAGTAGACCACACTACAGATTTTATATTAGTGATAAGTGCCTACTTTTTTGGAGAATAATCTATTATTCCATTTCATTCTTGTCAGTTGATTTGATGTAATCAAAATTAATTAGTAGTGATTTTTCTTCAATTTAGAAAGTAAACATACTTTCGCTTTTCGTTCTCTCAATTTTGTAAACAACACCCTCGCCACGAGAAGGCAGTGAGTAGGACTTTCCTGGGAGAGGCTGTATACGCGTGACCGCGTGAGAGCATTTAGAGAGAGAGGGCGGGCCGTCCACACTCTCAGCCGTACGAGGGCATTTGGGGACAATACTTAAATATAATTATAAACAACAGTGGATTGAAATCCATCAAGATTACCTGTGCATTATGTGTTACTTCTCAATGAAATTGAATTCAAATCGTAAAACTAATGAAATGTATTAATAATTAAAAATGTTTAGGATGACTACCTGTAACAACTGTAATCTTGTGTAACGGTTTCGAAGGAGGGCAAAAAGTGAACAGTAGATTTTAAATGTTATTTTTAAAGAAGCACAAAAGAGATGTTCATCATAAGTTATATCTAGAATAATTTCATTTGGTTTTCTGTAATCAATTAAACACTTATTGATAGCCACTTTCTATAGTTTGCATACTACATAATAATAATAATAATAACCAGCCCAAGGTATTTGACAAATGGATGTACTATATAAAGATAAGTTGCGTCTATAATAGAACTAGTTATTTTCATGTATTCAATGTTAAACACTCCATTAATCTAGTTTAACCATCAAATTGTACGAGCCATGAATTTGCTTTTTTAAAAATAAACCTACTACTTGCTTATAAATAGTAGTTAAACACGTTTGAAGGAAAATGTTGGCTCGTTAATGCATTCCTATTATTTAAGTTTCATTTTAAGAGAGACTGTTGGATTTATCATATATTCCTTATTCACTTCTTGGTTCACTATAATTTTTATTTGGCCGATGTGTATGTACCTTGATTTACCTTGTTACTCTTCATTTATTTACACTCGGCTACTGGAAATAAACAAACCGAAATTTACTAACCAACATACATTGGAATTCATTTTTATTTCTAGAATATTACGGTATTCGACAGTTTCATAGTTATTCGAATTATTACACAAATAGCCTTTACTTAACGAGTTTTGCACGCTATGTGCTATATTGCCCTATAACTGCTTGTTTTGAAGAATAGTTATAAAGGAGGCTCATTTTCTGATGATGTTCCATTTGATTAAAAAGTCAAATAACTTCAAGAGGATAACAGTCCTTCGTTTCAAGGAATTTCAGACTATTATTTTTCTACTTGTCAATAACTTTGTTTATTTCGATAATCACGTTAGTTCTTTCAGCTTAATTTGTACTGTTTCTCTTTCTTAAAGCAGTGACATAACCATGCACTGGTTACATCATCAACCTTAAGTTTATCACATTACTCGTATTATACTTTCAAAGACATTTCTGATCGGCTCTGATGTCCCAGGATAGGAAAGCATTTATTTAGCAAAAGACAAATCATATATGTTCACATAATAAAACTTGCACTCTTAGAAAGGTCTCCCAATTTAGAACTTATCTAAATTTTTAATGGTCCTATATCTGACTTCAGTTGGTTCGGACAAATGATCGTTATCGAATGATTGCTGTCGAAATATACATCCTGGATACCCTCGTGCATAACCATCGACTTAACTCGTGTCAGTGAATAACGGAATTAAGTCAAATATAAGAATAGATTTCCTATATGTATATTTCATACAATCATTGATCCAGACAGACGATCAAAGAAACGAAGCTAATAAGAAAGAATGAAGCGAAACGAAGGCATGTGAGCCAACTCGTTTTTATTAGGCGTGACTCAATATTCATAGTCAGACAAAAATAATTCATAGACACACAACAAATAGGGTAGGTGATTGGCACACATACGATAATCTGAACACAGTCAGAATTAATAAGCGAATAACTGACGGGGTGAAAATATGGCTTGAGATGAATGAATAGACTGACCAGTTCAGAGGCTAGAATAACCTATGTGGGTTGACATAGTACAAGTCCCTACAAAGTATTTGAATGTGAAAAATGATGGTAAGGGATATGAATTCAAATGAGTTTAATAAAACTATATGTACTTTATAACAATGTTGGAAAGAGGAGGAAAGTTTAAATATTATCAAGAATAGCTGTAAGAAATTTTCAGTGTCTTTTAAAAAAGAACATTCAAATTAACAACGTTGATATTTCCTCAACAATCATTGCTCCTTGAGAGGCAGTCTGAATTTGTGTACTTCAAGTACTTGAAAGTTCATTTATTCATTCACTATACAGTAGTAAATCCTAAATCATCTTTCACTATTTTCATAAACAATATTCGTTTATTTTATCATTCAAATTTCAGGTCGAATAAAACAAGGGTTGATATGAGAAGAAGATTATTTAGGAAGCTTGGATACAAATCGGCAAATGAAGTAAGCTCTATATCTTTTAGCATATGCTTTATTACTACTTTTAGTTTGTAAGTAGCAAAACATATTTCGCAAATATATTTGTGTCTACTCGAAACCGTCAATTTAGTCTAGATCCTCTAGTCTACTTCAAAGTATATAGCAGGAATCATGTATGTTTGGCGGGAATCAACAAAGTATACTTGACTTTCGATTGACTCCCACACGTTAATAACAGTTTAATTTCACGAATTACATCAACAAGAGAAGACACTTCCCAATATTTTGTGATCATAGTCTTTTGAAACATTCATTTACCGAGTAAACTACATAAGGGAGCTGCTATTGTTTCTTCCTGACCTTTTTTAAATAACTTGGATAACTCAACAGAAATACATAATCTTTGCTAGTGGAAACTGCTTCCAATTCTTATTAAGTGTTTTGATCTATATTCATATTACCAAATATATGATATAATGAACTAAATTAAACCAGGTTTCTTTTCGATTATATTCTTCATGTGACATTGTCTAAGTGAATGCAAGTATCATTATGTTCATTATGAATAAAGAATTCTCAATATTATTTTTATAAATTATCATTTTTCAATGGTCACGAAATCGAAGTCAATCTACTATAACTTTGTAATATCCCGTGGAGATTTATGAATGGTAAATTTAAGAACTATTTATGGATCAATATGATATTCATATTTCCTATTGTATAATTGTTAAGTAACTAAACTATTCGTATTCTTGTCCCTCTTATTATAAGCTTTATTTTAACTTATGAACTATTATTATACGATTCACCATTCTTAAGTTATCCCTAGTTCATTACTGTTCCCTCTATCCACAGCCACATTTGGCCAAATCTTGTACAAATGTTATTTTCTATTTTATGGTACGATGTGGTCAGTTTGTTTGGTATGTAAACCCAGTATGTTTGAGAATAATGATTCATATTGCAGAGGCTATTATTGGTGTTCTGGACTTAACTGGCTGGTCTAGGCAGAAGGCAGGACTGATAAGTACTCAAGACTCCTTGGACAGTTTTTCGTGTAACATTGCTCTGATCGATAACTCACTCTTCTCTGATTGGCGGGGATCATCATGTCATATATTAACTGGACAAACACGCACATCACACGATATAACAAACTTAATGTATTGAAAATTCTCATATTTTACACATATTTGCAAAATATATTTCAGTTAATTCTGTTCAAATCTAAATTAGTATTTGTGGGAAATCATATGGAAATATGGCTCCTTCCATCTGTTACATTACATAATATCATCAGTTACTCAATGAATCTCTGTACTGTGAAATGTTTTGAAGTAAATTAAAATGGTACAGATGTGCTAATTGTATTATAACAGATACATTCTCAAGCGAAAATTCTACGATGTTTCAAACCGTGTATCACAATTTCTGTTCTTATGAGTACTACATATATTTACATTGACGAATAGAATCACATTTGCTACTCAAAGTCTAATATTTGAACATACATTAGTTCAATAAATTACATTACACTGAATAATTGTGTAGATTAATTTTCAGATTTTCTCATTGGATTAAGGAAAGTCCTTTCAATATAAACCTTATAAGGCTATATCGAGGCAATACGCACAGTATGCACATATGCCAATTAGACACTGACCAGTCGCAGTCCTAAACATCAGTAGCTGAGTGGATACCATGATGGCATTTGAAGCGAAAGTTACTGGGTTCGAGTCCCAGAGTGAACATCAACTCTGAGATACTGGTACATCCAGCTGAAGAGTCTCAAACAGGCCAAAACGCGTGTCCTTGATACCGTTGCTAGCCACTATCCATCTTTGCTTATAGATTTAGTTATTTGTGATCAAGCTCAAGTGGTCACCCTCTCAGGTGTATGAGAATTATTTTTTCTTTGGTTATAAACCGAATGTATTTGATGATAGTTCCTGAACGGATCCATAATATATATCTTATTAGCTACCGCACTATTTTGAAAGCAAAGTTAAACTAGGTTATCGCTTAGATTACTAGCACAATGAACAGTTGAGCTTCATGTAAACCATTACACATCGTAAATTCTTATTTTATTCATTCATCCAAGTACAAAGAATAATATCCTATTTTAAAAAGGTAACAATAAACAGTAATATATAATCAATGTGACTCGTTTTAACTAAAATCATATTGAATTTCATCCTTATTTTTCCAAAACACTAATCATTCATTTATCAGTTCTGTCATTAATGATTAATCTCTTCCGTTTATTGATTACATATTGTAAAATGCTGACCAATATAAACTTTAACTTAATTTTACTAAATTCATTATTCTTAGAAGGGGGTTTTGTGAAGATCTAAGTAATTTTGATAGTTGAGATCATGAATCAATTGAAGCTAGACCATCATGGAAAACCTGGAAGCACTGGACGACCGTTTCGTCCTATTGTGAGACTCCTCAGCAGTGGTCTAGAGGTCCTCGGTTCAAATCCCGTGTGGCGAGATCGTGGGTGCGCCCTGTTGAAGAGTCCTATACTAGGACGAAACGGTGGTCCAGTACTTCTAGGTTTTCCATGGTAGTTTAGGTTTAATTGACTCATGAATTCAACCATTAAATTGCTAAAATCTCCAATAAAAACCCCGTTACGATATACTTTTTGTTTGATAACATCAAGTTGACTTGACCTATTCACCACTAATTGTATTTGAATAAACTGGAGTCATTGGATTCAGTCTCGGAAACATTGTGAAACTCCTCTAATCACAGCTGATTATTTATATCAGCAACCAAAGAATGTCAACTATTTCAAATTAATAATAATTGATATAGATTGTTTATTTTGTTTTTATATATTAATCACCAAATTTTCTACTCATAGTCAGTCAGATGACTATCATGTGTTGTTGTTATTATCATTATTTCTCCATTGTGATCAATACTCGTTATGGCTAGAAATTATCTGTGCCTATCCTTTAACCAGACCACATATATATATATAACTCATCCCTAATTGTATGGTCAAAGATAGATTTTATTTTTATTGTTCTGTATATGCATCTTTTTTCGTTTAAATGTGTCCACAATATTTATTGCCTAATTCATTTATTATAATGTATTGACTATTCACTTCATTATACTCATATTCTATACTGTAGAGAGAATAAAAACCGCCCACCTAAACCATTTTTACTCAATCCAATATAATAATATTATGCCTACCTCTCTAATCCTTTTCTACTCAGTTTGTTATTTTGCCTGAATAATATATATACAGATAGATGTACATACAATTGGTCTATGAATGACTTCTCTCTCCGTTTCATGTAGCCTATAGGGTAACAGCATATTAGATTGTAAAGCTAAACCCTTTATCGATTATTCAATAGTATACAAACATGGGTTTTAAAAAAAAATGTCAGCTTCATTAAATTTAATAACAAAATTTTCAGGGGATCTTTCCCCAAGAATATTACAAATCTATATAGTGAAGGCAACAACCTGGGTCACTTTCTGATTGATATACAATTATACAAGTGTATATTAATTAAATAGACTATGATAAAATGATATTGAAATGAGGTGAAATATGTATATATATATATATATATATATATCAATCAAATAATTTAATAAACATATCCCCTTTCTGATGATTAATCATAATGTTTGAATTTTTTTGATCCCAATGGGGTTAATAAATAAGAATTTTCTATTATATTCATAGTTACCATGATCATTATAACATTTGTTGCCATAGTAACAATAATAATAGTGTAATTTATAATCTGAAAAATATCGATTTCATTTGATTACTACCGAAAAATATCGATTTTTTTTGTATAAATATATACAGATGTATTTATCAGAAAATACCTCATTAACAAGTGAATCTAATGGATATATAAATAATGCAGGAAGATTTCGTTCAGAAGTTAATGTAGTTCCTAATAGAAAAATAAAAGAAACATCACCTAATTATCTTAATTCAATATCATTTGATTTATCATTAAAAGTGAAAGATTCACCAATATCATTATCAAAAAATCATTTATCCGTTGAAAATTTTGAAAATACAAATGATCATGATGATGATGATGATGATAGTGTTAAAAATTATGATTGTCTATCTATATCTGATGAATTACGATCAAATGAAGGTGTACTTAATCTTCATCCAAGTGGTTTTAGTGATACTCAACTTATTGATCATTTCAGGGATAGATTACTTACAAAATCATCACGAACACAACAAAGTCAAAGATCATTACAACAATCCTCATATGAAACCGGATTAAATCAGTTATATAGTCCTGAAATTCCACCAACTTCAACAATACAAGCAACAACACAAACATTTGGAACAGATAATAATGTGACAAATTTTGATGATGAATACTTTATGTTTGATCATGATCCACATTCAATTTATTATAATAATTCAGGAATGAATTTTAAATCTACTACTACACCATTGCATTTAGAAAATCCTGAACGTGAGACAAGATGGTATTTCAAATATTTTCTTGGCAAATGTAAGTGACTGTTTTACGTTATCCATATATATATATATGCACATATAGTTCATCTTTCAGTCTAATCCTTTTGTTTTTTTATATAGTTAAGATCATGAGTCAGTTGAAGCTAGACCACCATTGAAAACCTGGATGCCGGCTCAGTGGTCTATCGGTTAAGGGCTCTGGCGCTAGACTGGTAGGTCCTGGGTTCGAATCTCTTGAGGCGGGATCGTGGATGTGCATTGCTGAGGAGTTCCACGGTAGAACGAAACGGTCGTCCACTGCTTCCAGGTTTTCTATAGTGGTCTAGCTTCAACTGACTTATGATCTTAACTATATAAAATTACTAAAATCTCCACAAAAACCCTCATGTGATAATCCTTTTTTAATTTCAGTGACGTTTCAACAAAGTGCTTCATTAGTCCAAGATAGTAATGTAAAGAATAATATAAAAAACTTTCTGTTAATAGTTCAACATAATTTCTAACTCAGATAAATTATAGACAAGTAAAAGATCTGTTGATGTTTATTTATTTATTTATTTAGACACATAAAAATTGGTACTAAGGGGCGCCAGATACATATGCGCTGTGATACTGCCAGGGTGCCCAAACCGAAGCATGTTGTTGATGTTTAGCAATTAGATTAACATTTGGAGATACTAAAATAATAATTTACTAGTTACTTTTAATCAATGGAACACGTACATGACTAGAAATGAAAAATTAACAGTAAAATCTCTGACATATATAAAGATTAAATGAGTAAATTTGTAAGTGATCTTTCCTAAGCTTATCCACACTTTATTACCAGTTACAATATTTCAAACTACCATCCTTTTGACTTTAATATCCATCATTACCATCTGTTAATAGTATATAAAAACAAATATGGATATTGAGAGTACTAAAAAACAATCATTCTTAAATTAGCCAACTAGTATATTATCACTTTACAATATGAGCTATTGTTATAAAAATTTCCAGAAAAACAAACGCACTCATTATTCGAAAAAAACAGAAAAGAAAAGCAGTCAGTAAACTTCTTTAATATGAGCGTTATAATTGAATAGTCTCAACGACTGAAATTCAAATAGTTCTAATCTTCCATTTTACAAATTAGTTTGAGCTCTTTTGTTGTTACTTTTAAATATTCGCCTGAAAAAGCTCAGGACAATTTCTGGGACAAAACGCTTAAATTGTTTAAAATTAAATTACTATGAATTTTCAAACATAGTATTCACATACAATATCTTCTTTATACTCGATATCTAAATTCTATTAGACTATTCGTTCGACTTCTTACAAAAATTATATAAATTATTTTGCAAACCTCTTCCTTTCTACTAGTTAACATTTTATATATTTGTAAATTATCAAAGTAACCCACAAGTCTTTTGAGTTTAAATATGTAAGAAGTAGACTTCAAAAGGTCATTATGTACGGGGTAAGACTATAATTTATGGACGAACCAATCAGATTTAGGATAACAGGTCTTGGATTTTGGCACAAAATTCATTCACTTATTTGTCTAAATAGCGTTTTGACATTTTAGCTGATGTCAATTCGTAATGAATACCATAAATCTAAATCATAACCCTTACCATAAACTGTAAATTATAATCCTTATTTTTCATACAGGTTTAGAACTCTCATTTAGACCTAGTTACTAGATGGACATTCTCAAGGCCATTTCAACGTTGCTCAAAGGTTATCCATAAATTATAGTCTCACCATCATACGAAATAGGTAGGTCCTGGGTTCGAAACTCGCGAGAGCGGGTTCGTGGATGTGCACTGCTGAGGAGTCCCATAATAGGACAAAACGGCCGTCCAGTGTTTCCAGGTTTTCCATGGTGTTCTAGCTTCAATTGACTCACGCTTTCAACTATGAGAAATAGGAATCACCGAAATAGCGCAATTTCAACCAAACAGAACTATGCGAGCACAAATGAACGTATTATATTTAAAATTCAAAATCAGACACACATCCAGTACAAAGGAATCATTAATTCATACAAACATCACATTTTCACAAATTTGTTGGAACCACTTTCGATAGTTGATGTATGGGCGAGAATGATAATGATTGGTTGTTTTGCTGAGTTAGACATTAGATAATGTGACATGTGTTATATATATTCCACTGATCACTGCTTCTCACTAGAGATTCTGGATGTACTTCCCGAAGTCACTAGTGAGCATATGATTATACTAATTATCAGAACGGGTTTCGTGGAGATTTAGTATGTTTCATAGTTGAAAGCATGAGTCAATTGAAGCCAGACCACCATCGAAAACCTGGAAGCACTGGACATCCGTTTCGTCCTATTATGGTTGCTCAACTTCGTGTATTGGTTGAAGTTAGACATTAACACCGTTGGATGCCGGCCATCTCAGTGGTCTATCGGTTAAGGGCTCTGGCTCGAGACTGGTAAGTCCTGGGTCTGAATCTCGCGGGCGCGGATTCGTAGATGCGCACTGCTGAGGACTCCCATAATAGGACGAAACGGCCATGCAGCGCTTCCGGGTTTTCGATGGTGTTCTAGCTTCAATTGACTCATGCTTTCAAGTACGAAAATACTGAAATCTCCACAAAACCCCTTCTGATAATTTATATATATTCCCCTATCCTTGCTATGTATTGACTGTTATTGATCAACTGTTCCTTGTGTCGGATTTTGGTGTGGAAATAATTTGACTTTCTAGTCAGGCCAATCACATGTTCTTGATCTGAGTTGTGTTGAAGTCCGGTAGAATAGACACTGGATGGGAAATCTAGTGTAGATATTCGTCTAAGGTAAATTAACCTCCCATATACGTGTACAAAGTGAATGGACTGTTATAACAAGAAACCCTAGCGTTATAACAAGTATCCTACCGTTTATAACAATAGTCTTATTTGTTCAACAGTTAGTAATATTGAAAATTATATTTGTTATACGATAACCTTTTTCGTCTAATGGAATGGAAATTATTATTGTTCTTAATTGATGACTTACTCTAAGTATTCAATAAAAACACACATAAGTCAGTTCAATACAAAAATAACTCACATCTATATCTAAGCTTTTGCTGGGAAATGTACCCATATACACATGAACCCAAAGAAAACATGTTCCATATAAATCAACTAAATGTTTTAGGCGACAACATGATCAAACTTGTTTAGTGATGGTAAATATTTATTCTTTCTTATTCTCTGTTTTATCAATTGAACTTTTATAGACTGAAAAACAGTTATCTGTTTATTATTATCAGAAGGGGATTTTTGTGGAAATTTAGTGGTTTCATAGCTGAAAGCGTGAGTAAATGAAGCTAAAACACCAAGGAAAACCTGGGAGCACTGGATGGCCGTTTCGTCCTATTGTGGGACTTCTTAGCAGTGAGCATTCACGACCTCACTTCGCGAGACTCGAACTCAGGACCTACCACTCTCGCGCCAGAGCACTTAACTAATAGTCCACTGAGCCGGCATTCGATGGTGTTTATTTCTAACTCAAACCAATCCACGAAGTTGAGCAACCGTTCACCAATTGTCTTCATTGAGTTCCTATCTCACAACAGACGTGGTTTGAACTCCACTGGTCACTGCTTCTCACTAGAACTCCAGAATTTACCTCTGGAAGTCAGTTACCAGTGAGCATAGGATATGTGAGCATATATCTGTTTATTATAAGAACAAATTAAGCTAAATCCTGACAGGTTATGCGTTATTTGTTAGCAGCATTTACAAATTTATAAAACTTATTAAAATCAATGACGAACATTGGTTGATTGCTCAGTGATCATCGGTCTTATGGAATGAACTAAAATAATTTCAGATTACATCTTATAAAAAATTTACATGGATAACGTCATGGCATGGATTAGTAAAGTATGAAGTATACAAAATACTTAGCTATTCATCAGTTCGTCAGCTAACATTCACTCCAAGTTTAGGTATTATGTTGAATGATGTATAAATAGGATCGGCCTTTCTTTTTAGTTTTTAATTCAGATCATGAATCGGTGGAAGTTAGACCATCATTGAAAACTTGTAAGTACTAGACGGCCGTTTCGTCGCAGTATGTGACTCGTCATCATAGCGCATCCACGAACCCAGGACCTTCGGTCGTGCGCGCTAACGCTGAAACTCTAGACCACTGAACCGGCATTCAATGGTGTTAATGTCTAACTTCGACCAATCTACAAAATTTTGTAACCATCTATTGTCTGATGTAGATACCTGTCTCTACTTGACACGGATTAGTCCCACTGATCGCGCCAGACCGAAAATTCTGGGTTTGAATCTCGCGCGCAGGATCGTGGGTGTGCATTGCTGACGAGTCCCATACCGGGACGAAACGGCCGTCTAGTACTTCCAGGTTTTCAATGGTGGTTTAACATCCATCGATTCATGATCTCAACCAAAAACTTAACGAGTTCCATAACCTCACACTTTCTTTTTAGTGTCAAGGTATTTAAAATACAAGACAAATAAATTTTATTTTTATTCCAGTAGTTATGTTGATAGAGACCCAGTGATTCCTGAGAAAAATATGATGCAGAACACCTGAAATAATACTTTTCTATGAATTTAAGTTGAACATGAGAACTATTAGATAATGATTCGATTGCCTTATGTTACTTTTGCATTGTGCGAGATCCAACGTTCTTATGCCCAATCATTAATAGTTTTTTGAATGAACACTGCTAAAGGTCATTACTCTTCATTGTAATATCAATCTATTCCTTCATGAATGGTTCACCATTCTTAAATGACTTTAACAACAGATAAAAATTAAACTGTATTCGTTTAGATCTGAGAGTATATCCAATAACTGATAATGTTACAACAACTTTGAAGTTTGAATAATCAACTAACAAACTATTACCATGATTGAATTACTAAGCTAGAATTTTTTGATAAAACATTCCTGTGAAATATTAAGACAAGTATCCACATAGTGTTCATTGTAATGATGAGATTATAGCGACTATCCTACATCCAATTTCCATTACTGTTATTTTCGGTTTAGCCATTTTTATTAACTTACTTAACAGACATTGTCATTCGCATAGTAACAATTTGAATATTTCTTTGTACTGTTATGATCACTACAGCACATGACAGACTCTAGCCAAAACGTTGATTACTTAAATATCATTCGATGATACATCCTCCTCACCATATATGTATGCACTCAAATCCTATTATTAGCTTTCACTTTGTCTTGCTGCACCCTTATATAATTTGGCTATAAATTTGCCCATATAATTGCTCTCGCTTGCTCACTGATACTCAATCATGCTCTTGCAGCTTTGTGGCCTGCGTTATTTAATAATCAACTATAGTTACAGCTTCTCTTTGCTTTCTGATTTCATTAACTGTTAAGATTTGTATTATAACGGTTCTCGAGATGAAAGATTAGTGAAGCATTGCACTACAAGATAAAAACAGATTAAAAGATCAAAAAGGAATGAAAATTTCTCCAAATTCTATTAACTATGACATTGGTCAAGATAATGGAATTCAGTGTTAGAAAAGACAAAATAGAACCAGTCATATTATCAGAACAAACAGGTTTACATATTTAAGACAATAATGTTAAGAATGATGTACAGAAATGAAATAGAACATCATTAAAACCGTAAAAAAGAAAACACAAGAGAAGCTAGTTAACATAATCTTCAAGATTATCTGCTAAGAAAATAATCTTTTAAGGAACGGGAGTACTGTCACAAACACTTCTACCAGAAGTTTGTGCTGATGATGTCGTTCAGAAGAACGATGAAAGCTCCACGACCAAACCATCCAGCTCAGAGAACAAAACTCCATCAAAAAGTAACAGCCGTTTACATATTTCAAGTTAGAATCTGAATCAACACAACTGATTTCATGTAGATTGTAGATAAATCTAGTTGATGTATGGAAACAAGATTAAATTTCAGCCTAAAAAATCTTTTCATCATTTTCTGTTGAATCCAAACATTGATATTCACTTTTATTCCTAAAAATAAACCAAAACCTTTTTTTCTAATTTTTAATTTCTGGAAATTTATTTTAGAGATTGATCTTTACAACAAGATAGTCTTAACTAAAATGTAAAATGTATTTAGAAATCACGACTCAAATATACCATAATAAATCAATGATTCACATTCATAAGTTAGTGGAAGTGAATAAAATCAATTTTGATGTTAGATGGTTTGAGGTAATAGTGTAGTGCAATGCTTCACTAATCTTTTATCTCGAGAACCGTTATCATACAAATCTTAACAGTACATCAAATCAGAAGAGAAGCGGCAACTACAGTTTATTATCAAATAACACAGGCCACAAAGCTACAAGCACATGATTAAGTATCAGCAAGCAATGCTTGTTACCCCTCGTGGAGGAGCATAGGCCGCCCATTAGCATTCTACATCCAACCCTGTCCTGGGCGATCCTTTCAAGTTCTTTCCAGTTGTTATTCATCCTTTTCATATCTGCTTCTATTTCCCGGCGTAATGTGTTTTATGGCCTTCCTCTTTTCCGCTCCCCTTCCGGAAAACCAACATAGTATTTTGGAAATTCATTGAAATACTATTTATTGAGACTGAATGATTGTTGAAAGTTACATTTTCATATGGTATACTTTTAAATGCATCTAAGGTAAGTATTTTTAAACATCGTAAAAGATCCGGAGCCTTTGACCTAAAAGTCTGATCCATAAGGCAGTGGAGCATCGTAAGAAGATGCAGTCTCATGGTAGCCAGTGACCAACGATTGATTCATACGCCATTTGTTCCATTAGGATACTGGAGCCAATGTGAACTTTCCCTAACGACCAACCCGGTTAAAGCGCCGGACATTCGCTTTTCATCCTCTCAATTTCGTAAACAACATCCATGGTGCGAAGAGACAGTGAGTAGGACTTCCCTGGTAGAGGCTACATACACGTGGCCATGTGAGAGCATTATGAGAGGGAGAGCGTACTCTTCCCACTCTCGGCCGTACCATGGCATTTGGGGGCCTGAGTAATGATTGGCTCAGTGATCTATCGGTTAAGTGCCCTGGCACAAGACTGGTAGGCCCTATGTTCGAATCTCGCGAGGCGGGATCGTGAATGCGCCCTGCTAAGGAGTCCCACAATAGTTTAACTAATTAGAAATCAACTTTTTTTAAATAACCAATCATTGAATTCTCTTTATAACTTTCATAATCATACTCCATAATGAATAAAAAAAACAATAAACAATAAGACAAAACATGAAACAATCTATTTTTCTTATAATTCATATCTACAAATAACTAGAAAACGCTTTAAGAAAGCCAAAATTCAGGTCATTTATTGAATATATTGAATTGACGAGTAAATAATGAAGGTCGTTGAAAATGAACTAAAATAATAATAATAATAACAAAAACAAGATAATAATAATAATAATAAGGAATATTACTTATATTTCAAACATTACCCTTTTTATTCATCAAAAGATTATAATCAATTCAAGTATTAAATATGATAATAATGATTAAACTATAAAAAAAGGATTTAGCTTCAAAAGAAAAGAAAAGTAAAGAAAAGAAATGGTGGAGAGGCCCCGTAGCTCAAAAAGAAAAGAAAAGAAAAGAAATGGTGGAGAGGCCCCGTAGCTCAAAAAGAAAAGAAAAGAAAAGAAATGGTGGAGAGGCCCTGTAGCTCAAAAAAGAAAAGAAAAGAAAAGAAATGGTGGAGAGGCCCTGTAGCTCAAAAAAGAAAAGAAAAGAAATGGTGGAGAGGTTCTGTAGCTCAAAAAGAAAAGAAAAGAAATTTTGATTTAAAAAAATATTAAAAAAAAG
This sequence comes from Schistosoma mansoni, assembly GCF_000237925.1. Classification (NCBI taxonomy): domain Eukaryota; kingdom Metazoa; phylum Platyhelminthes; class Trematoda; order Strigeidida; family Schistosomatidae; genus Schistosoma; species Schistosoma mansoni. The sequence continues at coordinate 10,775,189 of NC_031496.1, forward strand.
AAAACTATATACCCTTTGAGTATTAAAGAGATTGAATTTCATCTATTTGCATCAAAAACAAAAAAAACAAGAGGAAAAACAAAAACAAAAATTAAATTAACTATGACCATGTGATTTTTACTTCATTTATATTCTTTCTTTTTATTTTCTTTTTTTTAAGGTCATTAATATGCTTGAACAGAAAAATACTTTTGTGAAACTGTTGAAGCGTACATTTAATACTTTTTATTGATAATTATGATCAGAATAAGGATTTTTATGGAGATTTTTAGTCATTTTAATAATTGAATTCATGTCCTTGATCTAAGGTAGATCATTATTGAAAACTTGGAAATACTGGACGGGTCATTTCGTCCTAGTATGGGATTCGTCAACATTGCGTATCCACGATCCCGTATGTCAGACTCGAATCTATGACCTTTGGTTTTGCGCACGGACTCTTAACCTGTAGACCACTGAATTGACACCCAACAGTGTTAATGTATTACTTCATTTATAATTGTTAATTTAAAAGATCATAAATTCTGTTGTATCCATAATTACTACTTTTAATTACTAAAATTTAAAAGACTAATATATTTGAATGAAGAATATTCTTTTCCATAGATTCTTTTCAGGTTCTACAATTATATATCCAAATTAATAATCCGAAGAAAAATGGCCAGGTTAAAGGCAAAGTCCATTGTTTAAAGCATTTAAGTTTAGGAATGTCAAACCAAATAGAATAAAATTGTTAATGTTGATATGACTCAAATGGAATGTTAACTTTAATCTGTATATGTGTTAAGTGAAAATTAAAGATATATGATTAGAAGAAATACGGGTCAGATAGGGTGAAGGATTTGACAGTGCAATTACAACTCCATCGAGTGAAAGACAAAATTATGCGAAAAATTAGTTAAACGTGATAAGGAGGGATCAGTGCGAAGCGAATGAATTATGTATAGGAGAGATTAATAATAATGTTTTACCAATATTAATAATAATGATAATAATAATAATACCCAGACTTGTGAATAAAGAATAACAGAGACAATCATATTTGACTACGAAAGGTCATAAGTACAACAGTCAAATTAGGTTAGTCAATAGCTATGATTACTACTGATTGATTGGTCCTGTGGTTGGCCAATAGAGGATCAGGGGTTCGAGATATTTCTTCTGTACGCATTGCTCTGGTTTCTTCACTCTAATGGCTACTACCTCCGCCATTTTTTTCGGATTATTAATTTGGATATGTAATTGTAGAACCTGAAGAGAATTTATCGAAAAGAATATTCTTCGTTCAATTATATTATTCTTTTAATATGATGAGGATCTTTAAACGATTAAAATTTAACTTGCAAATAATGTATATTGAAGAAACCACTGAACTTGAACATTATTCTTTTATTGTAAGCAGAGATGGATGATGGCTACCAGTGGAATTCAGGACGCAAGTTTTGTCTGATTTGGGACTCCTCAGTTGGATGTACCTGCATGTCAGAGTTGATGTTCACTCTGGGACTCGAACCCAGTACCTTTCGCTTCAAACGCTATCGTGTTATCCACTCAGCTATTGAGTCCTGATAACCACTTACTTGTGCAACGCTGAGATGCAGGCACATCCAGCTGACGACTGCTGAATAGGACGAAACGTGCGTCCTGGATCCCACTGCTAGCCACTATCCATCTTTGCTTACAATGCTTGTGACTTCAGGCAATATCGAGGCAATACGCACAGTTTGCACATATGCCAATAAAAGACTGACCAGTTGCAGTCCTAAACATCAATGGGAAGATTGAAATAAACAATACTAAATGAATTATTCTTTCATTGTTTTAATTTATTAGTTATATATAAACTAAATTTGTTTATTTATGATCTATCCTTTATTTAGGCATATAAAATAAGAAATAGATATTATAGCTAATAACTGGATAACGAAACTGAAACTCTATAACCTTAATGAATAAACGAATACGTGACAAGTTCACATTTGAAAAACTTAATAAATTTTAAATCAACTAATTAACTGAATTAAATCAATTATTCACCCATTCATTCTTTAATATTTAATAATGATAAAGGAAATTATTCTTTCCATGTGAATAATAAATAAGTTCAGTTAAAGTCATATGAAAATTAATTTGAGAGGAAAATTTCACCGTTTAATAATAAACACAAGCATAACCTTTAGGTTTACAGGAAATAAATTTTCTTTCAAAAAACAATTACAATATGCATCAGTTATTTTAACTTAGAATACAGGTGGAGACAACTGTGAGGACGGTCCATAGGTGAAGTTTCCATACCGATCACTCTATATTCTTATTCTCTTCTCTTTGAATTTCTTAACCTTCCACCTCCAGATATTCCACTTTCGACCGGTGATAAATACTACTTATATCTGTTAAAATTAGTAACACGTACAATCTACCAACTAAAGTATTCTGAGTAAATTGTCTCTTACAAATACATATCATTGAATGTCCCTATTTTTTTTTCTGTAAAATTAATATAAAATTCAATTCTGTTTGTATTATTAACCACAAAGTATTTGTATGATAGTACTGTAGAGTGTTACAGAATACCTTCATTGTAGAAAATGTTTATTTATTTATGATAACATGATTTATGATAATAAATGGTAAATAAATTTAATTTTTCTGTATATCTAAATGATTCTTTACAAGTTTGATGTGTGGTTTGTTGATTGACAAGTTTCATATATCCCACAGACTAATTGATACTATTGTAATGATTATCACTCATGCCTATCATTGTTTTGACGCTTAGATCATAACTTCACTCTTTAATCATGCAAATAATAATAATGTGATGTTATAATAATTATTCAGAATGATAATGCACATAGTTATAAAAGGATAAATTCTATCAATAAATCTCTCGGTTATGAGCAAAGATGGATAGTGGCTAGCAGTGGAATCCAGGACATACGTTTCTCCCTATTCGGAACTCGTTGGTTGAATGTACTTGAATCCCAGAGTTAATGATCATTCCGGGACTTCAAAGGCTAAAGCGTTATCCAGCTGACGAGTTCCAAATAAAATGAAACACGCGTCCTGAATTCCACTGTTAGCCACTATCTGTAATCTCTTGTAATGCTTGTGAATTAAAGCAGTATCGAGGAGATACTCACAGTATACACGTATGCCAATAAGAGACAGATCAATTGCAGTCCTAAACATCAATGGGAATATCCAAGTAAACAATATCAAGTGAATTTAATCTCCTAGTTATATTTTCATTAACGCTAAAATAATATATTTTTGTACACAATAAGCTATTCAATGTACTATTATCCATTTCAAATGCTCTGTTAGTTTGTCTTTCAAGACTGAAAGAATTTAAGTAATCGTTCAATCATTGTCAAGGAATAACCAATAAATCATCCGTTGGTGAATGCAGAAATCTTAATTACAAATTCTAGGTTTTGCTTATTGGGTTTTTCATGATGGTTTTTCCGTGATATATATATGATATATAAATGTCCCTAATTGTCTTCTGGTCGTATCTGTCTAGTTGACTTTTGGGAAATGATTGCATGGTGAACTTTGGTGGCCTGTTTGAATATCTGGGATATCTGTTCCTGCCCTCTAGATATTTAAACAAGTCATCTGTCAAGTGCTTCCAGGTTTTCAGTGGTGGTCTAGCTTAGATTGGCTCATGAATTCAATTATTAAAATGATCTGCTTTTGTTTGTTTTAATGCATCATTATGTCTATTAATCGCATAACATATTCAGGCGCGTTTATGGAAAATTTACGATCTTTCTCTGAGCAAGTCACAAAAAACTACAATCAGAGACATCGTGGTGGTTGGTAATATACCTTGAGAAGAATGAACATTATTCAGATGTCGATTCCTAAATTGCTAGCATATAACTGGAGATCAGAAAACGCAGATAGAAATGACTCTTCATATCAACTATTTTATGTTGTAAGGTTTCACATGGTCACATACATTCTAATGAGTTTTACGTCATGGTTAAACAGAACATACATCAATAAAAAAACACCACTACTCGAATTATTTACTTAAGGAATACAAAGTAAATAGAATTGATAACAAATATATATTCATTATAGTTGAAAGCGTGAGTCAATTGAAGCTAGACCACCATGGAAAACCTGGAAACACTGGGCGGCCTTCGGCTTCGGCTCGAGACTGGTAGGTCCTGGGTTCGAATCTCGCTCGCGAGAGTGGGTTCGTGGATGCGCAGTGCTGAGGAGTCCCATAATAGGACGAAACGGCCGTCCAGTGTTTCCAGGTTTTCGATGGTGTTCTGGCTTCAATTGACTCATGATTTCAACTGTGAAAATATTAAATTCTCCACAAAACCCCCTCTGATCGAATTCTAAACTCACAAGCTTTAAGCGATGTACTTAACCCTTAACCTGGCCATTTTTCTTCGGATTATTAATTTGGAAATATAATTGTAGAACCTGAAGAGAATTTATTGAAAAGAATATTCTTCGTTCAAAAATTAGTCTTTTAATATCCCAATGAGTATAAAAATTGTACTTTCGACGTTTCGTGACTTAATGCAAGACACTTCTTCAAAGTAAATAAATTTACTCTGAAGACGTGTCTTTCATTAGGTCACGAAACGTTAAAAGTACAATTTTTGTATTCATTGTGATATAACAAAAATATATTTATTAACTTTCTATTCATTGCTCAATTTATTTGAAACTAACAAGTCCAACCTTGACATTGATACCCGTGAATACATAGTATTGTTTTTTTCTTATGAAGATAACAATTAGTCTTGTTTCTTTCAATCTCTTCAAACACTTATGTGTACTAATACAGTTATTCTTCTTTGTTAAGTAAATTAATAGATAATTATTTTAATAGTTGGGATCATGAATCAATTGGAAAACTTGGACGACAGTTTCGTCTTATTGTGGGATGCCTCAGCAACATATGCTCACTAGTGACTGACTTCAAGAGGTATTTCCTAGAGTTCTAGTGAGAAGCAGTGACCAGTGGAGTTCAACCAGGTCTGTTGTGAGATATCAACTCACTGAAGACAAGTGGTGAATGTGTCACTCAATTTCGTGGATTGTTTGAAGTTAGACATTAACATCGTCGGATGCTGGCTCAGTAGTCTAGAGGTTAGGTGCTCGCGCGCCAGAGTGATAGGTCCTGGGTTCGAATCTTGCGAGGCGGGATCGTGAATGCGCACTGTTGAGAAGTTCCACAATAGGACGAAACGGCCGTCCAGTGCTTCCAGTATTTTCATGGTGTTCTAGCTTCAATTGACCCATGATTTCAACTACATAAAATTACTAAAATCTCCACGAAACCCCCTTCTGACGAAAATAATTATTTGTCAGGAAAAAAGAGTTAGGATTACCATAACTATAGTTTACTCAACAGTGGCTCATTGTTACAATATGGTACTCATGATTACAGAAGAATTTATACAAAACACTTTTTCCGTAACCTTATCACTAAATCATTTTGCTCACAAGGAACTCAACTTTCTATTGAGATTATTCATAAGCATCTGTGATTAAGAAATCGAAAATCACTCGTCACGTATTTTTCATATCGAACTGATTAATGATAGCTACTTTAATTATAACATGATATCAAATAATAAAAAATAGCATTATTTGTTAATTGTAACTACAACGTATATGGATCAATGAAGTCATCCTAAATAGTCTATATACCTCTAATGTTAAGCGTCAAAACATAAATCAGAGATTATTTGATTCTAAAACTAAACCGCTTAACATTGTAATTTAAGCCAAAGTTAAATATTAAAGTTCACCACGAAAACTCGTTGAAAACAAAACGACCGTTCTTCACAACCAATGTACATCTTAACTTAGTCAAGAAAAGTACATAAAATATGTAATAATGATAATAATCTATTATCATGTCAACCTCAATTCTGGAATATTTTACCTGTGCTTCAAAGATCATTTTTTTCTTTTACAAATCGTTTAGATCATCAACTACATTGTGGTTACCTTACTGAACGTGATCCATTTTTACTAGCTGTTGTCAAAGATGATATACAAACATATGGAATTAGTCAATACCGTGCAATTTTATGGAGAAAAACAGTAAGTATTAACTACTTATTTTTGTAACTTTGTGTTGATTATGTACAGGTCCAGGGTTGTTTTCATTGTGTCTTGTCAACATCGAGATATAAAGGACGATAGTAATGTTGTATGTGGACGCTGATGAGAATCTTTCAAGTAGGATGAAACAGCTGATTGACCCTTTTCATTTTCTGATATCAGTTTGTAATTGAAATCCCTAAGTTCATAATTATTTGTCTCAATAATATCAAGTGCAAAAGAGAGGTATATGCTCTGACTGTAAGATTTCACTGTGAATTTTATGTTATGTAAGCGAACACGGAGTGCCCAAGTGAATTTATTAATTTTATACTGAGTAATAAGCTTTGCGTTACATTACTAGGTTTCCATTTATTCATCGATCTACCCAAAATGAACAATTCATCTTCGAAAGTGAAAAACATTGAGTTGGTTTGCAATTTAAGTTTATCATTTTTAAGTGACTAACATAATTTCAATTACTGATTCTTAGTTAGGCGCTCATCATGTAGCGAAATTGACCAACTGACTTTTCAATAAATTATGAAGCTTTCAATTAAGTCTTATGATCAGGGAGCTCCTGTTGCATAAATTACTGCACAGAGATTAGGAAATCTGAGCAAATACTTAGTGATGGTTTGTATTAGGCTACATAAGAAATTCTGGGTGTTTTTTTCTTAAACAATTGTTTTCTTTAGATTCGACATTAACGATAATTATTTTCCTCTTGTTTTGATAGGGTAGTCAAAAATTATGTATATCTTATAATCCAACAAATGCATTGACCGCAAAAAAGGTATTAAAGTAAGTAAGAGAATTGATTTTAATTGTAAAACATTTAAATGTACATATCGTTTTCTTGTAATGTTAAATTTTAAATGGTAGATGTTTCGATGATTACTTGAATTTCATCAATTTTCGTCCATTTCTTGAAGCATTCAAAGTAAGCTAATGTGAAAACAGTATCATCTGCGAATATTTCTTAGCGTCACAATCCATTTTCTTTATGTATATTGATAAATTTCGCGGTGTTGTCTTATAACCGGTTTAAAACTTAATGTTTATGACTACTGAAATTAGTCAATAGAAGTTAATAGTTGAAAGCGTGAGTTATATGAAGCTAGACCACCAAGGAAAACCTAGAAGCACTAGACGGCCGTTTTTTCCTATTGTATGACTCCTCAGCAGTGCGAATCCACGACCTCGCCTCTTGAGATTCGAATCCGGGACCTACCAGTCTCGCGCCAGAGCACTTGACCTCTAGAACCACTGAGATGGCCGGCATCCAAAGGTGTTAATATCTAACTCCAACCAATCCACGAAGTTGAGCAACCGTTCACCAATTGTCTTCAGTGAGTTCCTATCTCACAACAGACCTGGTTGAACTCCATTGGTCACTGCTTCTCACTAGGACTCCAGGATTTACCTCTTGAAGTCAGTCACTGGTGAGCATATGATTATATTAATTATAGAAGGGGTTTTGTGGAGATTTAGTATTTTCATAGTTGAAAGCGTGGAGTTGAACATCTTTTCAGTGATAATTTTTAGACTAGTATATTTTATTATTTACCATAATTACTATCACAGTTTTAAAACTGTGTTATACTTTATATCTGATTGCTGAATTAATCACTCAAACGGTTCACGTTAATATGAGGTTTGAGAAGGCATTTTTTTAAAATCTATAAACAAACTAAACATTTTTGGTCCTTACATAATTAAATATTTCTGTTTAAACAGAAGGAGATAAATATCTAGTCTTCATAAACAAAATATGAATAAACATGCCCAAAAAGTATTTTAAATTCGTTGGACACTAACTGACCAGTGGCTAGTAAAGTTCTGCCCTAATGAGGTTGGTGAAGGTCACAACGCTTGGAAAAATGGATTGGAACCATCGTACAAAGAAAATTCGATGACTAACCTTCAAATGCCTTGATTACGTAATTAAACAGTGCAAAGAGAATTCGTTTTCACAGGTGAATTCACGAGTTGATCCAAGCTAGACTACTAGAGAAAACCTGGAAGCACTAGATGGCTATTGTGTCCTAGTATGGGACCTCTCAGAAGTGAGAGTCCAGTTCAGTAGTCTAGAAGCTGCGCTTTTGCACGCGAGACCGAAGGTCCTGGGTTCGAGTCACGCGTGCGTAGGCGTGGGTGCGCACTGCAGAAGAGTCCCATTCTAGGGTGAAACAGCCATCTAGTGCTTCAAGGTTTTCCATAGTTGTTTAGCTTAGATCGACTTGTGAATTCAATCACTGAAATTCTACAATCTTCATAAATCCGCATATTTATTATTTTTCACTTTTGAAACTATTCGTTTGATTAATTCACGTCAGATTATTGACAATCTATTTTTATGTATTCTTTAAAACTTTGTCATATCATGTCAAAAAACGATCTTTCTCAAACTTTTAAAGCTATCACTTAAAATTCTTTCTTCATACTGTCACTACTCTTATTTGGGTATGACAGTCGCTATCGACGGAGATGAGGTGTTAGACGGCGGATTTAGGAATTAGGTGGCCCAGAAGGTCGACAGAGCTTTAGAAGTCAGCGCGCCAGCAGACGCAACATTTCGACAGGGAGTGAGGCCCAAAGTGTGACAGAGACAGCAGTACGGCGAGCGGAACGACGGCTAGAACGATTTATTTAAGGGGTGACGACTGTGGTGTATGGTACTTATACGGATAGATATAAGTAGTGCGTATCGTGAATTGGAAGTAGGATTTTTACTGGTAGAAGAGGAACATGAGGAGAAGAGAAAGAAAAACCAGAGGACTTCGAGCAGCAACAAGGACTAAGGAACAATGGAGTTTGTAAGGGACACTTCATGGAAGATGCGCAAATGGTATATTTAAAACATTGTTTTCATTTTTCATAAATGCCCTGTCTAATTTCACATAATACAACTGATTTATCCTACACTGGTCTTTGTTCATTTCACTATCACTGTTAGCAACAAACTCAGAGCAAGTAAAAACTCTATTTAAATTAAGTATCCATTACTACGATCTTCCGTATATATTATTATCAGTTTAATATTTCCTAGTGGTACTACCAAACAGCAAGCAACTTTACAAAACATATAAAATCTCGATTAAAGAATGTGTTATAACTGTTCGTATTTTAATAACTAAACAAAATATTTTTAATATCGAAAGGGGTTTATTATGGATATTATAGTAATTTTAATAGTTGAGATCACGAATCGATTGAAGCTAGACCACCACGGAAAACCTGGAAGCAATGGACGGCCGTTTCGTCCTATTGTGGAACTCCTCAACAGTATGCATCCACGATCCTGCCTCGCAAGATTCGAACCCAGAACCTACCAGTCTCGTGCGCGAGCGCCTAACCTCTAGACCACTGAGCTAGCATCCGACGGTGTTAATATCTAACTTCAACCAATCCACGAAATTGGGCGACACATACACTAATGTCTTCAGTGAGTTACTATCTCACAACTGACCTTGATGAACTCCACTGGTTACTGCTTCTCACCAGAACTCCAGGAAATACCTCTTGAAGTCAGTCACTAGTGAGCATATGTTGCTGAGACATCCCACAATATGACGAATTGGTCGAACAGTGCTTCCAGGTTTTCCATGGTGATCTAGCTTCAATTGATTCATGATCTCAACTATTAAAATATTTTTAGTTGGTTAGAATTTGTTCTTTGACAGTATGTTAACAACTTTTTAACTTGGTATTGGCTTTAAAAGATTTTGTACACGTTTACTTCCTAATTTGCTTTTCTTTTTTAATCTGTAACAGCTTTTTCGATATTCATCGTGTAGAGAAAGGACCACGTGGAATATTGAATTTTGAAGCACAAAAAGATGCACTTACTTTAGAAGAACAAGAAGTAAGGACCAATATTATATACCAGTTGTGGAATTTTGTAGATTTCCATTTTATTATTTATCAATTATACATTAGAATACGTTTGATGTAAAAATATAATCAAAGCTATGAACGACAGTTTTATAAATAATCAGATAAAGATGCTGTAAAAAGCCGTTTTGTGAATCGAGATCTGACCCCAGGTAGATTGTTTGCTCCTTGTTATCGAAATATACATATCGCCAATCGTCGTGTACGATTATCGACTTAAATCGTGTTAATGAATAGCAGAATTAAATAAGTCAAATAAGAGAATAAAGTTTTGAATACGTATATTTTGTAAAATCGTCAATCAGAACAGAGAGATAGAGAGAAGGGGAGAAGAAAGAGAAGGAGAGAGAGAGAAACGAAACTAAAGGACGCGCAATGGAGAAGGCGAGTGAGCCAACTCAATTTAGCCAAGCGTAAATCGATAATTATAGTCAGACAAAGATAAGTTATGTGATGAGTAAGATAAGAAATATACACATATACGCTCACGTAAAAACAGTCAAGGTTGATAGGTTAATAATTAACATGGTCGAAATATAGCTTGAGAAGAATGGATAAATTGGTTTGTCCAGAAGCTAGAATAACCCATGTAAGCTTGGCACAGGACCAGCCACTACAGCCTGTCCGTAGGTATACTTTTTATTTTACTGACGATAAAATAAATATGCTTCAAAATATTACAAAAATAGTTTAGGAGGAAATGATTTAGTTCCTAGTCATTGAACTATTTCGGCCGTTAGATATGTCTTCACCTTATTATATTTTCCGTTTATTGACATAATGTTATGTGGCAAACAACACACTTCCTTTATAACTAACCTTTGTCAGAATCGTGCTGAATTATTTGATGGAAATTTCACAACATTTTAAGAAACTTTTTATCATGAGCTAAAATCTGATATTGAACTAAGGTAAATGAGGAATTACTGTGCTCTAAGTTACTATGAGATTGAATCCATATTATATCTTTCCTATTGAAACTTACACTACCATGAGATCTTGACTACTATTTCACTTCTAGTATTTTCCAAATAAATTACATGTATGATCAAATTGTTTTATGAAACTCACTAATATAATTTTAATTGTCAGTCATTTTCATTTGCATGGTTGAAATCATGGGTCAACTGAAGCTAAACCACCATAGAAAACCTGAAAGCACTGCTTTAAGGCCGGTACGTCCTATCGTGAGACTCCTGAGCAGTGCGCATCCACGATCCCAACTCGCGAGATTCCGACCCAGGACCTACCGGTATCGCGCCAGAGCACTCAACCGATAGATCACTGAGCCGGCATCCGATGGTGTTAATGTCTAACTTCAACCAATCCACAAGGTTGAGGTCCTGGGTTCGAATCTCGTGAGGCGGGATCGTGGAGTCCCACGATAGGACGAAACGGCTGTCCAGTGCTTCCAGGTCTTCCATGGTGGTCTAACTTCAATTGACTCATGATTTCAACTATATAAAATTACTCAAATCTCCACAAAACCCCTTCTGACAGTCATTTTTATGACAATTAATGGCTTTTATAGACCAAAGATAAACGAATCAACTCTAAAGTGGTTATTATTGATAAAAGCATAATATATTTTTTAATAATTTTCTGAGGTCAACTTGAAGTGAAAACAGGGTTAATATTTACATAATAACATATGAAAGACACACTAAAACCCATATGTATGTACATATGACTTATCTTTTATTCATCATTCCAATCAAACATCTCAACTCAATAACTCATTATTATCTACTAGTTCACGTTTAAGAATCTATTTAGTTGAACAACTAGAAGGTTAAGAAATACAAATTTTCAAGATTGAAAAAACTAAGATCTATTTGTGATGATAAAATATGATTTAGAAGAAAATTAATTTGCCTAACTAATTGTTAAATCTTGTGAACATTTATGAAATGCTTTGAAGGTGGTAACCGTTACAGATTGAAATTAGTTGTTGTATCATTGAAAATGAAGAAGTACTAAATAGTTGTTTTTTTCTAGTATCCCAACATGCGATCAAAGAATTGAACATTCAATGTGATGGCAGAAAATTCTGCGTCCAGTACTTTATGAGGTCGTAGGTGGATAGTGCTGAGAATCTCCAAACTAGAAGAAAACATCCGTTCATTACTTCCTCGATTTCAATTAAACCCTAACGGATGAGATGTTTCTTTTTGATGATTCTATTTTCAAAATCGATGAAAATGTATGTATATTAAGAAAACGGTGTGATAAAGATCAATATCCTTAATGATAGTATCATCGCAATATAAGGTTTTCCTTGACGTTGACTATATTAACCCTTCGTAACTCTTAGATGGAGATTCTTGGTGGGTGGCCTCCGCTCTTCCACAAGATATAACCGGTGTAAGTAAGTGAATTGTAGTATTCAAAAGTTATTGAGTTATTCTGACGTTTAACGTCCTAACACCTTAAATTAAACAAAAGTTACATTTTATTTCATTTTTCTTTTATTATTTTCTTTACAAAGGGTTCAGTAAATTTTAAATTTGGAGTACTTTATTGCGTTGAAGGTCAAACATCAGATCAAGAAATGTATAACAACGGTTAGTATTTTGTGAATTTTATCATTCAACATTCCAAATAATGTTCAAAATAATTGAATAAAATTGTTTTTAGACCATGGTTTAAATTCATCTAAGGATGTATACTAATCATTCAGTTTTGTCATTCAAAGGATTTAGAAAAGCAGTTATTATTAGTATTTGTATATTCCTTATCCAGATTTACCCAAAATTATAAATCTTGTGTAACCTGAGAATTGAAGATATTGATATTTCATTAATAAAACCACATTTTAAATCTATTTATTTATTGTTTATTTGATCCACAAGGCAGTGGAGCAATATCAGAAATGCAGTCTCATTGTAGCCGGTGACCAACAATAGGTTCATACTGAATTTGTCTTCTCAGGATCCTGGAGCCCATGTCCACCACTGGCTTGGAATCAGCGCTTTCCAATTCTCCTAGGTGGATCCTCCATATTCATCAACCCAGTTAAAGCGCCGGACATTCGCTTTTTGTGCTCTCAATTTCGTAAACAACACCCTAGTCGTGAGAATGCAGTGAGTAGGACTTCTCTGTCAGCGGTTGTTTACTCGTGGCCATGTGAGAGCATTTCGAGAGGGAGATTGGACCCTCCCACCCTCGGCCGTACTATGGCATTTAGGAGCACATTTTACATTATTGTATATATATATATGACTTAAATCACACAGTGAACATTTAATAGCATATTATATATCACTGTCCTTCAGTCTCAAAATGCTCAATATATTTTACAGTATTTCGTTTAATTTATAAAGTATCACTGAGGTTTGTGTGATAATTAGGAGTATTTGAATAATAGTATAAACTAGAAATCCCCGAAATAACTCAATTTAATCAAGAAGTACTAGATAAACACGAACGAATGTATTGTATTTGGAATTCGAAATCAAGCAGTCATCAAGTACAAAGAAATCATTGGTTCATGTAAACACCACAGTTTGTCACAATAAATAAGCAGTTATTTTCTTCTTCTTTGAACTAACCATCTGAGTGACAGAAAATAGATTAAACTTGTTAAAACTTATGATTGCATCATACTGAAACCTTTCAGCAGACAGTTTTGATTTATTAGATGTGAAATAGGAATTAATCCTTGGAAAGTAAAACTTAGTATGGAAATGAGACCAAATCAGAAGCAACAAAGAAAATAAAGTGAGAAATAGTACTTTCTCATTAGGCATTTATTCTTTCATTCATAAGAGATTTAAATAACATATTTCACTGGGAAGAAACTGTGGCACTGCTGTTCATTCTCAGCATGACGATATCATTTCAAACACTTGAAAAATTTTGTCGTCAGGGTTGTTTGGAATGACAATAAAAGCCCTATAATTTAGCAGTATGGTTCAAAGAATACAACTACAACAAAACTTTATTTTCTTACCCACTCATCTTCGTCAACGTTTCAAAACGAAATGAGAGTAACACGCTTATCATTACTTTAAAATGGATGAATTTAGAAACGATGCAGCATTATACGGGAGGAAAACTACGCTATCACCACGACTATCTTCCTCACTATATATTTTGTCAACATGCACCAGATACGGACTACTGGTGAACTGTACTACAGGATAGAGAGAAAATCGAATAGTGGACGATATGTTATGCAACTCATGATCACGGATTTGCACTGCATGATTTTTAATTTCTTACCATTTCATAAAAGTCAAAAAGCGAAATTTCTATGGAGAATAAATGAACCAAGAAATCGGACAATGCTGACAACTTCAAATGATGAATCAAGTCGATGCTTATTGTAGTTCACGGATATCATTAATAAATTTTAAGCTTATTTATCAGTTTGAGATAGCCAATTTCGCTAGTCCACTGAACTTTTTGAAACCGTCAAAGAATTTTCCAAACTATCTAAGGATTATGAATTGGTTCACTTAATCTGGTTACTATAAGACCAAAAGGCAATAACTTATAGGTAATATGACGCTTATTCATTACATCTTTAAGTACAACCTAATTCAAAGTCTTGTTCGAACTACTGTAATCTTGATTGTATATTGATTTCAATGATCCTGAGTTCGGTAGTTCTTTCAAAAACAAATTCTATTTCTGATTTGAAATTCCAATCTACGGATTATTTATTTATTTATTTAAACATACAAATATTGGTATAAGGGGGTACCAGATATATATGCGCCACACAAATCTCATTTGATTTGTATGAGGGCTGTGATACTTCCTGGGTTCCCAAACCGAAACAGGTTATGGATTATAGTTTTCAAGTTCTTTTATTATTTACTATTATTCGCGATAACGATAATCATCCATTTTATTGATTACCTAGTAACAAAGAACACATTTAATGAGTAGTTTACTATGAAATTAAATCAAACTTTAAAGCTAACATGTCTATACAAAACCTTCCTTTCTTCCCTCCTTTTTCTCATCCAATTTTTGGTTGTATCCTTTTTTTCTTCTGAAAACCATTAATAAATTATTTATTCATTAACATGTTATGTCAAAATAGAAAAACACTTCCCTTTGAATAACAAAAGATGGATGGAATAAGTAGTTTTACAAAACATAAAAAAATATTTCTACTTATTTAAGGGGATAACTAGTAATATTACGTCATACGCTGAAGTTTGAAAATCTAAACAAAAAGGAATAATCAGAAGGGGGTTTTGTGGAGATTTGAGTAATTTTATATAGTTGAAATCATGAGTTAATTGAAGCTAGACCACCATGGAAAACCTGAAAGCAGTGGACGGCCGTTTCGTCCTATTGTGGAACTCCTCAATAGTGAGCATCCACTATCTCGCCTCACGAGATTTCAACCCAGGATCTATCAGTCTCGCGCGCGAGCACTCAACCGATAGACCACTGAGCTGGCCGGTATCCAACGATGTTATTGTCTAACTTCAACCAATCCACGAAATTGAGCAACCATTCACCAATGTCTTCAGCGAGTTACTATGTCCCAACAGACCTGGTTGGACTCCACTGGTTACTGTCATCTGAAAGCACATAGATCACAGAATTACCATTGACGAATTATTGTTAGTTTTTCAATCAGTTTGTTGTATGAGTTGATCACCCAGTATTTCCCTAGTAAATTTACAGTTCTTCAACATTAATACATCTTTTCTAACCTTTAGATCATTTAGGAAATGGGTTGTATTACTAGTGCGATTACCCTCACTTCCTTCTGGTTGTGTTTTATATAGAATCTCAAATAATCTCATACACATAGGGTTTCCTAACTTCAACCAAGTGGTATCAAATGACAATGTGCACAATGTTATAATATTTTGACAAGTGGTCACATTCTGACAAAATTCAATAAGTACTGAAGAAAAAAACAAATGTTATACTGACTAAAGTTCAGCGACGAATCGAATAGGAATATCATAAAACATTAGTGACATTTAGTCATACTATAAATATTCTTCATAGCATTGTGACCTCAGTTTTCAAGACTATATTATCTCGACGTATAATTTATTACCTATTCGTAAATCTCAGTAATCAGCTGTAATCATATAGAAAGATTACCTACTTCATACAACTTTTATATTTATATCCGATTTATTAAATGTTTATTATGTAAGAGATTACAAGTAATGGAGCGGTGTATACTACATATGCTGACAGATATAGGTAATATATAGTCGCTGTAGGAAATGAAATGCCTGGGAGTAAAAACGTCGAATTCAACAGAACAGAAGGGAGATCGAAGAGGAATCAAAATCACGACAGACTTAGAGGAATAATGGAGTATGTAAAGGACTACGCAAAGAAGAAATTATTTTTCTCCACCAAGTCTTCGATCACTGTAATCATAATAAGGAAGTCAGAAAAACTGTCTATATTCAAAGTAGTTGGTATTTTTAATTTGTTTATTTGAAAAGAAAGGTTCGTCGAGCAAAAATGGTTGTACAAACCTTCGACAGAAGTCAATAAAAACACTTTTTCCTGTTGAAAATATCTTTCAATAAATCTAAACGTATGACTACTTAATATGTATTCTCCTAATCAAGGTAAACATTTTTAAATTATCTTAATTAAAGAAAAAGGGAGTGAACAATTTGAACGTTTTATTGATCTTCTCGGAGAAAGAATTGGCTTGAAATCTTGGGATCGATTTAAAGGAGGGCTAGATACAAAATGTAAGTGATAAATTTTGTTTGTTATTTTGAAGAGAAGCAAGTCTTAAACAATAAATTAGTCCAATAATGTGGATAATAATAAAATATATACTGTTACTAATGCATTACATCAAGCTGCCCTTCACTATGAGATTTTAATTTATGACAATCATTGTTGTATAAAGAATTTCCTATCCCTCACAGTAATTCATAAGTTTCAATTTGATAAATAGTGAAATTGTACATTTTTTTCTTTACATTACTAAGTAGAAAAGCCTAACTATAACATATTCATTCTTATTCATAATAAAAAATGAAGGAAAGTAATTAAAAGCAAGCTTGACATTCAACTAAAGAACCGCTTATTACTATTATTATTAGTAAACACATAAATATTGGTACAAGGGGGCACCAGATATATATGCGCCGCACAAATCTCATTTCATTTGTGTGAGGGCTGTGACATTGTCCAGGTGCCCAAACTGAAGTGGGTAGTTTTCTTAGGGGGCCACACCCAGAGCATTCGACCTAAAGGTCTGATCCACAAGGCAGTGGAGCATCGTAAGGAGATGCAATTCCATGGTACACGGTAACCAACGATTGATTCATACGCCATTTGTTCCTTCAGGATACTGGAGCCCAGGTGAACCATTGGTTTGGAATCATGGTTTTCCAACTCCTCTAGATGAACTTTCTGTGTCCACCAACCCGGTTAAAGCACCGGACATTCGCTTTTCATCCTCTCAATTTCGTAAACAATGACACCACTCCATGAGAAGGCAGTGAATAGGATTTCCCTGTCAGAGGCTATACACGCATGGCCATGTGAGAGCATTATGAGAGGGAGAGCATACTCTCCCCACTCTCGGCCGTACCAGGGCATTCGGGGGCTAAAAATGAAGGGAAGCAATTAAAAGTAAGCTTGACATTCAACTAAAGAACAGCTACTGAATGAGAATATAAATAGTGGAGCTCTCTTTATATTCAATGGTCATTTTAAGTATAATAGTGATATTGTATCATAGATAATTATTAAAGTATAGTATGTTGTATGATATAGATTATACCATACATACCTTGGTATGTACGATAAACTGAGCTTCCCCAATGAACTAGTTTTATGCGTGAGCATGTTTACATTTCCACTTTAACTGACAATGTTCACAAAATTTTAGAAACTTTCAACATTTTTTTTCTTACATTGAAAAACTATTCACAATTTAATTTAGTCAATCACATATTTATACTAAACCTGCTTGTTAATATCTATCCCATAAACACAATTTTCACTTCATTAAATTCATCAGAGAATTTTAGTTGAGATTCATTGCCTGTAGACATTCATAGATGAACTGATGGATAGAAATCGGACAGTATTGACAAATTCTTAATTTTAAACTCATGAGCTCAAATATTTTTATTACATTTTGATTCTAGCGAATACAACAGGTATTGATTCAGTGTATACAATCTATGAAGGTCATGAAATAATGTTTCATATATCTACTTTATTGCCGTATTCTACAGAGAATCGACAACAGGTGAGTGATAGAAGATATTAATTTTCACGAATTCATTTTACTATGAATCACTAATTAAGGTTAAAAAGCAGTATAAGATGATGTTTTTACACCATTTCTTAACTCATATGGTACTTCTAACTATGGAACAGTAGTTTCATGATTAATTATAGTCAGTTTTGGTAATAAGTATCTATATAATGTATTTGCGTTCCATGAACATGACATATATCAAACATAATTTTATAACCAAACAGTGAACCACGTATAGAATACATAATCCTCATTACTCCAGAAACAAAGATTTTTGAATTTAAGAACAGACTGAAAAAAGCTCAATCATACTGTAGTAATAACTGAAAATTCATTTTAAATTCGATTGTGATTAATAGACAAGAGTGATTACTTCTTAGTCCGTAGGAATTGTTACAATGTCACAAATAGTTCACTAAATATCTAATAATGTATATGACAGATGTGAATATTGAATTCTGGCTGTTCAACTGAATGTTCAACATAAAACTTAGTATTCCTTAATAGGACTCCAATTTAGTTTTACTCAGTTTTCAATGCTTCTCCAACTGATATTCGTTCGCTATGAGAAATGCCTTTATATGTTGCTGAATATATGATACACCACAACGCGTTTTGGATATTATGTACTATCTGCATATCTGTTTTGCGCAGGATGTTTTGAATACATGATGTGTTCATTGTTCAACTCTTACTTTAATAAAGAATTTATACCGTCATAATTGTTGATCGAAACTGTAGGAATATTCATAATGAATGTACAGTCCACCAGATTTTTTTTTAGTTTGATCTCTGATCGAGCTGAACTTTTAGTCTCTGTGGGACTACTTTCGTCTGAGTATGGTGTATTTAATTGATTGACTATCAGTTCAATTTCTTTTAATATTGAGATTAATAAATACATCCTACTGATAGGCTTATTTAGCACAAAGATAATATTAATCAACTAATGGATTTCTAAAGTTAGAAAAGACGTAAAATATCCACTTTTTATTGATAAATATATAGTATGCTTTTTTGTTTTCTCTAGATTGAACGAAAACGTCATATTGGGAATGATATAGTCAACATTATATTTGTTGATGGATGCCCACCTGGACAACAACCATCATGGACTCCATCTATGATGAGAACTCATTTTACTCGTATCCTTTTTTTTACACCAAAATGATGATGTAATCAAGATAGAGTATTTGTGTTTCAAAACAGTTAAATGTCATTTGATTACGATAATTTGATCGCTATACCTAACAATCGTTTATTTATGTATTGAAAATAAAATCATATCACATATTCATCATTCTTTTACTCAAGTATATGCTGAGATTGAATCGAAGAAAAATATTACCCTGTTTTTCAGCACAATAGACTCATGATCTCAACTATTAAAATTACTATAATATCCACAAAACCCTTCTGATATTATTCAACATATGCTTACTAGTGACTGGCTCCATGAGGTATTTCATGGAGTTCTGGTGAGAAGCAGTGACAAGTGGAGTTCAACCACGTCTGTTGTGAGATAGTAACTCACTGAAGACATCGGTGGATGTGTCGCTCAATTACGTGGATTGGTTGAAGTTAAACATTAACACCGTTGAATGCCGTCTCAGTGGTCTAGAGTTTAGGCACTCTCGCGCTAGACTGATAGGTCCTGGGTTCGAATCTCACGAAGTGTGATCGTAGATGCGCACTGTTGAGGAGTTTCATAATAGGACGAAACGGCCGTCCAGTGCTTCCAGGTTTTCCATGGTGGTCTAGCTTCAATTAACTCATGATCTCAACTATTGAAGTTACAATAGAAAAACAAGGAAAATAAACTTGGATAAATCATTATCAATAACGCTATTACTGAACACGTTAAAAAATTAATTAAATTTCGAAAAAAAAGAAGAAAAAATCAACCATTAGACTCTTACTAACAGATCTCATGGCGAGACTATAATTTATAGACGAGCCAATCAGAAGCATTTGAGGGATTTCACAGTCACGGCGCCAATTTCAGTACCTGATGCTCATGTACGATCGGTTCACAGAGGATTTTAGAGAAGACTTGACAATTAAGCGGCTACAATAAATGAGACTACTAAAAAGTTCCTCTATTTGTGATTGTGGTAATTAGGTGACTTGTAGACCTTAAGCAGACTACCGTGATGTTGTCCTTCGATGTAATATATGTTGAAGGAAGACGTTTGCTAGAATAGAAACCTTTATCGCTCAATCCAGATTGGGACTAAGGCATATTATAATAATTGCCGTGAACTGTATAATAAGAGCACCAGTAACATTGGCTGCAATAATCACAGATGTTACTGAAGCTTCGGCTGTTCAGTGGTATGAGTGTTGTGAGGACATATCCATAATAAAAATGATAAACTTACACAACCATAGTACACACAAACAACAATGAAGCTATGTGGTCGAGACTGAGAGGGCTTTTATGACCTTATCATGGCTCCAGAGACCAACTATTATGGAGCCATATGGATGAGTTCCTCTACCTTATGCATTACGATTTTGGAACCTTTGAACCTTTTTCTAACCTTGACAAGTTTTTGAACCATATAAAAGAAGTGTATCCACTTTAATTCCTTGGTTTTTATAATATATTTTTATTCTATGCTGACTGTTTACCGATTGACTAACATTTCTCGAGGTCACTTAAGATCCGTTCAAAGGTCGTCCATAAATTTTAGTCTCGCCGATCTCATCTGTTCTACCATACATAGCTGATGGTTTAAATTTTCAATAATTTGAATACTTCATATTATGTAGATGCATATTAAATTAATTATTTAAATGAAACTATTTATTTGAAGTATATTTTGACTGAATTCACTTAATATTATTTGTTTAAATCTTCCCATTGATGTTTAGGACTGCAATTGATCAGTCTCTTATTGGCATATGTGCATACTGTGCGTATTGCCTCGATATTGCCTTATTTCACAGGCATTGTAAACAGAGATGGATAGTGGTTAGCAGTGGAATTCAGGATGCGCGTTTCGTTCTATTTGGGACTCGTCAGCTGGTTGTACCTGCATCTCAGAGTTGATGTTCACTCTGGGACTCGAACCCAGTACCTTTCGCTTCAAACGCCATCACGTTATCCACTCAGCTACTGAGTCCTGATAGATATATGCAGGTACATCCAGCTGACGAGTCCCAAGTAAGACGAAACGCGTGTCCTGGATTTCACTGCTAGCCACTATCCATCTTTGCTTATATTTTGATTGGTTTATTAGAACATCATATCACATTTTCCTTGATAAATAAAATTATTTACTCGACGACAACAACAACAACAACGAAAACAAACAAACAAAACACAGATATATTTGCTGTTGTAACATACGACAATGAAGCCAATGTTTACAGGTAATGTAATCATTTTCAATTTTATGATGTTTTTCTTTCTTTTTCGATCTGTTTTATTTTTAATTTTTGTAGATTGAATATATTTGCTGAAGAATCAGTTCCATTTTTTGGACCACCACTTCATAATCCTCCAGAATTTAAAAATTCGCAGGAATTTCGTGAATTTCTTTTGGTGAAATGTAAGAAATTTGGGATGTACTTTTGATTTTAAGCATTTACTTAGATATAAATATATATATATATATTCGTTAATAAACTGAAAGATACGATAGTTTTATAAACTATAATAGTTGAAGATAAATGAATTACCTAGAATGACCACCTCATTTTGTTTTTATCAGTTCGACTGCTCCTGTGGAGCAAGTTATATTGGTCGAAGTTCTAGGAATTTGCATTTTCGTGCTCGCGAACACCTCCCAGCGTGGCTAAGCAAAGGTTTGCTGAAAAAAATAAACAGCTCGATATTGGCCCATTTAGTACAAACTGGTCATAGTGCCAGTATAAACCAATCTTTTTCAATTATTTATGGGGTCAGTAATTTTTTGCCAAAGCTTATCAGGCTTAAAGTCTTTCAAACGATTGAGACATTAGCCATCAGAATGAAGAAACCTGAGCTATGTGTACAGAAGAAATATCTCCAACCCCTACTTCTCCCTTGGCCAACCACAAGGCCAATTAATGAACAATCATCTTAGCTATTGTATGACCTAATTTGACTATGTACTTACGACCTTTCGTAGTCAAATGTAATTGTTTCCGTTACCTTTATTCATAAATCTTTGTATTATTATTATTATTATTACTGGTTAAACAACATTATTCATCTTCCCTAGACATAATTCATTCACTTCGCATTGATCCCTCCTTATTACGTCTTACTAATTTTTCACACAATTTAATCTTCCACTTGATCGAATTGTAATTGCACTATTATCTCTCTCACCCTATCTGGCCCATATTTATTCTGATCATAGATCTTAAATTTTCACTTAACAGATTCAAGTTAACATTCTGAGTCATATCAAGGTTAACAATTTTATTCTATTTGGTTTGACAATCCTAAATTTACAGGCTTTAAACGATGTACTTTGCCTTTAACCTGGCTGTTTTTTCGGATTATTTTTCCGGATATATAATTGTATAACCTGAAGAGTATTTATCGGAAAGAATACTCTTCGTTCAAATATTAGTCTTTTAATAGTTGAAGGTTTGATTAGATATAATGAAATAGTGGATGATCCCTGCTAATGTTGTATATATACCCTATACATATATATGTATATACATGTGGTATTCGGCATTGTAGGGGTATGTAGCTGTGTTAAACATTTTGGATTCCTATTTGTATAATGTTTTCTTATGAGAATTTTTTTTGTCTTTAAATATGAACAATGTGATTGTATAATTAGTTATAACACTAAATTGGGGATAAATCCTCTTCTATTATTACCTGGTATTGTTGTTTTAAAATTCAATTTTTATCTCTCAGAGTTTTTGAAGGAACAACCGTATCTAGCTGACATCATTCATATGGTGTCTTCATATGTCAGTTGTTATGAAAGTGTAGATCTATCATATCTCAGTTAGATCAATTATTGTTATAACTTGATAAGAAATACTGTAGCAGTCATTGATATGGCTATTTGTCTTTGACTGTTAACAAATCTGACCATTTCCCTTTGTATAACTAAACAAGAACTGATTCTGGTTGGTATAAATAATTTAAACTATAAATTAAAAACTAGGGATACCACAAAGATAAATTTACATTAAAATCGGTCACTGATTCAAAATATCTAAAAAGTACCGCTCAGTTGTATGCGATTTACTTATCTGGTCAATAGGCAATGTGAATCTATGGAACTAGACAGTAGTTAATTTAAATCAGTCATCAGTTAAACGTATGCTTAAGATTTGCAATGACAATAAATTTAACTAAACTAACTAACAGCATAATAATTCACTAAGTTAAGTATTTGGGTTGTTTTCAATACTTTCCCGTCCTCACATTATGATTTTAGTAGGATTTCTTGTTGATAAGAATCCACTTTTTGACTCCTTCTTTTTGCATGACCGAGAACTGGATCATATTCAGTCAAGTTTTTAATCTTTTAAGATTTATCTATTTTAGCATGAAAAACTTGACGAGAAACTGACCTGTGTCTTTTCATAAATGA
Organism: Schistosoma mansoni; assembly: GCF_000237925.1. Classification (NCBI taxonomy): domain Eukaryota; kingdom Metazoa; phylum Platyhelminthes; class Trematoda; order Strigeidida; family Schistosomatidae; genus Schistosoma; species Schistosoma mansoni. Next base: position 10,798,955 of record NC_031496.1, read on the forward strand.
ATGGAAGATATCAGTGTTCTTACCAAATGAATTTTTATATATTTCTTGTTGATATTTTACAGATTTGTGCTTTATATAAGTTAAGTTATATATAAACTGACAAACAACACCAAAATACCATAAGTCTTTTTTTCCATCTAAAAAAGTTAAGGTACTGTGATAACTCTTCTGGTAACTAAACTTGGTGAAGAAACATTTTTTAACCTTCAGGTTTTCCTATCATCCACCATTTTAATATCAAGTTTCTAGTTAACAAAACGTCTACATTTTCTTTTGACATTCAGGAACAATAAGAATGATCCTTATTTCATACCCAACAAATGACTGATACAGATTTTAAGATCAGTCAATGACTTTAAAATAGATATGAATATATTTCATATGAACTGAACGTAATTTATCGAAATAAAGTTTGATTGTTTGCATAGATGACTTATTTTATTCGAAAGGATCAAATAATTGCCATCGAATTCATCAGTAGCTTTAAACAACAGTAAGGAATATTGAAAATTGGTAACTTGGTGTCTAATATTTTTCCTAAAGCATCTAATACAATATAGAAGTTTTAATCAGACACTTTATATCTTCACTTGGACCAAAATTTTCGAGGCGAGAATAAACTTTCGAACAACTATCAGATTCAGCCAATTTAATTTTAATTGAAATTTTCTTTCTTCCATACCAATTATTGAGTTTTACCGACCATTTCGGATTGAAATTAAACTTAAAGGTAAATCTTGGAACTATAATTATTTGTAAAAGATACAACAGTGGTAACGAGGCGATTTGCAATAAAACAAACAATTGATGAAATCAATCAATTTGATAAATCTCAAAACATAATAGGATCTAAGTTGACCTTACACTACAAAGGATTGATTCATTGTTCAGATATTTATAACCATGACCCATCCGTGAATTATGAGAAATCTGATACCAACTACTTGTCGTATGTAAATTGTGCGCCCTTATTTATGGCTCTTTAGTTGTAATTAGGGAAAGTAGAAATAAAATAAAATGGTTTGTTAAATAAGTCAATAATGATTTTTTTTTTGATTGAGATCATGAATCGATGTATGTTAGACCGCCATAGAAAACCTGGAAGCACTGGACCTACCTAGTATGGGACTCGTCAATCCTCAACAATCACTACAACCCCATACTGTCAATAATAATTGTTTAAATAAAGCCAGAACAAACATGGATGCAGAATAATATGACTTCAATATATATTTTGTGGTTTCTCATTAGCTACTTATAACTACATATGTATTTAAAGTTTAGATTGAGGTAAGATATAATATAAAACAATTGACATGGATGAATAAAAAGAATTAGAATGACAAATGTCATCAATAATAACTATATATATGTAGGAACTGGTTGGAGGTCATTTGTTGCTGAAATCAAAGAACCTCACATAAGTGAGTTTCAGAGACAGGTAAGATAAATTGTATGATAATTTTAGAAGTTATAAAGGGTTTACGTAAGAATCCTGGAATTAAAAAATTGTTAAGACGGGTTACGTAGTAACTGAACAGGATTTGAAAATTTTACATTGAGTGAATGGAAATGTATGGATGAAGGGGTGGTTTTAATGTACAGAAAATAAGAATTCGATAAGGGAAGACCACATAATAAAATGAACAAACAAAATAATAACAAAAATGACTTTCAGGGTGGTAATAAGTCGGTTACTGTCTATTTTTAGATACATAAATCGGGTTTGAGTTTTGTTTTTATCGGTATTGCCTCAGCAAACCGAAGAGACGTTGTATTCCATTGTCTACTAATGATTTTGTAAACTTGAGGAATGTCACTGGTGTGCCCGGCATCAAGTGAATGCCGAGCTATTGCATTGTTAAGAGCTTTTGCCCATCTGTCTCAATTTCTTTGGAACATGTTTGGAAATGCGAACATGTACTCTTTTCTCAATTCTTCCAATGTATGTGCTTTGGCACGTACATATAAATTGGTAAATTCAGTAGCCGATACTGAGAAAAGAGAACCTGTCAATTTTTGTTTGTTTGAGCAAGCAATTCGTTTCACATAACGTCGTCAGTTTTGCTAATGGATAAACCACTTTCAACACGGAATTTATCCTGTGGTTAATTATTCTGATAATTTCATCTTCTTTGTAGCACAAATATAAGAAGCAAGTTTTCTTTTCAATTGTATCATATTTGGTTTTATCATCCTTCTCGATGAACTTGGTCGGATATGCATTTTCACATAGGCAATTTATAATGAGTTGAAATCATGAGTCGATTGAAGCTAGAGCACCTTGGAAAACCTGAAAGCAGTGGACGACCGTTTCGTCCTATTGTGGGACTCTTCAACATTGCGCATCCACGATCCCACCTCGCCAGATTCGAACCCAGGACCTATCATTTTTGCGCGCGAGCGCTTAATCACTAGACCACTGAGACGTAATGCAAAGGTGTTAATACCTAACTTCAAGAGCAAACTGATCATTCAGGCATTCCTTTTAGCAAATTTTACGTATGCTATTAAAAACGATTCATACCATTCCATGTTTATTCTGATTTTATTTAAATTTATAAGGGGAACTAATTGGAAGCATATTGCATGACATGATTATCATATCATCCAAACAAGTTAAATCAATACTAAAAACAGTGTTTGTTTTTCCAAATTTCATCCAATATCAGCATACTTATAAATATACTATAAGTTTATATCTTTAATTTATATTCCAGAATTGAATAAAATCAATATTTACAAATTATTTTGTTTCCAACTATGGTTCAATCAATTTTTACCGGATTTTTTTCAAACGTTTTTAATAAAATTCCATTTCCTTTTTTTTCAAGTTTTTTTTTGTTTTTTTTAAAAAAAATCTTTTTTAAAAAAAAAATAATAATTATGATATTCACCTGAATTCTTTTTACCATAAATAATAATAATTATGGAGTTGTTTTTTTGTATTTTTCTTCACTAATATCCTATTTTGTATGATCTCAAATAGGGTGAACCGAAGTATACTTATATTCAGAAGAAAATACAAAAATTTTTTTAATTTAGGCAAGTAAACTTCATAAATTGACTAAGTTCCCACCTTTGATTTTCAAATAATATAACACAGTTTCAATTATATATAGGTCTTAACTAAGCGTTAGTTTTCTTTTTCTATGCTCACCTTTTCCGTTTGACCTAGTTAATTTTTTTTTGTATACTTCATGCAACCATGTTCAGTGTTACAGTAACAAATTATTTAAATGAAAGAACCAATAAGTAAACTATCGATAGTTATCCCTATATAAATAAAGACATTAGAAGAAGTATTTTTTTTTCGAACAAACAATACTCTAAGATCAAAACTAGTAAGAATTAAAGATCTAATACACAAAGAAGAACAATAGAATTGTGTCTATGAAATCAGATGTAATGACTGTAGGTGAAACATAAAGGCAACTGAATATGAGGATGAAGGAACACAAACAACGCTTAAAGCACTTTCCTAAGTCCTCAGTTGATGTAAGGAAACTTGAGAACAAGTCAGCGATAGGATTACACTCGATAGAATTGGGTTATACAGTTGATTTCGTTGGCACAAGAATCCTTCAAAAAGTTTTGTCATTCCAATTCTTTACATTCAATTATGTCAATTGTTCCACACTATTTATTACCCCAATGCTGAAACTCTAATACATATTTGGTTGTAAGCAGCTGATGAGAAACCACGAAATATAATGAATTCATATTATTCTGCATCAATATTTGTTCTGTCTTTATTTAAAATCGACCATTCACTGGTTCTGTATTAAAATTTTCATAATTCCTGCAACCATTTTTTTTCTATATTGCTTGTTGCGTAATTTAACAATAACGACTCTAAATTTAGTGCCAAATAAAATTAACCAACACATATTTCATTTGTTTCACCTACATTAACATAATGTAGATGAATAACGTCAACGTATTTAATGTTTAATATTTCGTTTAAACTTTAGTAATCAATGGTGAAAAGGCTGCTTTTAGATCCCCAGTATTTGCACAAAAACGGCAACGCACCATAGAGATGCTGTTGAATGCAATATGTACTACTTATACAAATGAAGCAAATGTGAGTGAATTATTTTTTTTGTAAATTCTTGGCTTTCAAACTGTTTTCTTATTAATAATTAGTCTTCAAGTGACTTTCGTATAACTGTTTCAATTCACCAATAGGTATTCCTTACATATATTATATGAGAATGTGTTTACTGTTAACATACTTGTAAATGATAATAAAATTGAGTGAAGTTTTTTTTGAATATTCCATGAGTATCTAACCATGCTGAGCAGCTACTAAAATACGAACTATATGGTTCATATTTTAACTTTTAAATGAATAAGACATTTTGTAAATGTGAACAGACATCTAATCAGAATTTATGATCTATCAATAGATCACACGATGACACGATGCGCCTACGCATAAACGGTAGAAATGACTTGTAAATGCATACAAAAATCTCCTTACTAGATCTTACTCTAAGTTGATATCTGCTGGGATTATCTCCGAGTGCTTTCAGATAAAAACACTACTAATCTACGTCAATAAAATGCGAAATTAAGAATCCGGTACGAAGTCAGGGGAACCAGTATTAATGACACTAAATGTAGAACAAAACCAAGTAAAAAAAAACAATGAATAATTCAAAACATACAGTAGGAATGTTTCCAGCTACTCCATGAACAGATAAACGAAACAAAATGCAGACTAATCAGGTTCAGTTAAATGTTTAAAGGTACACGATCTAAGGCTATTATAAACATTCCAGTGGTAAGGAATATTAATTTGATATTGTAGAATGTATGATTATAGTTGATTATTAGAAAGTAAAATATTTCGGCAGTTTTTTGCCCTATTTCAAAGTTACTTTAGAACTGACAATAGGACGAAACGACTGTCCAGTGCTCCAGTGCTTATTTGATGAAAACACTTTGATGATCTATCTAGCTCAATTTGTATTTTATTATTATCATACTAAAAACATAATGATATTAACTTAACTGAAACAAATAACCATTCTTTTCTAATTTCTTTTTTGTTGACATTATCAAGAATGGTGCAATTTATAGACGATCATTTAGTGATGTTGTAGTAGATTCTTTCAATGGAGTAACAACAAGTAAAGAACAAAGTCGTAATGATGCTCATATCAGATATGGACAAGTAAGTGAAATCGATCAATTATCTACATTTCATAAATTATATACAAATTAACTTTTGTAATACAATTTGATATATCTAACACCAGAAGGAAAATGTGGTATTCTTTTTCTTTTATTCTCTATTTATGATTATTTCTTTTGGAGATGGTTTTTAACACAAGTATACGATAACTAAAAAGTAATTTATGTATAATTCAGTTGAACTAAACATGGGTTTTACTTTGATTATATTGGCTAACAGTATTATACACTGATAGTTTCATTAATTCAGTATTATATACGCCCGTTTCGTCCTATTCGGGACTTGGCAGCTGGATATACCTGAATCTCAGAGTTGATCTTCACTCTGGGATTCGGACATCAACTCTGAGATGCATGTACATCCAGCCGACGAGTCCATAATAGGACGAAAACCGGTCAAGCTAAGTAATCCTAAGTACAATATATATAATATCGCAGTGATTTCTGGTGACTAATTTCTTAAAGTCGATGAATTAATTTAGGTGTTCAAAACAGTTTTTTACACATCCCATATGATGTCAAGACTTTGTTTATCACTCTGTTTCTTTAATTAACAAATACAAAGGTTCAATTCATATGAAGCATTAAGTTAAATACATCTTTAGAATGATGTCGTACAATATTCTTGAATTGTTTTATATCAAACAAAACAATCTACTTATGAGCGACTTATAATAAAACATTAAATCATAAGATGAATGAGTTTTGAAAGAAATATACATATATACATAATTATTGTTATCCTAATTGCTTAAAAGGCGACATGTTTCCTCTGGAGTATATTCCAGTCTTCTAAGCGAAAATCATCCATAAATATGTACTCATAGAAGATTCAATAATAAGCGAAAACCCTTTCAATATTTTTGGTTCTACATACTACATTAAAAAATAAAACTTGACAGTCACTAATGAAAACAATATTATTATTTTGTTAATTATTATTTATTACATGAAATTGAGCAACCATTCACCAATGTCTTCAGTGAGTTGATATCTTCCAACAGACCTGGTTGAACTCCACTGGTTACTGCTTCTCACTAGAACTCCAGGAAATACCTCATGGAGCCAGTCACTAGTGAGCATATGTTGATTATTATCAGAAGGGGGTTTGTGGAGATTTTAGTAATTTTTCATGTAGTTGAGATCATAAGTCAATTGAAGCTAGACCACCATGGGAAACCTAGAAGCGCTGGATGGCTGTTTCGTTCTATTGTGGGACTCCTCAACAGTGCACATTCACGATCCCGCCTCGCGACTCATGATCTCAACTATATAAAATTACTAAAATCTCCACAAAACCCCCTTTTGATAATTATTATTCATTATTAATTTTCTTAATAAATTCATACCGAATTACTGATTTTATTATTAATCTTTCTTTTGTATTAATAGATGTTGAAGTTGAATACAATAATTAGAGGAGATGCTCCAACTAGTTCCATAACTAGTGGTCAGTCAAGAAAAAATGTAAGACAATTCTATTATTCACTATGTTTATTATGCTTTTCATAATACTTCATGTTGTTTTGACTTCCTTATGATACCAATATTATAGGCGTTTAAAAAAGCGAAGTATAACTTATATGGCGCTTTTATATGTAGAATAAATTTAAACAGTTGTAATCACGAGTCAACTTAAGTTAGACCCCAAATAAATATCTAATAGCATTGAACGGCAGTCTTGCCTTATTATAGGACTTCTCAGCAATGCGCATTCACGATCTTGCACCCGTGACTCGAACTGTGAAAATACCACGATCTCCACAAATCCTCATATTGATAAGCATCAATTTATCTTGATTATATGATTCTGTATTTTGATTAACTTAATTTATCACAAGATTAACTAACCTTCAGTCAGCTTAGAACTAAATAGTTTACTGTTTGAATATAGTGAGGAAATACTTCTAAAATCTTGTATTATTACACTTTAAAAACTAGTGTCTTCAAATATTATTAGTTGGATGTACATCACTGAAAGAAATCGATAATTTGATTTTAAATCTTTAGAAGCCTAGATTTTATCTGCTTATTCATCATGCACCATCTATCTATTAACTCAGGTTACATTATGAATTAAGGTATTGTATTTCATATATAATAGTAAGTTTATATTTATCAGTTATCTAGTTCGTTATATTACATTTTTTGTAAATATAAGTTACAATCAAATAATTTCAAACCTCAAAGTGTACGTCATTTTCAAAAGAACCATGCCGTTTCATATCGAAATTCATGTATGCTTAATCTTCGTTTCAACTCAATTTTATTGGAGTCTCATACCGCAAACAAATAATATTGCTGGAACTACGAAGTGATTTAAGTTATACAACCGTTAAAAATCTAGAAGCAATGAACAACCCTTTCGTCCTACCTTGGTACCTCTTAATAATTCACATTAGCGATCAGGTTCCTGGATTCGATGTCCAGTTGCTTCATCGTGAATTTTTAATGGTTGTCTAACTTCAATTGATTTTTTATTTTAATAAGATCCAATGATTACCATAACTCAATACTGAAAATAAATTATGGTTAGTACAGCTAAAGTATGTTTCTTTAGATGCATCATTTGTTATACATAATTGTTATTTGATGTTCTGAACCAAAATTAATCCCAAAGTTTTATAACAAAACTTTAAAAACTATCTCATTATTTAAATTCAGTTGGTATTATTTGTTTGAATCTTCCCATTGATGTTTAGAACTGCAATTGATCAGTCTCTTATTGGCATA
>NC_031496.1:10807089-10831250 GCF_000237925.1 Schistosoma mansoni
GTTATCCATCTTTGTTTATAATGCTTGTGACTTCAGGCAATATCGAGGCAATACGCACAGTATACACATATGCCAATAAGAGACTGATCAATTGCAGTCCTAAACATCAATGGGAAGATTCAAATAAACAATACTAAGTGAATTTAAACTTTACCTCATTGCACAAGCAAGTGGCTATCAGGACCAAGTAGCTGAGTGGATAACGCGATGGCGTTTGAAGCGAAGGGTAATGGGTTCGAGTCCCAGAGTGAAAGTCAACTCTGAGATGCAGGTACATCGAGCTGACAAGTCCCAAATATGACGAAACGCGACCCCCGAATTCCACTTCTATCCACTATCCACCTTTGCCTATAATATCTACTTATTTATGTAAAAAGTACCATACAATAATTCAAAAGTTAACAGTCTTTAAACATTCTGTATACATGAAATCCTAATTAAGTGTGAAACAATTCTGTAGACTGAAATAACAAATTAGCGTAAATATGTTTGTGGCACAATATACCTAGTAGCTAATTTGAATAATAAGTAAATTCAAGTGAAAGTCATTCAATAGACTAGTGATTAAATATGAATTCAATGTAATTAGTTGTGGAGAATTCGAAGTTTAAACATAATACTACCAAATTAAAACTAAAGGGCAGTTAATACTCATTTTTTATTGTACCATAGTTTCAGTGAAAATTTATCAGTCAATTTTTTCTAATTGTTCTTTAAGAGAAAAACTAAGACCATCAGGTAAGTAATGCAATTGTTAGGAAACGGATACTAGGTAAGGATGGCAAATCGATTGATGAAGTAGTGAAACTTCATCAGTTGAGATGGTTGGGACATGTGTTACGTATGCTCAACCAGCGACTGCCCCGACGTGCAATCCTTTATGGTGTAGGAGTAGGTTGGAAGAAAGCTAGGGGTGGCCAAACCAAAACGTGGCACAAATCCAAGAATTCACTGGCAAGTGAACTGAGTCATGTTGGCAGATGTATACTACCTGATTGAGATCTGCGAGATGATATCAACCGATGTTTAGAAACCTTGAATGATATGACTCAAAATCGTTTGCAATGGAGAAGGTGCATCCACTCTTTGTGTTCTTCCGAATTCTAATCTTGTGAATTCCTTATGTCCCCATCTTTTTCCCTTTCCAAATTTATTTCGCTGGATAATACTTCTTGAATAGCATCTTCAAACCCTAATCTTTCACATTAATGCTTATACTCTTACTACTTCTACCACTGTGGGATTTGAATCGACAACTGCATCTCTGTGGTAATTTGGTATGTCGACTCGAACTGATGTACGTATGGACGAAGTTCTACATTGTGACTGACTGACTGACTATAAGTGATTATATTGTAAGAAATAAATTAAGAATTTGACGTTGATAAAGTATCCAGAAATGAGCATTTGAAATAAATTTATTAACAAATTATTACTTTAAATTCATTTAGTGTTGTTTACTTGGATCCTCTCATTGTTGTTTTAGAACTACAATTCATCAGTTACTTATTGGTATATATGCATCCTATGTAAACTGGCCTTGATATTACCTTAAGTCACAAACTTTATAAGCAAGGATTCTACTGCTAGACACTATCCATCTTTGCTTTAAAAAAATTGCTGCTTTGTTATAAGTATACTTTAAAAACCTATATTGAACATCTTAGCCTGAATAAACAATTATTCAGTTCATGCTTGTTTTATAACCCTATTTAAATAGGATAATTTTTAATTATTTCCCTAAAGAGATACTTAAAGTAGACTATTGAAAGAAATTGCGATCGATGAATTTCCTTTCTATTTTCCTTAGTAGGTAGGATATACGGTATATATTACCTGGAAAAGATAAATCAATGATCTATCATAATGAGTATCATGGGCTAACTAACAAATATACATGAAATTTACTTAGTATTGTTTGTTTGAATCTTCCCATTGATGTTTTTAGGACTGCAACTGGTCAGTCTCTAATTGGCATATGTGCATACTGTGAGTATTGCCTCGATATAGCTTAAATTCACAAGCATTATAAGCAAAGATGGATAGTGGTTAGCAGTGGAATCGAGGACGTGCGTTTCGTCCTATTTGGGACTAAATAAATAAACATGATTTAAAAACTGTTATATACTTAAACTATTCATGCGGAAGTGAATAATATATTCTTCCTTAAGTATATATATATGTAATCATATGAACTTATCATTTTCCTCTTAAAATAATAATTTTGTTAATGTCAATAAAAGAGGTTACTTCAAATAAATAAATTCAATAACAATCACATTTATTGATTCATTGAATCAATATCTTTTGAATAGAGTATAAACCTAAATATCCATTTAATTTTTATTTTTTGTTTTTTTGTTTTTTTGCTCTATCCTTATCTATGGGCATAGAAACAATGAAATATTCAAGTTTTTAATGTTTACTGAAAAAGACAAAAGAAAAATGTTTTCCAGAGAAATAGTTTTTTTTTGTTGAAAAATATGCCTGAAGTGTTTAAGAGCGAATGAACTGTTCAATATGCTACGACCATCATAAACAATACCATTCTCTCTCTCTCTCTCTATATATATATATAAAGTTGGGAAATTTAGTAGTACATGGTTATAGGTTTCGCAGCTGCTTGTCGTTGTTAGGTTACTTTATAATGGTAGCTTGTTCGGTGGCAAGAGTTGAGTTATATAGGATGATTGAAGGCTGTGTAGCTGGTAGGTATTCATGATTATACTTTTTGGTTGTACTTTCTTCTTTAAGGTTATAGGATTTTATTAGTTAGGTGATGTTCTTGGTCATGGATGTTTTGCGAGTGCGGTGTTTATTTTTATTTGGGGAGGAAGGTTATGAATGTGTGTGTTCTCGTAGATAATTAGTTTTTTCTAGTGTATATTGTTCGATTGCTTTAATTCAGATGTTCTGTGTTGGAGTATTTATTGGTGTATCGAGGTTTCCTCCAACATTGCAGTTTTTTAGTGAGGTGGTTTTAGCTGTAGTATATTTACTTACTTACTTACGCCTGTTACTCCCAATGGAGCATAGGCCGCCGACCAGCATTCTCCAACCCACTCTGTCCTCGTCCTTTCTTTCTAGTTCTATCCAATTTTTGTTCATTCTTCTCATGTCTGTCTCCATTTTTCGGCGTAATGTGTTCTTTGATCTTCCTCTTTTCCTTTGGCCCCCAGGATTCCATGTAAGAGCTTGTCTTGTGACGCAGTTGAGTGATTTTCTCAAAGTGTGTCCTATCCACTTTAATAGTTGTTAAAATATAATGAAACTATAAAATAAATAAATAGAATACTAAATCGGAAAACATGAACTTCACTTGTAAACTTTAAGGGTTAAGTTAAATTATAAAATCAATATTAATTTCATTATCTATTATTGTATAGGACAATCTTATTTATTTAATATTGAAATGATATTGTAGTGAACAATAACACAAGTGTGGACAATCGAATGTATTTTAGCACAACATTACAGAATATCTCATTAAAATATGAGAACCATATAGTGAACAGTTAATTTGCAAAATCACAATCAATTGTCTCAATTTAACTGTTCCTTCTGCAAATATCTGTCCATAGTCTCCGATTATAATTGTTCATGCATTTTCGTACCAATTGCGTGCCGTTATCGTTCTCTCCTTATCGATCTTCCACTGAAATATATTCAATGACCGACCATCGTTATATACTACTTATGTGGATATCAGTAACCCACACCACAATATCAGTTATTACATTGATTGTAATGTAAATTTAAGAAAATTAAATTCATAATAGTTTAGATACCAAAGTAATAAACTGATGATAATACATTTTAAATGCCTCATATTTTACAAAACAAAAATACAACCAATTTTTTAGGTCAACTAAAGATATGATAAATAAGCTCATAAAATGTATTGTTCATCTAGGTATATTCAATAATAAAAGAAGAATCCATTCTAGGTTGATTGACAGTAAACTCAAAATTAAAAAGTCATGGATGGAAAGTGCCCTAATAATAAAGGAAAGATATTTTGTTTGTGAACACTGAATTCAAACTATTGATCTTCAAAAATGGATTTGTGATAACTCTTGAAAAGATTTATTAATCTTTCATGGTATGTATATATCATTTTATGCCTTGAGTAGAATAGGTTATATTTGCCTCAAAACCTAAGCACTTTTCGAATAGACATAGGAGAACTACTCTGAGTATCTATCTAAAGAAGAATTCAAATCAGTCAACAGCCTTATGGTTGATCATTAGGTGAACTAAAGTAACATATCTCGTATTCTTGACTTCTAAAATGTTTTATAACTTCATTTGCGACATAATATCTCTCAACTGTGTTTTTAAAAATACTAGGTCTAATAACTTCAAATAGAGCTGTACAGCTCTAGTAAATGACATCACAGATGAAAATATTCTTTACTAAACTGTCTGTATTTTGTTTAGGCATACAATAGTTCAGTATCAGACAGGATATTTTAAGGCGATAGGATGGTGGTTGCATCTTAATTATCTCCATAAATATATCACTTATAATTTGCGGTAATTAACTAGAGATAACACTCAATCCATCACTTATTAAAAGTAATGAAGATGCTGATTGAGAACCATATAGTAAATAGATCTAGACATCAATTTGAGCAATTCATTAACCAACTTTGCGTCGAATGCCTTAATCGAATATCTGTCTGAAACAAGTTTTTAACAAGATTCAGTTATTAACTTTAAGTAAAAACACAGACAGATAGAGGTATGTTATTCTTTAGGTAAAATGCTAAAAACGCCAGCGAGTTTTCATTTTAAACAAAGAAACCCACTTAAGTAGGTAAAACATTTTATTACATTATACTATATTTTCTATTATTCGACTTAATCATTATCAGATTTAGTGTCTTCTAGAGTGTTATATTACGTGTGCCGTAGACGAAGAGTTTTATTCTTCATGAAGTGCTTGATTGACTACTGAGACGTACATCTCGTTTTTGATTAGCAAGACAACTTAAAAATCATAGCTAGGGTTGGATTCAAGGTTTCAATCTAATAATTTTTGTCAAACCGTCTCAATCAGAATGATTTGTACGTCTGATGATTGCATCCAAACACCACCTTAATAAATGTTATGTTTCCTGATATTTTTTGACCACTGTACTGATGGAATATTGGGGCTAAAACAGAATTATGAGGAAAAACGAGTTCAACTATTAATTGAAACTGATATATGTTATAGACCCCTTAGACTTTTATCTGAGCCTTGATGACTGTATTATCTTTCTTCACAATCGTTATAAATAATTTTCTTTGTTATTCATTTTATTTTTTGTATTACCATTATTAAATGCTTAACGTTCAAATTGTTACTAAGTGATAAAGATGGAAAAACTTTCCGAAGGTTATAGACGTTCTGATCATAAATTCTTTCATTGTTAAAATATTCCATTGCCTAATTCAATTTTTCAGGCTTCAAAACTTTATATTATGGTTGATTTCTTTTTATCAAACTCATTAGGATTGATATCAGAAGGTATTTTGTGGATATTATAGTAATTTTAATAGTTGAGATCATGAGTTAATTGAAGCTAAACCACCATCGAAAACCTGGAAGCATTGCACGGCCGTTTCTTTCTATTATGGAACTTCTCAGCGGTGCGCATCCACGATCCCACCTCCCGAGATTCCAACCCAGGACCTATCAGTTCCGCGCGAGAGCGCTTAACCTCTAGACCACTGAGCAAACCGGCATCCAATGGTGTTAATTTCTAGCTTTAACCAATCCACGTAATTGAGCGACACATCTACCATTGTCTTCAGTGAGTTACTATCTCACAACAGACCTGGTTGAACTCCACTTGTCACTGCTTCCCACTAGAACTCCAGGAGATACCTCTTGAAATTAGTCACTAGTGAGCATATGTTGATTAATATCAGAAGGGACGAAACGTTCGTCCAGTGCTTCTAGGTTTTCCATGGTGGTCTAGCTTCAATTGACACATGATCTCAACTATTATAATTAAGATTTGTTCTAAAAGGTTAGAAAATATAAACAATTTAAGTAACGTATCAGAGAACTCTATTTTTATTAGATTTTTTAACATAGTCTCCCATAAAATAATTAAGGGTAATAAATTTTTTTTTATTTTCTAAGAAAATCATCTAAGAATTTCGGATCGAAAGAATAGAGTCAATTTCTGTTGAATAAATACAAATATTTGATAAGTTAATTAATTGCATTACTTTATTTTGATTTAATTCCAGTTATGGCAGCCTAAATTAATATACAAATGTACTCAATCAGAGATCATATGTGGAGATGTATGGGGTAAGATAATCATATATCTATATATATATGGCGCAGGTGTATACACTCTTTATCTTCCCTTAAACCTTGAGATTATAATTGCTTCATATCTGTCTTTCTTCCTGTACTATATCCTTATATACAATCTTTCTTTTATATATTACCACCACTAAATTAACTACTTCTATGAATCCGGTGTTCATCTTGTTTTGCTAACGAGATATGGCAACGTGGACCGATGCGTATATGTGCCTGGTCCTACGTTGTAACTGACTGACTGACATATATATATGACATTGTTCATCTCCGGTGAAGAAGAAAATGTATATCAATACCTCAACCTAAAGGAATCATTGCAACAAAGTGATGTACCTAAGAAAAATTGGATATGTGTAAATGATAGATTTTTCCAATATGAGGTCCTTAATATAATCCTAAGATTCAAATGATTTAGTTATTCTTCGAGGTATTATTTGTTAATAAAAATTCAAGAATATCGGTTTTAATGAAATGCATTGGCTTCTTAATACTTTTTGTTCAATCCAAATACTCTCCATTGACTCGTTAATACACAAATCTTTAAGGTAATAATTGTACTTAGGTCAAAATGGCCGCCTATACTAATAATAATAGTGGTGATGTTAAGATATTTATCACTATATATTTGACATTAAAAGGGGTCCTAACTATTTGCTTTAATTTTTAATAAATCCAGATAATATCGTTTCAAACTGATACTGAAAAGCGTACCTCTGAAATTTGGTCATCACTGAAAAAACTGTTTCATTCCAGTTTGAGACTCATAGCAGTGAAGTTAATCATAAAATAAATGAAGCTATCATCAGACCAAGATTATGTTATATCACAAAATGACTCAATTTAAGAATAAAAGTCATTGGATCTTGATATAATGTATTAAAAAGACTTTGATTCAAACTCCTTTAGAATTAAGATTAGATATTGTTCATAACCTTGAAACTATGACGAAACAACAACTCAAATTTGTTTTGCTCTTTATAACTATTCACCTGACATCAAATTGTAACGGTAATTATTTTCAGATAATGACGATAAATAATCTGAAACTATGTTATTCCTGGTTAACCCTCACTGTAAAAGTAAATAAATAACGTAATAAGACTGAACAAATCAATTGATTCGACAACATTTTTGTTTTAATAACAATAAGCTTGTTAATCATTTCTATGAATTTTAATGCTGCACATTTTTAAAATGTTTTCAATAGATGAACAACTAATTGTGAGTACTGAACAAGGAACGTTTGGTTTTAAAGGTAAACTATAAATAGTTTATATTGATGACTTGAATGTTACAAGTATGAACGTTTTTTTCTTATACATAAAGATATTATCTACTATGATCTTTCATAATCTGGAAAGAGCTTATTTCAGATAATCAAATCAACTGGACAATACCTGTAAAGCTAGAAATATACAATAGGTAACTGGTTTTCTTTCTAAGACTCGTCAAAAGTGTGCATCCTTGATTCTATATGTGGTTTCATTAGAGGATATTAAAAAGCAGACATTTGCATTTGAAGTACTTAAAGAATCCAAAATTAGACTTATTATGTTTCTTGAATTACATACAAAATGCTTAAACCTTTTTTATCTTGGTTTCATAATTGAGTTCGTTGATTATTTGCATTCATTATTATTCATGAAGAATTAGTGAAGCTTAATTTGTTAATTACTCTGGCAACTTTAATTGCACACATTACTGATGAACATAATTATTGATCGCTAAATCTTCCAATGATAAATTTATCGATGAAAAGATAACTTAGAAACAAACGTACAGTCATTATTTAATCGAAGTATACTGCTTGTTTTTCCCGATACAGAGAATTCACCCGTAAAGTCAGTTTTCAAAACATAATAGTCATGTGGCTTAAATTCATTTTGAAGTACATATAACTTCTTGTCACAGTTATGACTGTAATAATCTATTACTAAAGTGTCCATATTTTATCAATCTATTCTATCTTTTGATAATTATTTAGCTAGTCTTTAAGACTTGACTGCTTTACCGAGAAACCTGTTCGATTACCTCAGTTATTTCACTATCTTGATGTCATTTAATTCTTATAGACAACCCAAATCATAAGCTCTATAGTTATTCTTTCCTAGCATGCTAACACACACACACGATGATTGATGAACATGAAATCCTTGAGAACACTCGATGTAAATTGCTCAATCGACTCATATAAACAAAAAAAAATGAGATGACGTAGTTCTATCATGTGACTTATTTATAATTTTTATCTGCATTAAATATTCCTTTGATAAATTTATTTCATTCATTTGAAGTTTACCTTTGTCATTTCATCCAGATTTAGTAAAATGATTGTTGCTGTGAACGAAATTATCCAAATTTTTTTTCATCAAGATATCTTAATCGATTCAGTCAAATTCTTATATATTACTTTTAGACCAAGAAGAGTTATTTCAGTTCAATCAGTATACCCAAAGATTTCATTGTATTGCATGCATTGAATGTAGCTTGAATACTAGCAGCTAGTTCTTTATTATTTTCCTCGTTTGATTGAATATATAAATATGACGTCCCTGACTAATAAATGTTCAGATCAGTTTTAAATGTAGTAGTTAGTGATTATGTAATCATTTCATTTAACGTTTTTAGATCGTGAACCGCCTGTTTTATTAATTGATAAAAATGTGGAAGTGAAACAATTAGAAGTAGCCCAATTCGAACTACTGATTATTCGTTATGATAAAGGTATGGTGATCTATTAACTTTTTTTTAATGTGAATCATTATCATAGTTTGAATGAAGTCTAATTTTATTCAATGTTACAGTGATCTGTGAATTCCTTCAGCTCGTTTTACTTTTATCAATTAATAGATTGATCTTGAACTGAAAAATATGCAAATCAAGATACAGTTCAAATGAAAGTATTAAATTTTTAGGCATCAATGTTAAGATTGGATTGATACTTTCACATAAATTGAGCATTGCATGGGAATTTAATCATAAATATAGTGTTGTAATATCCCTATAAGTAGAAAATTACATTTCTTACGTTTCGTGACTTAATGTAAGTCACTTCTTCAGCGCAAATAAGTAATTAAAAAAAGACCAATACAAGTTAAAATAGTACAAGGGAAACAAACCAGGATATTTTTTAATTCAATCAACAACACAATAGATCTGAACACATCAATGTCATGTTATTTTGATCAAATCAACTTCCTATCTGATATCACTGTATTTGTGTGTATGAAGAATTTACAGTTTGTAATATAAAGTAGTAGAGTTTTAACTTACACACAAATAAATGCAATCATATCTTATACAGAATCTTTTTGACCGAAATAACATGACATTGATGTGTTCAGATCTATTATGATTTTGATTATATTAAAAATATCTTGATTAGTTTCCATTGTACTATTTCAACTTTTATTGATTTTATTTCAATTACATGTTTGCGCTGAAGAAGTGACTTACATTAAATGACGAAACGTAAGAAATGTAATTTTCTACTTATAGGGATGTTACAGAGGTATACTTAGAATAAAAATATCAAGTATTTTTACAATTTGTTTTACTTTTTGTACAGAACCAATGATGACGTATGCAGTTCTTTCAAGTCGAATCTGAACTAAAAAATATAAGAAATCATTAATTTCGTCCCCTACCTCTTTTAGACATTCCGATTACATTAATCTTCAGTTTAACGTATTTATAATGGTACTATGGTACTAGAAATTCTTCCAACTAATTTCACTAGTACTCATCATTTGAATTCATAAAGTACAAAAATATAGTAGTTTAATATATTCATGTTATTCAATGATTATTTTCAAATATAAATAGATGTCTCCATGAGGTATTTCCTGGAGTTCTAGTGAGAAGCAGTAACCAGTGGAATTCAACCAGGTCTGTTGTGAGATATTAACTCACTGAAGACAATTGGTGAATGGTTGCTCAATTTCGTGGAATGGTTGAAATTAGACATTAACACAGTTGGATGCCAGCCGGCTCAGTGGTCTAGAAGTTAAGCGCTCTCGTGCGAAACTGATAGATCCTGGGTTGGAATCTCGTGGGGCGGAATCGTGGATGCACAATGCTGAGGAGTCCCACAATAAGACGAAACGGCTGTCCAGTGCTTTGAGGTCTTCCATGGTGTTGTAACTTCAATTGACTCATGATTTCAACTATATGAAATTACTTAAAAATCTCCACAAAACTCCCTTCTGATAAATAGATGTTTTTTATTTATGTCATTAAGACATATTATGATAATATCACGTTTTTTTTTTCATTAGATTGATCAAGTAAAATCATTCATTTGATTTTCTCATTTCAATATTCAATTCAATCTATTATTTGAATGATTTTTCAATTCGTTTCTATGATTCTACTTTTTCAATGGATATTCATTTATTTATCTTAAAAATACCATTTTTTTTCATGTCTAATTCATTTACAATTGATGAGATAAATCTTAATTAATTAATTTTGTTGTTGATTTATTTATCTATTTACTTTGTTTACTTTATGAATTTAATTTTTGTTTGAATGGAAAAACCATTTCATTGACTTCATTGTTTAGTTTGTTTGTTTTTAACTTATTTTAATAAACGTTAATTTACTACTTAATATTAGTTAAGAAATAGTAAGTAGTATAGTTAATGAACAAATAAATAAATAAATCACATATAAACAGAAACTGGAAAGTATTTGGTGAATACTTTGATTATGGATCGCTCTAAAACTGTATATTAATGTGGATTTAAACTATCGGGTCTAATCTCTATCATTCGTTAGTTTTGACATGCTCTTAGCTTATGATGTTGAATTCATGGTAGCTTATTTATTACAGTTTCTAAGCAGTGTAAATATTATTTCTTGTAGTTACCACATATGTATGTATGGAGTTTTGTTCTCTCAGCTGGATGGTTTGGTTGTGGAGCTTTCATCGTCCTTCTGAATGACATCATCAGCACAAAATTCGGGTAGAAGCGAAGTGTTTGAGCTTCTCTACATGTGATTCACAGCTTGTCCTGTGCACCTCGATGTTGATTGATTCTTGTTGACCTTAAATCTGTCATTGTTTATTTCTTTGTTTTGGTTGTATCTCCCATTGGTTTGATTTTTGTTCCTATGTTTCTACATAATTTTCCTGATTGGTTGATAAAGTGGATTGATTTCAATGTGCTTGTTTATTGCTGATTGATCTAAGTGCCAAGTTTCTGAAAATTCTCTGGTGTTTTTGGAATTGTCTCTGTCCAAAATCTCTACATTTTTTCAGTCGAATATGTGTCCGCAGTTATCCACGTGTATTGATATGAGTGAAAACATGTGGCGTTCGACTGCTAATTGATGTTCATGTAGGCGAAGATGAAGAAGGCGTCCGCTTTGTCCGATGTAGTGTTTGTTGCGACAAACGATGACAGCTCCACGACCAAACCATCCAGCTCAAAGAACAAAACTCCATTAAAATCACTCACCTGAGCTACAAATCTTCTCCACCAGCTATTATACTAATTAACTTTCTGTTAAGCTACTCACATGTCATTGACGAAACATTTTGAATAAAACAAAATTTTTATGCATTATTTGGCATAGAAAGTGTATTAAACTATTTTAGTATAAGCTAAGATAGTCTAAATTACAGTCGATAATTATTCGTATCATATCACATTCATGATCAAGTAATAAAATATGCTTCATCCAAAAACATGTCAAAATCTATCATATACATATTTCGGTCACATTTTCTGTCTATTATTTCCATTTACAACAAATACAATTCAAATAACAGTATTGATGTATCTAAATTAAATAACTATGAAGCTCTACACGACTGTTTTATCCCAATATAGAGCTTATCAGCAATGAGCATCCACAAACCTTGCCCACCTAAAAGTTTAAAAACCCAATTTTAGGGGAATAACAAATCTTTTGAAATATCATTTTAATTCATTAAAATATTTAAAAAATTATTATGCTCATTATTTATTTATTAAATAGAAATAAATAAGGTTATCATTAACGAATATTTTTTTGTGGTTGAAATCATGAGTCAATTGAAGCTAGACTACCACGGAAAACCTGGAAGCACTGGTTGGCCGTTTCGTCCTATTGTGGGACTCCCCAACAGTGCACATCCACGATCCCGCCCCGCAAGATTCGAACCCAGGACTAATCAGTCTCGCGCGCGAGCGCTTAACTTCTAGAACCACTGAGGTGGCCGGTATCCGACGGTGTTAATGTCTAACTTCAACCAATCCACGAAATTGAGCAACCGTCCAGCACTGTCTTCAGTTAGTTGATAGGATGAAACGGCCGTCCAATGCTTTTACGTTCATGACTCATGATTTCAACTATAAAATTACTAAAATCTCCACGAAACCCTCTTCTGATAGTTATCATTGTCGAAGATTTTTTCAAAATTAACTTTTTTTACTCATTTTCAATCCTGATTTTTGTTTATTTTAGATAAATAATGGAAGGACATCTAGACAAATTTTTTCTGATAAACATCTTTATTATTAAATATTAAACAAATATGAAAGTGAACAAACTTATTTCTATTTACTCTTTTATCTTTTCTTAGGTCGAGAAGGAAAAATTGCAGTGATACAATTAAATTGTTTAACATCAACTAAACCAATTGATAGATCACAAGTTAAAAAACTTAGTTTAGAGAAAACAAAAGGTATCATTGAATTATATCCCATATTATAATAGTTTATTTATTAATATAATGCAATAAGAAACTTAAAAAGTATTGAGAAGATTATTACTTCTAGTTTACAATTATTTATCATTGCAATTTATTGTCTGAAACAAATGTTATCAACTTAAGTGCCAGTTGAGGGTCTGTGATACATCCGACGAACTTCTGGGCTAATAATAAAGAGACTACAATCCCTGTTCTCAGGAAAGTTACCAGGATGTAACATATAGATTACAGTTACTAGAGACTTTGATGTTTGACTACTTTCTGTCATGCTCTTAATTCACAGAAATTGTAAAAACTTGAGTACTTCGATGTTAGTATTTGTGTCTTCAGTAAGATTACAAAGAGATAATATTAATATAAGCGAAGATGAATGATGGCTAGCGATGGAATTCAGGACGCAAGTTTCATCCTATTTGGGACTCGTCAGATGGATGTACCTGCGTCTCAGAGTTGACTTGAACCCAATGTCATTCGCTTCAAACGGCATCATGTTATCCACTTAGCCACTGAGTCAAGACCATCTGCATAGGATGCATATGTGCCAATAAGAGACTGACCAATAGCAGTCCTAAGCATCAATGAAAAGATTCAAACAAGCAATATGAAATGAGATAACATAAACTAATAAGAAACAATACATTACATTACTTGAATACGATGATTTTATGTGTTTTACTAAATGATTTCAGCTATTAAAATTGATCTAATAAGAAGTGATTATTCAATGATATTGTAACATGCAATATTCATTAAGACCAATGTAAAAAGATTTATTTTCGAATTCTTTTCATTGATTCTTCAATGAAAAGAAATAGAAATATATCAACTGGAAATAATTAGCAACATTAGAATTGCCAGAACTTATGATATACAATAGTATACGTATCTTCAAACAGTTGTGAACATATAAGATTCAACATTTCCTTTAGCAAAACATAATGTTTAACTTTGTATAACACATAATAAGTAGGTTATCATGGATGCGGGCCTATTTTTGAAGACTCCATTCAATTATCAAGTTAGACCTCTTGAAAGACATCAACATTATTAATAATATTTTTAACAACAAATATATTTTTGTGATATCATAATGAGTACAAAATTGTATTTCTGACGTTTCGTAACTCAATGTAAGTCACTTCTTCAGGGCAACCAAATAACCAAAATAAAACTAACACATCTTTTTTTCATTTCAAGGTGCTCAATTATTCGCTATTAGTAAAAGTCCTAGTCATCCATTGAGACTAGCAGCTGCTGTAAATCGAAAAATTGTAATTTTTCAATGGCATTTATTTACTGGTCGTTCTTTATCTTCATGGAATCAATTAGCTCAACCAGATCCTGTTGAAAATTTTCAAATAATTAGAGTAAGTTTTGTAAAGCCACTTATTTTATTTGACCAACTATACACAACACTATTAAATGAAAACAAATATCGAAAAAAAATATATCAGTACACAAATAAGGTTGTTTGCTGTGATTTCATTATATTTTCATATTTAATAGATGAAGTTTGCAATATAGTCATTAAGATTGGTGAACTAACTTTGTTGTTAGACGTTAACACCGCTGGATGCTGGCCAGCTTAGTGGTCTATCGGTTAAGTGATCTGGCGCGAGACCGATATGTCCTGGGTTCTAATCTCGCGAGGTGGGGTCGGGGATGCGCACTGCTGAGGAGTCCCACAATAGGACGGAACGGCCTTCCAGTGCTCCCAGGTTTTCCATGGTGGTTTAGCTCCAATTGACTCATGATCTCAACTATATAAAATTGAAAAAATACTCTGAACAGAGGCTTCGTACTTTCACACACATCAGCATTATAATTTTGTCATCACCAAATCGTAAGATTTCTAATTCCTATCTCGGGGCTTTGATGACAATCATTTTTAATGTATTGAAAAACTTAAAATACATTTATGAGGTTTCTATGTAATATTCAAGTTTACTTATTGTAAATGTAATAATCAATAAGAACGTTTTCAGTAAAGACAATTTATTCAGCATTTTATTCTGAACGTACTTTTTTATTATAGGAAGTTCATATGGTCGATTCAATACAAACTTTGAGTTTTGTTGAAGGTATCCCCGGTGGGAAACTATGTGTAGGATATAGAAATCAATTTATTTTATTAGATGAACGAAGTAAAGAAACAACACAATTATTTCGTACTGAAGGTAGTCGAAATCAAGTTGTTTCTGCATTGGAATTATGGGCTGATGATGAACACGAACTGCTACTTTGCTTCACAAGTAAATGAATTATTCTATTTTGTTTAAAGCAAGTTTTCATTTGTACACCATGAGACATTTTACGACTGAAATAATACTATACATAAATTCACTTAGCATTGTATACTTGAATCTTCCCATTGTTGATTAGGACTGCAATTGATCAGCCTTTTATTGGCACATATGCATACTGTGCGTATTGCCTTGATATTGTCTTAATTAACAATCTTTATAAGCAAAGATGGATAGTGGCTAGCAGTGGAATTCAGGAGTGAATATCAACTCTGAGATTCAGGCATATCCAGCTAACGAGTCCAAAATAGGACGAAACTTGCGTTCTGAATTCCATCCTTACTTATAGGCTATTGTTATTTGCAAATGTCCATATTTTTTTCGGTCGCTGATGTTAAGGAATGTAATTATTCAGTCTCTTGTGGTATATATACATACCGTGTAGATTATCTCGATAGTGCTATTCAGTCGTAAGTTTCTTATTATAGTTAGTGTCTAAGAATGAAATTCAGGATATGTGCCTCATTGTATCTAAGACTCGTTAGTTGGATGTACCTGCATCAAACTATTGATATTCATAATGGGACTTAACCACAGTGTCTTTTGCTTCAAACGATCGACGCATTATCTGCTGACCTACTGAACTCAGATAGACACTGACTTGCGCAACGCATATGGATTTTATTTAATGGAACTTGTACTGGGATAGTCTATAGCATTGGTTTTAGAGTTAACTGATGTTGATTCATCTCCATATTTCAAGATTATCTCCTTTAAATATGTGATTACTAAGTAACAGACAAGGTAGATAAATTATTTGATGGCTTCCAGAGAAATACCAACCTTCATAAAACTCTATACATAAACTTCAAATTAAAAGTTGTTGTCTGTTTGAGCTTGGTAGATCAGTGGATAACTCGTTGGTTTTCTTGTAGGAAATACTTGATTCCAGTTTGAGTATTTACATCAACATTGAGATACAGATGCATGCAGCTGTTGAGTAGTATTTAGGACGGAACGCAAGTTTAGAATTCCACAGCTAGTCCCTATCTAAATTTAACTGAAAATCACATTTTTTTCTTTAAGAATTTTTATACTTTACTTTCATCAATTCTTATTTGTAAAAATAAAATTCATTATAGGAACATGTCATTTTCAAAAACTTACCCTAATTACACCTGGTATTAGTAGTTGTCGTCAACCGATCCCTACTAGCAGCCCGATTGATTCAAACTTTAACTGGAGTATGAAGTCATCAATGGAGATAAATACAAATAAATCATCACCGGCATTATCTCAAGTACAAGGATCTAGTTCAATAGATTCCCCAAGTTCAACAACAAGTGGATCATCAATGGCTAGAAGTTGTTCTCCCGAACCATCATTCAATTCCATGAATTTAAATTTAACATGTGAAGAAAAGGTGAAAACGAGTGATTGTGATTTTGCTTGGACATTCGAACCACAACAAGTTGGTAAGAAAAAGTTTAATAATCAGTATTATGGTAAATTCGTTATCATTGAAAATTATTCATCTTTTTGCAATTTCAATATCTTATGGCCAAAAAAGGAAAGATACTCACATTCATTAAGAGGAATCAGTTAAATATTACTGTTTATTGGACATATAATAGGAATTAACACATTGGAAATATCTCTTTCCTTCAAAAGCCTTATAAAACTGAACTTTTCAGTTTTAACATTTTTTATCAATTATGTTCAAGATTTCAGTGCTATGAATTATATAACAGCTTCCCATTACTTGGACACC
The DNA here is from genome assembly GCF_000237925.1 of Schistosoma mansoni. NCBI lineage: Eukaryota > Metazoa > Platyhelminthes > Trematoda > Strigeidida > Schistosomatidae > Schistosoma > Schistosoma mansoni. Next base: position 10,824,132 of record NC_031496.1, read on the forward strand.
AACGAATTGCATGATGTACAGATCTCAGTTGCAAACATCTTCTGGGTTGTACTACTAAATTGCATAACTCATACACTTATTTGATATTGTAGAGTTTTCTGACCTGGACGATTTAACTGAGGTTTGTATTTGTTCTGGACAACATCACAAATTTCAGTGACGGACAGAGCCCACATCAAATTTTATAGATAAATCATATAACTGTGAGGAATGTTGCAGTATACAAGATCGACCTCAAACCTAATTATTTACGACATTAATATTTTGTGCTTGTGGATAAAGGGGCTCTGTGTAAGGTGGTGGTTGGATGTAGTCGACAATGAACCCTGGACCTAGGTTTCGTGCTATTTGGCAATTGTCAGTAAGGTGTACCTGTGATCTTGCGGTAAATAATACTTCCTGGTAGATTTGATCCCGTATCCTCAAGCTCGACAATCAGAGACAATACCACTCAGCTATCCGGGCTGCGACTGACCTCCTATAGGACTGGGATATATTTACAATTGATTGATCACTGGATAATGACCAACGTAATGTATGTCAGGTCTTCTTTAGTCACATAGTCTAATGGTCACGTTGCAACTTGATTGACAGAATTCGATCACCACTAAGAAAGCCATGACATTGGTCACTACCTAGTGATCAGCCAATTGTAAGAGAGTTCAGTATTTGTTTCTTAGCTCTTTTTTCCACGTTTAATATAAAATTACTTAAAGCCTTAATACTTAGACCACATTGTTGGGTACTTATTTTCGACGCAGATGATAAATTCACTAATTTTGAAACTGCATTCACCTCACGATTAATCCCTTTTGGAAGTTCTCATTTCCTCAATTTTCTAGTCAGAGAGCGAAAATACCAAACATCTGATTACAACTACTCTTGATAGTGAGGCTCATAACTCGTGATTTGATGAGTAAAAAAGGATTGTTTTACAAACTCTACTTCCAAGTTATTTTTTTCAATATTAACTTTCCAGCTGTGTGCTTTCCATACATTTTCGGATTTAACCCATCTGCAATTGAAATACGTTTATTAATTAATGGAAGCTTAGTGCATACAATGCTTGTAACTGATTGTCGATTGATTACGGTTAAGGTATGTCACGTTTTTCACTGATTTTTTAATTTTAAATTTCTTAACATTGATTTTCGGACGGTTTAAATCACGAAGTAATGTTATCTTAACCACCATTGAAAACCTGGAAGCACTAGACGGACGTTTCATCGTAGTATGTGACTCCTCAGCAGTGGTCATCCACGAGTTGCATTCAAAAAATCAAACCCAGGACCTTCGGTCTCGCTCACGAACGCCTAACCTCCAGATCACTGAGACGATTGTGACAGTTATTCACCGTAGGCAACTGTCGATGGTTCCGCAATATCATAAATTGGTTGAAACTAGACAAAATTGGATACTAGCTTGATGGTCTAGAAGTTAAGCATTCGTGAGCTAGACCGGAAATCCTAGGTTTGATTCCTGGGTGCAGGCTCGTGAATGGTAACTGTTGGAGAGTCTTAAACTACGACGAAAAATCCGTTTAGTGCTTCCAGGTTTTTCCTTGCTGTTTAGCTAAAGACAGTTCGCGGTTTAAACGTTAGAAATTCTACAATCTCCGCAAATTCCTGTATACATTTGATTTGTTTCCCCTTTTGTCTCTAATTTCTCATACGGTTTGTTCATTTTTCGCACAGAATCCAATGCATAACACTCTGTCCTTGATTATGGACAGTTAAGTGTTTGTGAATATAAACACATTTCGATATCTCTTTCCTTTAGAAGAATTCTTTGTCTCCTTAACTCACTTTAATGAAGTTTATTCGATTCAACCTTCAACTTCCTAGCCAATGTAAAAGTGAAGCCTGTTATCGTGGTTCTGATTATTCTTTAGTAGACCACCTATCTGTAATTATTTGAATTCATTAGAGTTTAAACGAACAGCGAGCTATGTTCAACAAAAGATCACTTCACGTCATTTTCAGAGAGTGGTTGATAGTAATCCTACATGAAATTAGAAGATTTTTGATCGGAATTTGCGAGAACTAGGTATTTGTGCATACATGCCAAATTTCAATCGATTTACAGTTATGAAGATGATCATTGGCACAGTCAGATTTCTTTGCTATAAGAATGAACACAAAAGAAGATGCACTACAATTAAAGTCACAATCGAAAAAGTATTTTCCAATAACTATTTAAGTTTATATACATTTCTTCAACTTTTGTTTTTATTATCTTTCAATAAAATGTTTAAGCCAACCTTTATATGTTAATTCCTCTTTCATTGACTTCAACATATGATGCCCCATTCACCAAACATATTTAGCAGGCACATTCTCCTAGTAGCACTATCAATTTACTTGAGAATATTCAGAAGCTAGAACATGTTCTTGAGATATTGTATTGTTAATAATTAATAAAATCCACAAGCACACAAGAGGTAGAGAACACTGGTATGTGTGTGTGAGTTAACAAAATGTCGAAAAATCTGTACGTATCTGATGAGTACTGATCAGTTGTGGGTAATTTATGGATTGTGTTTACAACCGATGAGGGAGAATAGTTAAAGAGTGATGTTGCGCCACATGCTTTCAATCGAATTCATATACTTTTACATAGTGGGTTCAATGTTTATAATACAGCAAGTAGGTAACAAAAAATTCAACGGGCTTACTATAAACCTAACATAACTTAGACTGTCTACTGAAATTCATCAGTGATATTTTTTTCTAATTTAACTTATATATTTTGTTTGTTTTCTAAGGGTGACATATACTTTACATCGACTTCAGAAACATTGGATTATAAAACGAGTCCAACAATCAATAATAATGCCGTTACAAGTAATACTAGTAATGATAACAATACAAAACAAAATGAGATAAAGTCTGTAATACAAGCAGTAGATCACTTAAATTTAGACGGCAATCACCAAACCAATGGTAAGTAATCATTACCAAATGTTGAATTATTAAAATAAGAATAGCTGTAACACTATTGTCTACATAAAATAACCATTCAAAGCCTTAAAAAATAGTTTTTTTTGAGCATTTGTATTGTAGTGGACAGAACACTAGTTGGGGACAATCAAATGTATTTTAGCACAACATTACAGAATATCTCATTAAAATATGAGAATCACATAGTGAACAGTTAATTTGCAAAATCACAATCAATTGTCTCAATTTAACTGTTCCTTCTGCAAATATCCGTCTATAGTCTCCGATTATAATTGTTCATGCATTTTCGTACCAATTGCGTGCCGTTATCGTTCTCTCCTTATCGATCTTCTACTGAAATATATTCAATGACCGACCATCGTTGTATACTACTTATGTGGATATCGGTTACGCACACCACAGTATTACTTTGTTATTTATTTACTTTTGAGGTCATGTAGTTTCACTGCTGATGAGCATTGAACTAGGACTTAACAACTGTTGAATGGTTTTGCCTCATAAACGATGATATATGATAAACATTAGTGTCTAATTTTATAGAATGATGTTGTACTTAATCATTATGTTTAAATCTCACAAAGTCCTCATGCTTAAATCTATAGTGAGATTCAATACCTAAAATAAATAGTAGCTGGAAGCTTCTGCCTTCAAAACATTTCTAAGCGAATCAGTTTCTATTGATCAACTGGGTAAACTATTTTAATTATTCATAATTCCTATTAAATTTCGAAGAATTGTATAGACGTTGCAGTAGTTTATAATTTGACTTGTTAACTGATGTTCGTATGTATTCGGATGAATGCCTTTTAACTTTCTTATTGCATCAATAGGGTCAGTGAATATAATTGTTTAAGTGCAGTCCAATTCACCAGTCTACAAATATATATTATAGACTTAAGTAATTGAAGTGACAAATAGTAACTAGCAGTTTTGTTTCCTTGTGTCAGCTTAACAACTCGTAAGAAATATTACTCTTTATGTCATATCTATACAATAAACTAACTAATAATGATTACTTGTGAAAAAGTTAACTTCAGGATTAAATATTATATCTGAGAACGGAGGGTGAACTTGAAATCCAACTGATGGAGACGCAAGAGCATAACAGCTCAGTAATAAGATAATTCCAACAGGACAAAAGTTAAATTATTGTATCAAATTATCTAAAGTTATTTCTGACGCTTTCTTACAGTCAATTGAAATGACAGTCACTGTGAAGTGGACGAGCACTCAGATGGGGACAACCAATTTATTGTGTAATACAAAATTACAAAATATCTTCGTGAAGTATGAGAACCATACATTAAATGCTTCATTTGCGAATCTTCCATCAATCGTCCTTCACATTCTGTATAGTTCTTCCGATTTATCATTCCTACTTGTTTATATTCCCGTTATCTTTGATTCGATTTTCTCAACCCTCTGCTATCAGGCATTCAACTTCTGATTAGTGTTACATACTACTTATGTTGACAGACATAAGTAGCATACACCACATCTGTAATTATGCACTGAAGTATCAATAATTCAAATACTAATGAAACTTTAACTCCACAACAGTTAGATCTCATTATATTACTTCATCCTCACATAAAAACGTATTGTTATCTAGATCTCTAGAGAAGTTTTAAAAGTAACTAGAACCCTTATAGTAGATACCAATGATTTGTGTAACCTGACCAAACAGAATATGTTTTTATGGATAGTAAGATTTTTAGTAGTACACTCTTGAAGATGACTATAACGATTTGTAAAAGTACCATGTATCATCGACACCTAGAGTTTAATTTATGAAACGCAATCAGTTAAATTTAAACTAGGTACTACTTAATAATCTAAAGGTGTAAATAATTTTCTCCTACCTAGAATAGTTCTGAATGTGATACTGAATGTCACAGGCATTAACCCTTTCTCAAAATTGTGGAAAAGCCATGTTAGTTGGTGACAATCACTCCCTTGACAATTTCTCACAATCACTTAATGATATATCTTAGACAGGAAAATGCCTTCGACTAATTTAAAATTTATAAGTATATCAAGTACAATAACGCTCGAAACTTCTAATAAATTTATATCTTATATCTTTAGACAATACACATACCTAGTTTAAACTTTGTTAACGTTGATTGGATGACCTTTTCAGAGTACAATGAACCCGGAAAACCATGTACCTATTTATATTCGATAATTTTGATGTTTGATTATAATTCCTTGCATCGCTGAGATTTTACAAATATATATTATTCCTATATAATGTCTTACATCAACTCGGCGCTCAAATACTGTGAAACTATTCGCTCTAATTTAGACGAGAGTTCTTATATATCTTTAGACAATTGTTGAGGCGATCCAGAAACTTTCTCGCAATAGACATAACAAGCTCAGGAAACATTAAGAAGCATTTTATTCAATCAGCGCTTGATTAAAAGTTTTACTAGAAACATCGCGTAAAAAGAAAGGCTACATGTAGAGGTTCTGATTGGCTGATTAATACAGTGCTACAATGTTTAGTAGTATTCTTGAATTTTCAGGAAAACCCAAAGGACTTCTAAAATACTATAAAAACCTTATATTTTCTGTACATAAATGAATCTTTGGAGTAAATTGCTTCTCGTATATTTTGCGCCTTTTCTCTCGTGTTCAAGTCGCTGTGTAGTTCTAGCTTCGGGATTGCGAGAATAGCTTAGGATTCAAATATTACGTTCAATTAGCAAGACTTATCAATAATAACAAACTTTTTCACTAAAACACTAGATATAGAGATACAATTAAAACTTTAATAAAAGTTATGATCATAATCATCATTGTAACTCCTTTTCTTCCCTTTTAATTCCAGATTCTTTAATTGATCCTGAAATTTGTGAAACTCATAAAAATTTACTTCCATCATTAGAACAAGATCATAACGAATTACAATCAAATTCATCTTCATATTCTTCTAATATGAATTCACCAACTGGTATAAAAATTTTACCATTAACTTCAATGAATAATACATATTCATCATCAATTGTATCATCATTAAATTCAACAAATAATGATTTAAATCAATCACAAACAAATTTTATTTATAAAATACCAATATATAGTTCAAATAAACAAATAAATAATAATAATAATAATAATGGTAACCGATAATAATCATAAACAGACTTTTATATATATATATATATATAGAAACATTATTTATTACACTTGATATTTTGTTACCATAGTGATTAAAAAGAACATACAAAACCATTAGTGATAATCAAGGTTAAGAAGTTATAGTAAATAGAAAGATGAATATTACCGTATAATTGTTGTAATGAATAAATGATAAAACTATTTTTAACTATTCTACTTTAAATGAAAACAAGAATTATAAAACTTTCATATCTTAAATGACGATAGCAACAACAACAACAACAACAAAAAGAATATTTAATTTATATGACAGTATAAAAAAAAGGGAAAGAGAATGAGCATGAACCCTGAGTTACCAATGAAAACCTTTTTTTTCCTTTCTTCATACTTCTCTTTGTTGAATGAAAATTTCATAAGGAAAATAAAAGTTAGAAACTGATTGTTTGTTTGTTTGTTTTCGGTTTTTCATTAAGAAAATATCATCAAAACAATATATATATATACTTTGAATGTGAATCGACTATATGGTAGTATAATATAGTCAAACTAATAGAGAATCTAAATGTTTGTGATATACCCCTTTTTTGTTTTTCAAGAAAAAAAAATTTTAAAAAGTTGTACTTTTGTTTTCCTATTCATAAGATAAGGAAACAATAAAGTTCACTTACACTAAGCTACATAAAAAATAAACAGAGTTATTAAATGTTATATAATACACTTACATATATATGTAACATCTATAAATTGTATTGTTTTGCCATTTTTGTGTATTGTATTTTGATTAACTTCGTGTAAAATGTGTTATCTTTAAGTAAATAAAATGGGTTTTTTTGGAAATATATTGTAGATTATTGTTATGACGTTTCATGATTCACAAGGGGGGTTTTGTGAAGATTTTAGTAATTTTATATAGTTAAGATCATGAGTCGATTGAGGAATCCCACAATAGGATGAAACGGTCGTCCAGTGCTTCCAGGTTTTCCACGGTGGTCTAGCTTCAATTGACTCATGATCTTAACTATATAAAATTACT
>NC_031496.1:10831450-10996574 GCF_000237925.1 Schistosoma mansoni
GGAGGTTGGTCGCGCAATTTCGTGGATTGGTTAAGGTTAGACATTAACACCGTTGGATGCCGGCCACCTCAGTGGTCTATCGGTTAAGTGCTCTGGCGCGAGACTGGTAGGTCCTGGGTTCGAATCTCGAGAGGCGGGATCGTGAATGCGCACTGCTGTGGAGCCCCACAATAGGACGAAACAGCCATCCAGTGCTTCCAGGTTTTCGATGGTGGTCTAGCTTCAATTGACTCATGATCCTAACTATATAAAGTTTCATGATTCAATCGAAGAGGTATTATATTCGATAGCATCTGAATACAGATAAATTGTTGAATCCTATTTACTAGGTTAATATTTATTCTGTCTTACATTGAAAATACAATAGATTATAATCAGGAATTAAAACAGCTGAAAAGTGAAAGCAATATGCTATTAAGAACAGTACAATCAACTTATTTGGTCATATTTTCCCGAATTCGATTAATATATGTGATAGCAATCGATTAATGCTTTTCACTAAAACTTTGGCAATGTTTAGGGACAATAAACCATTGAATATTCTGTTATGAATAAGTCATTTTAATGTACGATATTGAAATTGTTTTGTTGTGAAATTGACAATTATAGACTCAAAAAACTTGGGAGATTTGCAATGACACTACCAACTTCTTAAATATTTAGGTTATAAAAAGTGTTAGAGAGACTTCAATCTACGGACGAGCTTATCAGACATCAGATAAAAAGTCTTGGATTTTTTGGCGAAATTCATTCGCCTATTTGGTTAAATAGCATTTTGGCATTTTAGCTGATATCAGTTCGTGATGAATGCCGTAAATCTAGTTCCTAATCCTAACCATCAACTATGAATCATAATTTTAATTTCTCACACTGCTTTATAACCCTCATTTAGTCCTGGTTAGCAGGTGGATCGGATATTATCAGCAACAGCCTACTGTGGGAGAGAACAAACTAGCTTCCAGCTCAAGAGGAAATTAGGAAAAGACGTTGGAAGTGGATAAGTCATACATTAAGGAAATCACCTAACTGCATCACGAGACAAGCGCTAACTTGGAATCCTGAAGGTTAACGGAAAAGAGGTGGACCAAAGAACACACTGCGTCGAAAATTGGAAACAAATATGAAAAGGATGAATAGCAACTGAAGAGGATCAATCAGGACAGAGTTGGATGGAGAATGCTGGTGGGCGGCTTATGCTCTTCCACGATGGGTAACGGGTGTAAGTAGTAGTAGGTGGACATTCTAAAGGTCACTTTAGCGTAACTTAAAGTTTATCATAAATTATAGTCTTCCCGAAGTGTTATTTTGTATCGAGTAGTATGTATTAACACATCAATACCTTTCTATATCCAATAAAAAATCGTAAATAAACGTTTTTTGATCGATTCAATGTAAAACTACTTAAATGCTTCCATATACACAGGTTTACTATGTATAACTAGAGTATACTTCTGTTAGGTCCCAATAAGGACAATGAATGGTAACTTTGGGATCTATTTATAAACCAATAATATGCATATATTTTTTATCGCATAATCGATAAATAACTAAACTATTCATATTCGTGTCCCCCCTTATTATAAGCTTTATTTTGAACCATAAACTATTGTGATACGATTTACCATTCTTGAGTTATCCCTAGTCTATTAATTACTGCCTCCCATATTCACAGCCACATTTGGCTTAATCTTGTACAAATGTTATATTCTATTTTATTGATACGATGTGGTCAGTTTGATTGGTATATAAACTCAGTATGTTTGAAATATAATGATTCATACTACAGAGGCTGTTCTGGACTTAACTGGCTGGGCTAGGCAGAAGCACGACCGACAAGTACTCTAGACTGATCATACAGATTCCGTGTGTCACTGTTCCAATCGATAACTCGCTGCTCTCTAATTGGCAGTTTTATCACCTCATACGTTAATAAGGTATCCACTCGGCCATAAGTTATAACAACTACACAATGTATATATAAAACAACTTTGCGTATCTTTTCTAAAACCATTATATTAATTATTCTTTTATATAAAACGTTATATTTAGAATTAAGGTTCATTACTTCCAAAATATTGATAATAGAATGGAATGTTTTCATATAAAATCTTTTTATTATAATTTAATGACAATTGTTGAATTGTATTCTTATTCGTATGATCTGAAGATATCAGGATATCATTCACATTGACAGTAACATTACTGGAATAGATTGATAGATCATTATAAGTAAGTTTGAAATAATTCTGATTTCCTACCAAATTACTTTTAGGTTCATTATCTTCATAATGATCTATGGATAGATTATTCTGTCCTGAACATTCTGTATTACTTATTTGGCAATCAGTTGTTTCAATATTAGGATTTGAACAAATATCAATGGGACATATTAACTCTTTCATTAGTTGATCACATTCAATTGGTTTAAGAAAACTAGGTGAATAACAATCAATAGAATTAATTTGATCATTATTGATCATTTTTTGGCATGTATTGCTTATGATATCATCATCAAATATTACATCATTATCAACATTCATATCAGTAGTATTATATTGCATATCGAATGTTGTATCATTTAATTTTGCTGATAAATTACTTTTTAATGAAATATCTAATTGTTGATATTCTATGGAACTATTATTCAATGGAACATGATTTGATTCTTGATGATGTTTATCATCAAATATATGATTACTTACAGGTATTCCTTTGTGAGAATTTGTATCACCTTCTAAAATTATATTAGAAAGGTTCTGAAATGAAGCAAACAAAGGTATAAAACTTTGATTTTAAACTGTTTATAATATATTTATATTTTTTGAAAAATCCCAGCCCCCCCCCCCGAAAGAAAACTCAGCATTCTTAATCTGTTAAAAATTGGTTTAAAAAAAGAACATATAACAAACATTGAAGTATCAATCATTTAGTATTGTTTGTTTGAATCTTCCCATTGATGTTTTAGGACTGCGACTGGTCAGTCTCTAATTGGCATATGTGCATACTGTGCGTATTGCCTCGATATAGCCTTAAGTCACAAGCATGGTAAGCAAAGATGGATAGTGGCTAGCAGTGGAATCCAGGATGCGCGTTTCGTCCTATTTGGGACTCGTCAGCTGGATGTACCTTCATCTCAGAGTTGATGTTCACTCTGGAACTCGAACCCAATACCGTTCTCTTCAAACTCCATCGCGTTATCCACTCAGCGAAAGGTACTGGGTTCGAGTCCCGGAGTGAATATCAACTCTGAGATGCAGGTACATCCAGCTGAAGAGCCCAAAATGGGACGAAACACGCGTTCTGGATTCTACTGCTAGCCACTATTCATCTTTGCTTACAAGTGAAGTATCATGTTATCTAATCTGAATGGATCACCAAAAACAAATTTCAAACTAAATGAAATGAAAACTAAAAACTAAAAAGATAAAACATGGTTCACCTATCATACTAAATATAAATGGAGTACAAAAAAAGTTTTACGAAAATAATAATCTTTATGGATATACATTCGAACACTTACCTCTTTACTAGATAGGATCACATTTGATGTATGATTACAATTAGCATCCAACTGACAGTCAATTAGTCTGTCTGAAATTTCATTTATTGAACAAGAATGAATTGGTGGTATTTTTCGTTTGTAAACTCCTTTTTGCTTAACGTCATTTGAAATAGTTTGTAATTTCTTTCGATAAGGTCTTGAGAGCTTTTTAACTTGACTAGAAGCCTGCCAGTTGATAGATGATGAATAAAAATAAACGTGAAACGTTTAGTCGAGACGAATAAGGGAAGTGAATAACATTCCATTATCGGTCCAGCAATCTCTTGACAGTCAAACATTTAAATTTACATTCCTTAGATTAAGGAGTAACTCCACCTGTAGCTCTTCTAGAGTTACTGCCGGTCCTAAGACCAAGTAAAGGAGGAGGGTTAGGCATGGGGTTAGCGACCCATCCCGTAGAAAACTAACCCGTTAACAAAACGCTAACCAGAAAAAATAATTCAAACCGTTTAAGCTCTGCCCTAGGAGTTGAAAGAAAAATTATGAAGACTCAGTTTGAAAGCCGAGATTTTTTCGGAAGTCACGAGGCCGATGCCCCTTATAACAACCACAGCAACAATTTCTATAGGTACATGGAATGTTCGAACAACGTGAGAGACCGAGAAGACCAGTCAAATAGCAATGGAAATGAGGAGATACAAACTTGCAGTATTTGGAATCAGCGAAACTCATTGGACCCTAGCGGGACAGCAAAGGCTAGGTACGGGAGTGGTGCTACTGTACTGCGGTCACAAAGACGAAAATGCTTCATATATATATATATATAATTTCCTACCTAATGTTACTGTATAAAAGTAAATAAAAACTATGTGATATAAACTTATTATATCCACAGAATCATACTCATAATACAATACAGAACGACCTTCAATTAAGAGGAAACAAAACTGAATGCAAAACGATTAAGCGGTAAAAAGAAATGTGTACAATGGATTACCATCATTACACTTTCAATCTGACAGTGTCAGTATATGGTATTGTAATAATGGAACGATATTTCAAATCTATTATGTTACTTGATCAATAACTAATAATTACCATCTTCTAAAATGCCCATAATCAATGAAATGTTAGTATGTATGTAAATAATACTGTACATCGTTGTATGAATATGACCTAATCTATTCACTCAAATAACAATACGGATGCTAATAGCAACCAACTTATTATTTATAAGCTATGTTATTGAATTAATGGTGAAAAAGATTTTAAAAAGTGTTAGGTATGGAACATTAGAACATAAATTAGTATATGTCACTAAAATGGAAATATATGTCTAATTCGTATACAGGTTTATACATAAATGATCTTTGATAAATGCAAATTTTCTACAATCCAACCTACTCAGCACCACTTCATAAAGTGAAACAAACTTAATTGATAAAGTACTCAAGCATCAAAAAGCTAATGTCGACATCCTCGGCCATGCCAGGGGTTTGAAGGCAAACATGGAGTGATATCACATCGTAAGCGACTAGATGTATTTCTTTATATTCTACAATCAAATATTCTGTTCTATGAAAGAACCGAATTTCTAAAGTAATAGTGATTTCTTCCATCAATGACTAAAACATAAGTTTTATATACTCTTGTCAACAAATTAAATGTGAGCAATTCAAAACATAAAATCATGTGTTTTGATTGAAATAGTAATCATGTAAACATTAAGATGAATTTCAGGATAAAGTAGGCTAGAGAATCCTGGTTGGTTGCTTAACCTCCACGAGGGAAAACGTGTGTAGGTACGTAAATAAAAGACATTGTAAGCTAATTGGATTGTGTTGTCTTCATAAACGAATGATTTTGTACATTTTACTTCATAAAATTGGTTCATTCTATTTGAATTTATATGTTTGATTGCTTGGTTGAGGGTTTTTTTAATTGATTCTTCAACAATTTTTAGAATTATTATATACTCCTTACTAAATGATATGGATGAATGGATTTTCTCTGTTTAAGTAATAAATTTTTTTTATTCAAAAAGTAATTTGGTGATTCTTGAACTATTAGTTTCACTTAAACTCTAAGAATGAGAAACTTATCTTAAAGATAATATTTCTCATTTTACTTAAATAAAAATTTCATCCCCACTGGAAACCTTAAGATTACATTATCTGTTTGGTTAGGATCTACCAATCGATACATAAGATCTGGATTGATATAATTCATTTATCACCTACAGATTCATGTATTCGACTCTAGACCATACGTTATGTGTGAAGGATAGTGATACTACCAGATCATACAAACTGAATATGGTGGAGCGAAACTTCAACTTCCTACCTAGTTAACTAAAGTTGAATGCATCACAACCAATATGTTACTGATCCAAAACATAAAAATGAACTTAAAGTTCACTAAAGAATAAATTTTAATCAAGAAATCAATTTTATTTTTATTCGAAATTCTACATGAAAATAACTAGAAATTAATTTAACATAGTTATCTATGTGGATAATACTATTAGATTGCTAGAACTTAATTCTATATTTCTAAATTAAATCAAAATCGATTAAAGTAAAGACTGAATTCTCTTTTCTGCTTTTTTATTTTCATGAAATTTACAATTTTTTTCTGACAATTTCAAATAAATTTTTTAGAAATAATAAAATGATTTACCGTTTTAAGGATTGTTGATAATGATCATCTGAAAATGCTCACTAGTGACTGGCTTCAAGAGGTATTTTCTGGAGTTCTAATGAGAAGCAGTGACCAGTGGAGTTTAACCAGGTCTGGTGTGAGATAGTAACTCACTAAAGACAATGGTGGATGTGTCACTCAATTTCGGTTGAAGTTAGACATTAACATCGTTGGATACCGGCTCAGTGGTTTAGTGGTTAAGCGCTCGCGCGCGAAACTGATAGGTCCTGGGTTCGAATTCCGCGGGTGGGATTGAGGATGCGTACTGCTGAGGAGTCCCACAACTGGACGATTTGGCCGTCCAGTGCTCCCAGGTTTTCCATGGTGGTCTAGCTTCAATTAACTCATGACCTCAACTATTAACATTATATCTATTTTGTTTCGATATGTTTTTTTGTAATTTGTGATTTCTTGTAAATTATTTTGTTTTATAATCATAATTTTAATCACTTCTCTATAAATATTATTAAAGTTAATGCACTAGAAATGAAAACAATTCTCTTACTGTTATACGCATACAAAAAGTGTATTTTTTTTGAAAAAGAAACAGATACTTTAACATATAATCTCTCTTTTCTATAATAATTCAGTCTAGAATATCCTCAGTGATAATAATTAACTATTTGCCAATAACTTCTACTAAAATGAACCAGAAAACAGGTGGGTACAACCGTATATATTTTAATATGACATTACAGAATACCTCGGTAAAATCTGAGAATCATACAGTAAATAAGCCATTTGCAAAATATCCACCAATTGTCTCAGAGTTTGTTGTTCCGTCACTTCCATACCAGACAGTCTCTGTTCTCGTTCTCTTCTCTTCAATTTTCTCAACCTTCTGCCGCCAGACATTCCACTTTCGATTGGTGACACATACTACTTATATCTGTCGACATCAGTAGCACACACTACACTACTATCTTAGTCCATTTTCCGTGAACTTCTTTATTACATTCAAGACAAACCAATTAAAAGCTATAAAGCGGTTGCTTAAATAGAATTAAATGGAGTCTGATCATAACTTGAGACCTACTGGTCGATACATGGAGGATGGTTTAACTAGTTAATCATTGTACCGCACCCTTATTCATAAGGGAATTTCGTTGATCGTGTTATGTTAATTAAACACTAAAACAGGAAGAGTACATGAAGATGTAATGATTCGTCGAATAATGGAAATCGATTAATATAAAAATTCTGTGTATTCTCATGTTATATGAGAATAATAAGAACGTAGAACACACAACAAAAGAAACAATTATTTTATAGGAGATATTATCCCTTTTTGAAGAAACATTTCATAAGACATAAAACCATTTTCAGTATAGGGTTATGGATTTCGTTAAGTTGTAATTGAGACCATGAACCGTAGGTCCTGGGTTTGAATCTCATATGCAGGATCGTGGATGTGCATTGTTGAGAAGTCTTATACTGAGACGAAACTGCCGTCCAGTGCTTCCGAATTTTTAATAGTAGTCTAACATTAATCGGTTCATGATCTTAATTACAGTTTAAAATTTATCTAAAATGTTTAGTGACATAACTGATTACGAGTAAATATTTTCTAAAACAATCTACTTGTAAATTTAACAAATAACAGAATACTATTTAGAAAATTTTGACTGAACTATATATATATATATGTTTATTTCTTGACAAATAAAACTTTGAGATGGTGGAGATTTGTAGCTCAGGTGGATGGTTTTGGTGGAGTTTTGTTCTCTGAGCTGGATGGTTTGGTCGTGAACCTTTCATCGTCCTTCTGAACGACATCATCAGCACAAACCAATGAGAGATACAGCCAAAACAAAGAAATAAACAATGGCAGGTTTAAGGTCAACAAGAACTAATCAACATCGAGGTGCAAAGGACAAGCTGTGAACCACATGCGGAGAGACTCAAACACTTCGCTTCTACCCGAATTTTGTGCTGATGATGTCATTCAGAAGGACGATGAAAGCTCCACAACCAAACCATCCAGCTGAGAGAACAAAACTCCATCAAAACAAAACTTTATTACAATTAATCTTACCTTAACTTTAATATCTTCATATTTATGATCATATCCATATATTGCTAACCTATCCTAAAAAGTTATTCAAAAACCAAGTATTTAATAAAAACAAACAAGCATTCAATCTAAATTACTTTTTCTTTTTTCTTTAAATTTATATTAAATCAAAACAATCGTTTCTTCAAAATGTGGTTTAAAAAATTATTTAAAGATGACCATTTAGATTATTTAATTTTTATTTATTTAAGAGAAATATTAAAATAAATTTGAAATAGAAGTGTATTGTTTATCACTATTGTATTCGACTTATCATTTATTTATTTAAACACATAAATATTGGTACAAAAGGGCACCAGATATATATATGCGTCGCACAATTCTCATTTGATTTGTGTGAGGGCTGTGATACTACCCAGGTGCCCAAACTGAAGTAGGTGGTTTTCTTAGGGGGCCACACCCGGAGCCTTTGACCTAAAGGTCTGATCCACAAGGCAGTGGGACATCGTAAGGAGATGCAGTCCCATGGTAGTTGATGACCAACGATTGATTCATACGCCATTCGTTCCCTCAGGATCCTAGAGCCCATGTGCACCATTGGTTTGGAATGAGGGTTTTCCAACTCCCCTAGGTGGACTTTCCATGTTCAATAACTCGGTTAAAGCGCCGGAAATTCGCTTTTCGTCCTCTCAATTCCGTAAACAACAGTAATGCCACGAGAAGGCGATGAGTAGGACTTCCCTGGCAGAGGCTATATATGCGTGGCCATGTGAGAGCATTTCGAGAGGGAGAGCGGACTCTCCCTACTCTCGACCATACCAGAGCATTTAGGGGTAATAAATAACTTAATTTTATCATGTAATTTTTTGTATAGATTAAAAATTCGATCATTTTATGTCTTGTATATGATATTTATGAAATAAAAACTTTTTACACTGATTTAGAACATTTAGATATTAGTTAAGGAGTTGCATAAGAAGAGTTTATATTCATTTGGTATTGGAAAGAAACAAGCAAACAATACCAAGTGAATTTAAACTTCATCCCATTGTATAAGCAAGTGGCTATCAAGACTCAGTAGCTAAATTGATAACGTGATGGTGTTTAAGGCGAATGGTACTAGTTTCGAGTCCTAGAGTGAATTCCAACTCTGAGATGCAGGTACATCCAGCTAACGTGTCCCAAATATGATTGAATGAGCGTTCTAGATTTCACTGCTAGCCACCATCTATCTTTGCTCATAAAACAAGTGTTTATATTGAAATAAAAATTAAAGAATCAACCATAGAAATATCTGATCACTGAATATTACAATAATGGACATTAGAAAGTACATATTGGAATCTATTCAATCAACTAAGTGGAGTAGATTATTTTATCAGAAATAGAGAAACGCTAAAAAGTAAAATGAATGGGGGAGAAAACCAATAACTGTTCAAATATCACAATATTCAGCTTATCAGAAGATATGAGCCTAAATGATAGAGATTTTCCGTTGAAGTATTAATGTATTATAAAAGTAAGTATTATGAGTCCAGAAAAGTAATCAATATGTTTGACAGAGTTTACATTGGTCTTCAGTAACTACTTGTTAAAGTTAATGAACAACAACAATAGGTTTTTTATCTGAGTAACCAAGTTAGCCATGAAAATAGAAAAATGTGTAAACTAATTATAAATATCAATTATAATAGTTGAAATGACGTAAAAAGCTTTCCCTTTTTACTTTTACACTCAATAGCAGAGCATTTTCAGCTTCTTGTCCAGCAGCTTGTAATCTTCTCCAGAATCGTTCGGGCTGGAATAATATGAACAGAAATGGAATATAACAGTCACTTCTAATTTTTAAATCTCTTTCACTTAAAATATATTCGAAAAGAGGTATTTTTCAGCTTTCGTCATAGAAACAATTCTACATAACTGTTGCATACAGATGAATAGATATTTTTGTATCATTCAATCTTAGTACTATAAGCACTTCCAAAATTTTTGGAGAAACTCACTGCAAAACAAAGATCGTGGAAAGGGAATCTTTTTTAATTTAATTAGCAGAGAAAACTAGTCTGGATCTGTATATACTTAACTAAACTGAGAGGCTGTTGAGATTTTATTAAAAAACAGTTAACTGAGGTCTATAAAACATACAAAATAAGTGAGCTGACCACCGTGCTTAACTGTTTGAATTCCAATCACTAAACTAAGTGCTGACACAGATCAGGTGCGAAAAAAAGATTTCCTATTTAAGGAGAAAGAAACGAATCCTAAACATCGTTGCATTGTTATTCATGACGATCGGAAGACTCCTCATTTTGTCAGAATCTCCTGGTAGGAGACCAATGCTTCAAAATTCGGACAAAGGAGGAGTTATTTCTAAAATAATGCCTACTCACAAATTAAGAAGTGGAAAAAGAGACCAGTCCTGAAACCCCACCTGACGCTCCCAATTTCCATGACAAATTATCGTGAGCTCTGGCTTGGTCAGTAATGTTCGACTAAATTCGTCACATGATTTGTGCACTTCATTAGTACGCCATTTTATGCATATTGCCGAAAAACCTCCCGATTTACGGAGTCGAATGCTACCTTTAATCCAAGAAGTCGGTGATAATAATACGAGTCTATTGTTCAAAATATACAGAAAACTAATAACTTTTCGCCTGTCTCTAAACAACACAAATATAATCTCAAGTACCTAGTACATGGGAAAAAATAGATATTCTATTTATTACCATTACTATTGTTAATATAACCTTTGAAAAATTTTGGAATATGAGGAATTCAGCAACGAAGTTCTCTTTAAATATATGGTATTATAGCTCCCATTACCCACAAATTATTTTGAGTTCTTACTGACAATTCTTGTATAGTCAGATTTCAAACGAAGCGAATTATGAACTTACAATTTTGCTTAAATCCACTTCATTAAATGTGGAAAATTTATGTATTCTTTTTGCCTGAATTTTACTCTTTGCCGAACGTCTTGGGCCCAAAAATACTATATAGTAATCAGTCACTTCTTTACTGTTTGCATCAAATTCAGCGTATCTTCCCTGACTGTTGTAATAAACCATCGCTGGCCAATCTGGATAGCCTAAAATAAGGTTTTCAAAGAAACATATTTGCCTACTTATAAGTAGTTAAAAGAATTACAAAAATAAAGGTCAACTAACGTGCTAGCTGGTAAGCACGAAAACGTGTATGCAAAAAAAAACAATTTAACAGATTGGTACATAACTTAGTTTTGTAAACATTAATGAGACATGATTCTAAAATCCTGATGCATTTCATTTCTTTCTTTATTAGCTATACAAGATGAAATAACAGACAGTAATTATTAAAGGCGGATTGTCGCTTATCTTGTCCAATTTAAAACTCTTCATATGCATGCATCTACTTTCCAGTTTTGATGCCCCCTCTAGGAATCAAACCCGGCATCTTTTGCAATCTCAAACGTCAACAATAAGGTATTATGGGCTCTAACAAATAACACCGATTAAGCTCATTGTTTGTAGACAAAGGTTATCATTCCAAATGCTATGTCGATTAGATAAGAACATATTGACCAAAAACAGGAACTCACTTAACATTTGTCAGAGCTAGAAACTATCACCAAAAACTAACAAAGGATATTTTAGTTCAGCATAGTGATGTTTCATCTAATATAAGTGTTGGGATGACCCTGCATTTTTCTCGCAAGCGACATGACAAGCTCAGGGGTCATCAAGGAGCATTTCAACCAATCAGCGATTAATTAAAAGTTATGTGAAGTTTTGTTACTAAAATAACGAAAATGGAAAAGTCACATGTGGAGATCCTGATTGGCTGATTGATACACTGCTACTATGTTTAGCAGTATTCTAGAACTTTCAGTAAAACTCAAGGACTCTTAAATTACTATAAAATCCCTATATTTTCTGTACATAAATGAACCTTGTAGTAAAGTGTTTCTCTCATACTCGAGTCTTCTCTCTGGTCTTCAAGTCGGTGTATAGTTCTAGCTCGGGGGTACGGAACTAGCTTAGGATCTGAATATAGCGTTCAACTTACAAGATGTATCAATAAGTGACACCCATTTCAGTTATTAATCGGCTACTTGCCTTTCAGAATAGTTGATAATTTAGTGAAGAAATTCTTCAGATATCTTCCGGTTGGAAGTAACGATTATGAACCCATTATTTCAGTATAACTCAATAAATTGATACGACAATAATTTAGACATGGATCCTCTTGCATTACTGAAAGCAGTGGTCAAGGAAATAGTCGTAAACGCAAGTTACGGAAGCGAAAAGTTCAAACAGTATATTATTAGATAGGAATAATATATATTCCTTGGAAAAGCTTGGACCAGATTGCCAGGCGAAACGTTGGATTTACTACAAATTCATTCGCTGAGATTTTACAAATATATATTATTCCTATTTAATGTTTTACATCAACTCGGCGCTCAAATACTGTGAAACTATTCGCTCTAATTTAGACGAGAGTTCTTATATAAAGTATATTATTAGAGTTGTAGATTATTTGGAAAGGAGAATTCATCATTTATTTTCAGGACAAACTAACCTTGAGTTTTAGCCCAAACAACTGATCCAACAGAAAAATGTTGAAAAATAAACTCATCTTCCTGTCTAACAGCACCTAAATCTTCAGATTCTCCACAGGGAATATGCAAATATTTATTGATTGTAGAATTGGCAGTTAATGTTTTGAAGTATTTAGAATTCAAAGCACAATACCATGAATCATTGAGCTGAGATGGATCACAAACTTTCGGTAGATATCGCCATTTAGAACAAAAGCTACACTCAACCCAAGTACCTAATCAATAATACCCATATAATAGAATATCATGAACAAATTTTTAAAAATGTATTGACTCGAGAATTTAAAATGTTATGCAAGTAGTTTGAAACAAGTATTCCATAGTAGGTAAGTTTCATTTGTAAATCAATCGTAGAATCTTGGTTATATTGAGGTATTTTTTCTAATGATTAAAATGACCAAAAATATTCTATATTATTCATTTAGGTCCTTAAGGACTGAGTTCTGATGAATAACAGGCTCTATCTGCCACTATAATTTCAATGCTTTTTGTTAGATTCTATATACAACATCTGCTGGATCATAGGTAAAATAAATTACTAATCAATTATAATAATGATCAAAAAATTAACCATAGGAGAAGTCCGGACAGGATTACTGGACGAAACGTTGGAATTATTTAAGTTTCAATCGCTGAGGTTATTTGAAATATAATTTTCGACAGTAATGTTTTCTCCATAATTGTCTCCCAAATTCTGTCAAACCATTCGTTCAAATAATGACAAATATTTGTATAATGGTTTATGCTAATAATACACAGATGCTTAAGGAAAGTATGGTAATTATTTCGTAACAGAGAAACAATTTATGCTGTTGGCATAGTCTGTTAAGTAGAAGTTAAAGGAAAGAAAGGACTATTAACACAATTTGTTCAAGTTGAAATAAACAAACCATCAATAATTACCAGCATCCTATAATAAAAAATGATTTCCTTTGAAAGTGATGATCTTAAATCATAGAGCATAAGTGTAGTGTAAATGAAATACAAAAAGCTTATATGATCTAAGAATTTTATGACAAAGTCTAAAGTAAATTTGATTAGCAGCAGACATAACTTCCATGAAATAACTGAAATTCTGTAACTCTGAAATTTACTAGGACATACACTAAGGAAATCACCAATGTGAATTACAAGGCAATCCCTAACTTGGAATCCGGAAGGGAAACAGAAAAGAGGAAGGCCAAAGAACACATTACGTCGGGAAATAGAAGCAGATATGAAAAGGATGAATGTTAACTGGAAATAACTGGAAAGGATTGCCCAGGACAGGGTTGGATGGAGAATGCTGGTGAGCGGCCTATGCTCCTCCATGAGGGGTAACAGGCGTGAGTAAGTAAGTAAGTAAAATTTACTAACAGAAAAATCTGTTCACAAAAGCAAAACCTAATGAACTAAAATCAATAGATTTTCAGAGACACTTCTTACTGAACTTTTATATACAATGAAAAGTTCCATACTTTTTCTTAATAATATAATCTTTACCAAGTAAGAATATATGAACTAAAATTTTACCCACACTCTTTGTCAGGAGTTGTGTTAAGACGGAACTATGTTTTAATTCAATGTAATATATATACAGCATATTATTTGCCTTATGTTTAAGTCAAAGTTACATTTGTTCAGTATAACATTATTTTGTATTAATTTGGTGTGATATACGTTGCGTACACCGTCCAGAACTTTTTTATATTAACGTAGTGTAAAATACAAATTTATATTCCCACTGTTTCATATGGGTTTGACATTTGTTGATTAATCATTAAATGTCGGTAAATTCCACACATAAATTAAAGAATTCGATTGGTGTAATCATTGTCATTGCTTTTTGCTGAATGAATGAAATCTTTCATAACCATCAGTTTTACCTTCTTCTTTGTGCCGTGCTCCGCGCTATCCCTAGTTACATACTGTTAATCTCAACTAATGTGCACTGGTGTTATAATGAAAACAAAGATTCTTACTGGCAAAAACGCAAAGTTATATCACTGTCCATAATAATTTAGAGAAGCTTAACAATATAATAAAAATATGAAGGACAGAAGATTGGTGAGAATGAAAGTCTTATTTAAAACTTCTTAGTTTTCGATTCCTTTAACTAAAGTATCTATAGAGTAAATGTCATTATTAGCCCACTTGACCGTTTACCTGGAACGAAGTATCATGTGTGAATTTCATTTACCACTGTATCGTTTAATTGACTCCTACAGATTATAGTTATAAAAATAATAATATCAACGATTGCCTGATTTATAAATTTTCAAAAGGCCAAAAACGTACCTGGTAAATCCTGTTCCTCAATAATATTTATGCGTGGACAGTATGTACTGTCAGCGTCTCCAATTACGTAGCCTTTTGACATTATGAACGAACGTTTTTTGTTATTTTTACGGTTTCCATTTGAAATATCTTTCAAATAATTACCCCTTGAACTTAAAAAATTGGACTTACAACTTATCGTCTCACCATATTGAACTTTATTTGTAGTAACTGACTGATTCCCTTCTGGTTTTGAGTATTTGAAATAGTTTTCATATAATATATTTAAAGGGATTGTTGATATCCTATCTAATATTTCATCAACAAACTTATCAAAATTTGAAATATTTGGTTCCTATCCAAACAAAAAGATATTCAGAAATTCATCTCAATGCAAATGACATATATTCCACTCTTAATAGGAATGACTAACTTGTTTACCAATATATATATTGTAAAACTTCTTTTCAAACACATTATGAATAAATCAACTGTTAGGGTGTTTCTTAAGTAAACAATATGAATTTAATAAATTTATCAGCAAGACAACTTATTCCATTTGTCAGTGAGCATTCTCCTTGTAGAATTCGAAGAATTGTACGGATATCTTACTATGAAAACTGAGAATGAATCACTGATTGAAGCAAAGTGATTTTAATAGTCACGAGAATAAAAGAAAAGCAAATTGCTGATAACTATAATTACTCTTCTGTGTTCCTAAGTCATTAGCACCAGAAATATTGAGTTTCAAAGGAAAAACTGTTCAAATTAGTAAACCTTTTCAAAAAGTTAACACTATCAGTTGCAAGTACTACCTTAAGAGTTCTTGTATTTTTTCCCAGACGATAAAAGTTCTGGTAACAGTTGCCGAAGGAAAGTCGAAGAAATCGAAGATTAAATAAGATCAAAGATAAATAAAGCTTATGATAGATAACAATAAAAATGAGTAAACTTGCTTTGATGGGTAATCCGAGGACATTCATCCTTTGCTGAACGTGTGAAGTCGAGTAAAATATTCCTTTACCAAAATAAAACAGTCAAATGATATTTAACTTAGAACTACTTGTTCACATGTGACGATAAGAAAAAGCAAATCATATGTGTGTAATTAAACAACCAAGTGGAAAAACTAAACAGATATATGTTCGAGACCCTAAATATATGCACTGCTTTAATTATAATATATATTCAATTAAAAGAATATGATACATGACAATGGTATGAGGGGAAAAAGTGTCTAATTTAGCCCAATTTTCTTCTATTCGTCAATATGTTTCATGAACAATGGGAGTACTAAACGTACTAGTCATCTAAAGCTGATATTGTAATAATAACTATTTAAGTTATCAAGATGTTGTAATAACGTATTTTCTTATCACTGTTACATCATATAAAATCGGGAAAAAATTTTCGTCAGTGTGTGTCAGTTACCTTCCACTTAATAAGAACAAACCATCAAGTGTGCATTGTATTTTTCTGTCAGAAAATATTGATGTTATTGTGTATTTTACAGACATCACAAATTGATTTAATGCAAAAAACAAAGTAACTAATGCAAGTCATAGTTAAATATGTGAAAATAAGCATTAAAACAATAATATAAAGTTTACTTTAGTACAGCTAGTTTTGAATAACTTTCGTATAAATTACGATTTATATAACTTTTTTTCTTAACAAAAACAAATCATCACATATTACTGTAAATTCAATTTAATTAGAAAATAATGCCCAATCTAAACGACACAAATATTAATATCAGAAGGGGTTTTGTAGACATTATAGTAATTTTAATAGTTGAGACCATGAATCAATTGAATCTAGACCACCGAGAAAAACCTGGAAGCACTGGACGGCCGTTTCGTAACCAGTGGAGTTCAAACAGATCCGTTGGGAGATAGTAACTCACTGAAGACATTGGTGGATGTGTCACTCAATTTCGTGGATTGGTTGAAGCTAGACATTAACACCGTTGGATGCCGGCCACCTCAGTGGTCTAGAGGTTAAGTGCTCGCGCGCCAGACTGATAGATCCTCGGTTCCAATCTAGTGAAGCGGGCTCGTGGATGTGCACTGCTGAAGAGTCCCATAATAGGACGAAACGGCCGTCCAGTGCTTCCAGGTCTTCCATTGTGGTCTAGCTCCAATTAACTCACGCTTTCAACTATGAAAGTACTAAATCTCCACAAATACCCCTTCTGATAATATTTCTTAAAGATTTATATAACTTGAAAACTATCTTTTTTTTTCTTCATAAAGTCAATCCTCATTAAATCAATCAACCTAATGATCAGATAATAAGAATTAAAACATTTTTTTGCTTTCAAAATAACTTTTATTCTTAATTTCTTTAGGCATGAAATCTTTTTTATTAATTTAAAAAAATAAAAACAAAAACAAATAATTAACAGATTGGATAAATAAAATAAGATATTTTTAATTCATTTTTCTATTGTTTGTTTGAATCTTCCCATTGTTATTTAGGACTGTAATTGATCAATCTCTTATTGGCATATGTATATCCTCTACGGATTGCCTCGATATTTCTTTAAGTTACAAGCATTAACTCAAGGATGCAGGTACATCTAGCTGATGAATCCCGAAATAGGACGAAACGCATGTCCTAGGATTCCACTGCTAATTATCATCCATCTTTGCTTATAAGATAAGATATATTTCATCTATACAAATAAATTAAGTTGACACTAATAAGAATTATGAAGAGAATATTTAAAGAAAGAAAATATTGATATTTTATATAATTTCAACTACAGGAAACTTTCAACTTATAACAAATTTAACTTCACTAATGGATTAAAATTGAGTATCCAACTAATTACTGTTCTCAAAAGGGGTTTTTTGTGGAGATTCGTCAATGTCCATTTAAAACTATTTTATTCGCTTCTTTAAAATTATGTTCCAGAATCAAATCTAAAAAAACAAAAAATTATGAAAATTGCATTTTTAAAGCAAATCAAAAACTTACACTGTTATTCGCAATAATAATAATAATGGTAATAATTCGTTCACTGATGATAATAATATCCCTATAGGTTTATAAAGTTAGGGATTTAAACAGAATGATTTTGCAAAATTGATTTTAATAATTTATCTTAATCCAAAAAAAGTATCCATTCATAATTACATACAATAAATGTATTTATTTTAATAGTTGAGATCATGAATCAATTGAAGCTAGACCATCGTGGAAAACCTGAAAGCACTGGAAGGCCGTTTCGTCCTATTTGTGGGACTCTTCAGCAGTACGCATCCACGATCCCGATTCGCGAGATTCGAACCCAGAAGTTTAACCAGGTCCGTTGGGAGATATCAACTCACTGAAGACAATGGTGGATATGTTGCTCAATTTCGTGGATCGGTTCAAGTTAGATATTAACACCGTTGGATGCCGGCCAGCTCAGTGGTCTAGAGGTTAATCGCTCGCGCATGAAACTGATAGGTCCAGGGTTCGAATCTCGCGAGATGGGATTGTGGATGCGCACTGCTGTGGAGTCCCACAATCGGACGAAACGGCGGTCCAGTGCTTTCGGGTTTTCCATGATGGTCTAGCTTCAATTGATTCACGATCTTGACTATTAAAATTACTATCATATCCACAAAACCCCTTCTGATAAAATGTATTTATATTTAATATTCTTGAAATGACATGAAAATTGATCAACATTTGTTGTTTAAATATTATTCCCACGTTTTTTTCCGTTGAATTAAGATTTTACACAATCTTATTTGTTTAAATAAGTTTTTGTAAAAGCTTCATTATATGTTCACTTTTACAAAATATGCTAAAACTATGAGTAGTATGATCAGTTTTTATTGTGAATTATTTTCCTAAAATAAACTAAATATAAACAATTCATAATTACCATTTCTATTATTATGCACTAACATATGCTATTGTTTCATTAACACCGTTTTTTAGTTTAAGTTTAAATGAACTAGATGAGCTAAATACAAACAAGGAGTGAAGTTCAAAGTGTATATTAGTTCAATGATATCAAGATCGCTGCAAGACGTAAATGGTCATTGATCTGATCTTAAAAAAGTCTAGGGGATGAATGATTACGTCTCAGAAGTTTTAAACTAGGATAAATCAAGTGTACAATTTAGCTTAGTTTTTAATAATCCTATAAATCAAAAACATTATTAATCCAACTTGTCGATAACTTTAAAATAGATGTTGACAAATTTGGACTTTCTTCAGTCATGGCTCAATTTACTGTAATTGTTATTAGCCAAGATAAACAACAGCAACCCAAATGAATAGTGTAATTTTAAGTAGTTCAAGGATTTAGGACATAATCAAAAATGTTAAGTCCACACATTTTTGGCTAACCGTCGAATTATGATCTTGAAAAAATTTCATCTTATGAATTTAAATATGTTAATTACCTAGTTTAAAGATAGCGTTATACAGTAGTCAAAAATGAATTATAAACTGAGCAAAACTGGTAGACATATATAAGAACTTGGGTCATAAAAACTTATCGCTCTAACATGGAACTACTCGAAATTTGAACCCCATCTATCTTGATCCTCAGTACGGACAAACATTTCTCATCTAGACAATTTACTGTTAAGTAAAAAAGTGTACATCAAATTAATAACGCCAACTGTGATTTAAAGACGATAGTGTTTGAAGAGACTATTAGAAATTTGTACATATTAGTAACAATCATTGCTCATTCTTAGTCTTTAAGTAAAATAACTCCCAAATAACCTCTCGCTTTTATTCAACCTTATTACGTAGCTCATCTCTTGTTATTGCTCCTGATACTGTTTGAGATGATGTATACTGTAAATTTGCATACTGTATAATGGACAAAATAAATCCAAGTGAATAATAGGCTACAATGAAAATCCCGACTCATAAAGCTTTAATACTACCACCAATGTCAAATAGGATACAAACAACTGTACTTAGAAATCCTATGTGGATTAATAGTTAAGGCGCCTCACAAGTATGATCCTGAACAAAACAAATATACACAAACCTAACAGTTCAACAATAAGCGGCAATAAAAAAAACAATGCCATAAACTCTTTTAAAAAAACTTGTTCCAATGGACACAGACTTAATTACATGATATTTTCAGCTAACGATATCAAAACTAAGAATGGTCTAATCAAAATCTGTACGACTAACAAGATTTATTGGCCTTCAACATAAACATGGTTCAAGGAAAATAAATGACGAAACATAGGAATTTTCTAAACTCAAATATTCTAACCATCGTAGTAATAGTATTTGTCTAAAGCTAACAAACCAGAAGATCGATGAAAAAACACATAAATATGGGAGTGTTATCGAGAAGCCCTACTACGTCATATATTTTTGCAACAATCCAGTGAAGAGAACACTCTCACTTCGTGTTACAAGCAACAGGACTAAATGAATTTCCACTAGGTTAAGAAAACACATGCAAAAAGACTATTCATATGTGGTTATTAAATATTTAGAGGTCTTTGGAACTCATAATATCTTTCTGATACGCCTTCTCAATATCCATGTATGAAGAAATATGCAGCAACACACAGTATGAGAATATGTTTATCATTAGGCTTAACTGTTTATATTTAAAAAATTCACATTACATATCCAAGAGATTATTAAATTTCCACTAACAATTAATATGATGAATTATCTACGTCTTATTAATTCGGGTATTTTCGGTTTTGTAGTTTTATCCATTGGTTACACATTAAATTTGTCAAACAGGTAAACAAAGCAACATACTAATGTTCCCTGTTTAAATCAATGATTTGATAATTAAACGAAAAAAAAGTTGGTTCGGCCTGAAAATGAATTAGATAATTCAGCAACCACTCATACATCTCTATAAAGGAGTTAACACATAAGAAGCCATAAGGGTATTCTGCTGAGACACTTGCTGTACAAAGTTGCGTACTGTTTAAATGTAGAGAAAGCTAATAAAAAAACACTTAAAAAGAAACAGCTTCTATTTGTAACCCAAAATCGAGTGAAATATGATTACTTCGGTAAGTGTTTATACTAAAGCTAGCCCAATTACAATGATACTCAGAAGAGTAACAAATTCCTCTAAGGAGTATTTGAATCTATCTTGTCATAATTCCCTTACTACTTAATTTTACACTTAAATTATTTCTTATTCGATATGCTCCGGTCGGACTCGAAACAGATTAAACAAAGTTATTAAAAATCACCGACACCGAGATAGTTAGATCGCAGTATTTCTTCATGTGGCTATCATGTTTAGAATCATACTGATAAGTAGTTCTTCAGAGAAATAAGGTATACTTTGGAATCTTATAAAATCATTTATCTGAATTTTCCGATCACGATAAACTGAGTGGAAATGTTGATGATCAATTAGTACGACACAAATGGACCAAAAACAATTATTACAGCAAGTTCCCGTTTTTCGACAATAGATTTGGTCAAAGCAAACAAACAAGCGAGCATTGACACAATACAGTTAGACGTACTAGAAAACGTTGACATTTGATATTCGGTGTAATACCCACACGAACAAATAATGACTTCATATTTCTTACAAAGATGACGATAAACACTTATCATACATTTCTTTGATTTTCATATGCTTCATCCCAGTAATTACACAGATAACAAATAAATTGAGTCTATCGACGAAGAAAGGTTAGTGACTAGATCAAAAGGCAGTAGATGTGCGACCACTGTTCATAAAAGATACAGATACTTGCCGTTTTAGGAATTAGACTTGTCGTGAAATACTCATACTACAATGAATGTATCTAACTTCAGTGTAAAAGTGGATAAACCTTAACGTCTTCTTCGTATAGCTTGACCACTAATAAATCTATTTCTACAATTATTGCACACAATAAACCCAGCATGCTCCACATTATTATGTACAAACTGAGAGGCTGGGAGAACTCCACTCACCTGGTTACCACCCAGTAAACAATCACTGAAATCAATCAAACAACTTTCCACTATAACTGTCTCCCCTTCACATACACAAAATTACTCAGCTGCTAGTTATGGTGATTCATTCAAAATTATCAACATAATAGTAAAATAATCTTTCACATTTATCATCGTTAGGCAACGTGAATAATTAAACACCAGATCTAAACCACGGAGTTGCATAACCGACAACGGAAATAAAACGTTACCTCCGACTCGCATCCTGATAAATTATTACTCACTTAAGTTGGCAATTTTAATTTTTTGCACAACAATGAAGAAATAAGTGGTGAGCCCGAACAACTTTTCCATCTCGCTACTGTAATTGATTGTTTGGCTTTCCGAAAGACAGAAACCACAGATTGTTTAACATGCAGACCAGGAGAAATTACATTGGATATTTTTGCCACTACAGAATTTTCACGTGCAGTGATTTCAGACGGAGATACAGTTACGTCCGAAATTACTTCATCTGAACTGTTCAAATTGTTTACTTCAACCGACTCTTCTGCTACATGAATTTCGCAACCACTCTCACTTGTGTTGCAAACCTCTCTCGCCTACATTTCAATTTCGAATGAAACCAAACATGCTCTAAGGATAATTGAATATTATCAATGACTCACGATAATAGTAACAAAATTATAAGAAACCAATATTAATATATTCTCATAAATAAATATTTCATATAGATTTCTAGAATGACTAATAACCCAGAGAATCCTAATTATTATTTCGAAAGTACTCTATAAAATACACTTCCCAACTTATTAAAATGGTACGAGGTTGCGGAGTTTTGTCCACAGAATATCTACAGCTCGCAGTTAGTAAGATAGCCCAAGATGATAAACTTCAATATTACATGGTCCACAATATGCAGAGGAAACAGAATTAGATAACGAATTGAAAAACGTTCGTATGCACAGACAAAAGGAAAAGAATAATTTGGAACTCAAAACGACAGAAACATGATTATAACAAAACAAACAGTTTGTCACCATCAGCAGGTGTTTACAAAACAACTAATATAAAACAGAAATAGTCAGTGTTCAAACGCAACATGAAACATCTTACTCTTTTCAGAAGCATTTCGGTATCTACCAAAGAAAATGAAATCTTTTGTACAACACATTATTGCATAACACTGATTAAATAACACATTAGAAAAGATGTACCTTTGTATTTACACCAAAAGTACCCACTTTATAAACAAAATATCTTCGACAGAATCAATGTTCAAGAAGAACATTTGTGAAACATGTTAGCTATCAAGAGTTTCTAATATAGCTCCACTGTATGCAAGATCCCAGTAGTGTTCCCGTCACGTTTACGAAATTGTTCGCGTGCGTAAAGTTCTGTGGGACATGCTTTGAATTGAATTTTATCGAATGCACGTTGTTTGACTGTACCCTAAAAAATATGAGCAAAACTAGACATCAGTACATGTTAGAACTAAAACATTAGACTTTGAAAAGCTCTGATGACATAAAAAAAAGTGTCGAAGTCAAAGAACATATTTTAACCTATTGGTCATGCATTTCCAGTCAAATGAAAACATTTAAGTCGATCAAAACATATTCACCTATTATTCACAGGTTGAGGTATAACACAACTAGATGGAACTTCATGGTAAACACTCATTCAGCTGTGTAGTCAGCTTTATAAATACTGGCACCAAGTGCACACGTATTTCACCACATCAACACGTAGTCGTATATTTAGATTAGGAATCTGATCGCATTACACAAAAATGGGAAGTGAGGCTGTTTATAAAAATTTTCTGTGGCCAGCTTCATAGTAAGTTTTAGGGGCTGGAGATTCTCCCTAAAGAATCTAGATTAGGACTCAAATACGTGACAAATAAATACCATCCATACTACTAATACCTTTTGAATCATTGGTAGTCACATACCACTTTCACAATGCATTAAAAGAGAGAGGATGTTCCGAATCTCTTAACTTAAACAATCTACTTTCATTAAGCTCATCTTCTATTCACCTAACAAGAACAAGAATACTTTGAATACGCTAAGACAGTTTCTTCGTAGTATGTCTAATCTCACTGAACATGTGGTTGAGGATCCGATATTTCTCGAAATCAATAATAACCAGAAAGACGGTCAATGTATGAAACTATAGTAATGCTGAGTAGCATTTATTTATAGTTTTAATTATGTTCAGGGTGACGAAGGAGTTTTACAAAAGTAAATATCAGGAAACAAACAGCGAGTTTTCAAGCAACCAAACGTACTTTCCAAATTAAACGACATCCTGAGTCATTGTCTAGTTCAGATGTGGCAGCACGGTCTTCGTGAGCGAAAGAGCCCGACCCATTACCAACTGTTCCACGTTTACCTTCGCGCCATTTTATTCGACAAAGCATGAGACGTTGAAATTTTCGTTGTTGTTTGGGTCCCCCTTCCACAACAACTACATTGCAATCACTGTGTAGCGCGACTAACCCTGTCATGAGTAGCTGGTTGGCATTTGTCTCTACCTTGAATCGATGAGATGGATTTGAAAAATCCTTTACTCTAAAGAAGACAGGTAGTACCAATATAAGACATGTTAACTGGAAATACCGGAAGATATATAAATTTAAAAAGATACACAATAATCCTGTACCATATTTAAACAGTTACAGTGATCAAAACCATTTTTTATAGTTTAATTTGCTGACGAATTTCATCAATTCCAGTTTGTGGTAACTAATAAAATAATGATATCAGAGCTGATAGTGCAATATACGAGTATTCCAGGTGCTTTTTTTTGAGATTTATCAGCATAAGCTCATCATTCACACTATTTTTCCCATGCTAAAGCTTTCTACTACTGGTGGAACTGGATTCGAATATATCTATTACAGTCCCTGTTTTAATTTCAACGAGTAACATCCAATGGTTACTGTTGTTATTGTATATCCAGTATACTCAATATCTCCTGTGATAAATAGAGGCTACAATAAATTCAGAAACATCTCTGCTTTGTGATTATAAACTCAGGGCAATAACCATAGCATTCATACAACTGCTGTTATTGTTTTACATAACAATGTGGTGTCTCAAAAACTAAATCTGGAAGTAAATAGTACTAATTCAAACAAAAATAAATGAATTGCCTGTAAACAGCTACATGAACAGCATGACTTGTGTCTTCTCGTATTTTCTTAATACGTTTGTAACGAGCTTGCTCTTTTGTTAATTTTCGGGCAGCGTTAGCAGCTTCATGTGCTCGTTTCCGGGATTCCATTTGGGCTCGCACATACGCTTCCACTTTGCTTGGGTCCTGAACAGCATCTGACCCTAGGACTCTCATCAAATTTGCCAGACGGACCTGATAATAATTATACGAAATGTAAGGAGAGAGTTTAAAGCAAATACCCCGGAAGTCAGAAAGAGTAAATAAATGGAACAGTTTTCTAGAACATTCTTGATATAAGCTATTTTGAGAATGAAACAAGGAATACTGTAATCAGCACGACCAGCACCTCCAGATTCCTATGTAAGTTTATAATATTCACAGAACAATAAAACAAACCATATTCACATTATTCATTTAAAACAACCTTTTAAAAGTTTAATCTTTATACCTTGTACACGCACCAAGATAAGTTTTCTTTAACCTCCGTCCGTACAGTCATATTAATTCAGAAGATTTAGTATAAGGCTCTTTTGTCTTTAATCATACCAGAATGCACAAGCAGAAGAACAACCGAATGCATTTTTTTTTATTCTTGGGAGTTTTTGCGTATGTCCATCTGCAATCGTTACGGCGATAAAAAAACAAGCAGTATAAAACTGATTCAGTAGTTTTAATAAACCTGAGGATACGCAGGTAAGGGTCACCAATCTAATTGTAGTACTTAGTGTTATAACTTGTAGCCGAGTGAATGCCCTGTTAACGTATAACGTGATAAAACCGCCAATCAGAGAGCAGCGAATTATCGATCGAACCAATGATATACAGAAACCGTACGAGCAGTTTAGAGTACTTGTCGGTCCTGCTTCTGCCTAGCCCAGCCACTTAAGTCCAGAACAGCCTTTGCGGTATGAATCATTATAAATCAAACATACTGAGTTTATATACCAATCAAACTGACCACATCGTACCACAAAATAAGAAACAACATTTGTACAAGATTCAGCCAAAAGTGGCTATGAATGTGGGGAACAGTAATTAATAGACTGGGTATAACTCAAGAACAGTAAATCATATAATAATAGCTCATAGGTCAAAATAAAGCCTATAATAAGGGGACATGAATATGAATAGTTTAGTTATCTAGAAATTATACGAAAAAAAACATATGCATATTATTGGTTTATAAATAGATCCCAAAGTTAGCATTACCCTTATCGGAGCATAACACTTAGAAATAAGAAACTTGGTGATAACTTTCTTATTATATACTGAGAATGAATATGGACAATTATTTAGACCTGAAGCAATTATTCCCTCCTATAAATTTTGATATAACAATGACATCAACTCCGTCTCTTAATTGTCCTACTAAAATTATTTAGATTACTACACTTCTCGTCATGAAAGGGATGCAAGAACAAAACAACCAATAACTAAATGAAAGAACTAGCAGAAATAAAGAATACAGGATACAAGATATAAAATGATGCGACATTTAATTTAAAAGATGAAACGTAAGTACACATGCTCCACTGCAACCGATTTATATCCACAAGAAGTCAATAGTTGTCGATTGCAACTATCTTGTAGATCTAAACCAAGAATTCTGAATATTCTGACCAACAGTTAATGATTTACGAAGTGATATATCTTCCTTTAAAGCAGTAATTTGGTGGTTAAAATACTTGACTGAAACATTAGGTTTGAGGTTTTAACTACTCGGAATATTTTGTCAGTCGACCGAAGAATAGGCCAAAGTGGTAGTTTGTCAATACGGTTGCCAAATGTTTTGTTGTGGTTCATATGGGAGGCTGATATTTTCCACTTGGGCTTGAAAGAAGTTTGCTATTCTACCAAGCTTTTCTTCAGAACAAATTATAAGTGTTTATAAAACTTTAGTATATTTTAAATGAGTTTGAGTGAAATTCAAGTACAGACATAAGTCTCTCTTTGTTTAAAGGATATTTTGTACTACTGAACATAGCAATCAATGGTAGTCCTAATAAACGAAGGGGTGGAAAGTTACGACCCAAATGGTGTAAATTTTGAAACTACTGTTTGTGTACTGTACTGTCTAATGTCAAACTCTACAACATGGACTGAATAAACTGTGGGTTCCATACATTAAATGATGTTACGCGTGAGTTAAAACTCATGACAAGATAATTGAACATATATCTTGACCACGATACCATAAGGAACTGTATCTATCACTAGTAAATCCAGCCACCAAACCTTTAAAGCATCACTGTGGGGTTACTTCACTACATTACTTATGTAGATGTTCACGTGTTTGGTCTATATGAAGTGACTGACTAACGTGGAATACATGGAAGGATTTGCATTATTTTGCGTACATCTTGAAAGTAAGTCTTGAACCCTGAAGGTTTGAACTTTTCAAGTATGCATTGAAATGTCAAGGATCTAAATACTTTAGGGACAGTTTGCATTTTCAATTAGTCTGGTTTTGAAAAACGATGTATACTGAGCATACAATATACATGAATAGTTAGGTTTTACTTTGAATTCCAATTACTGCTTAAGTTGAATCACACATAAAAATGACTCAGAAGGCATTTGACAGCGCGTATTGTCTTCCTGTTAGTAAAATTTAATTTTCTAAGCCTAACTAAAGGCGCTGAGCGGAAGATATATTACCTCTGGTTATTGAATAAACACATGACTTTAAACTAACCTTTGGTTCAGGAGGTGGCATTAGACCAAGTCTAACTTTTTCTTGTTTTTCTCTCTGAGCTTCCTGACGGTTTTGACGTCTAAGCTTTTTACGCTCCTTTTTCGTTAGGAGCAATGGTATTTCCGGTGGCTTGGACAGATCAGTTGGGGGTTTCAACTTAACTGGATGTTCCACCAAACTTGTGATCCAGGCTTTATTAACCGCAGCAGAGACAGGGAGGCCATGGATTGCTAGTTCATCTAAAGTAGAGTAACTAGGGTAGGAAAATAAAACTATAAACAACCCACCTAGTTACACCCTCCTTCAGAATATAAGCATCCCACCATTCCAGTAATGGTATATCTGTCTCATCAATGGAACGTTTGGGCTGAATGGTCGACAGTTTGGCTGCACTAGCAATACCCGTTTTCCTGACAGCTTGGGCGACGGATTCCTGTAAGATTTGAAGTTGGAACTTGGTTCGCATGCGCTGAGCCATTTTGACGAACTTTCCAGGTTCATGGAAACTCAGCTGTCGTTTTGGACGTGAAGCAGTTTTAACTCTGAGAAAATCACATTATTAACTGGTTATACCTTAGCCGAGGATCAAAAAATATGGTTGAGACTGAAGACTTTTGAGGTTTCTTCTGAGTTGTGGTTTGAAGAACCTCTTTGAACTGTTGAGCACGCTTTGCTCTGAGATTGGCCTGCAAACATATTTGCTTCAACATTTACATACTTTAAGTGTTGGTGTGTAGTGAGTAAGCTGTATTTCCTCACCAGTAGAAGCATCGATAGTTTTACCTTCCTCGTCGAAGATCACACTAACCAGGTAGTAAATTGATAGCAGTTTACTTACTTGGGAATATCCTTCGACTTTCTAGTGAAAAAGGATAAAGACGTATCATTACTTTACCTGGAATCACTGTTTACAGAATGACTACTCAGAATTCCTGAATTCAAGCGAGCGTTTATTTGCGCTTGTAGCTGAGCAGCTCGCCTCATTTTATCAACTGTCTCTGTATCAGGAATGACTCCTGGAGGAAAATTTAACCCATTAGCAGCACCATTCTCCGTCTAAGCATAAATTAACTCCTCCAAAAATTACAAAGCCTACCAAGCCAAGCTCAAACTTCCGTTGAGCTATTGCTCTCTGAGCATTAGCCATCATTTCACGGATTTTTCCTGCAGTGAGCTCCACACTTATTTGAAATATATAAATAATTTCTACATACGGTGCAGCTCCTGTATTTGCTGGCCCAGCGTTAAATGTCGACATCCCGAACTTCTTTATAACCTTGAGAGCACGGAAATCCAAAACTAGCACCTATCCACACATAGCAATTAAAACACTGTTGTGACCATCAGAAACTTAAGACAAAACGTTAGTGGTTGTCTTCACACAAAATAATAATGAACCTATGTACCAATATGCATTACCACCAGAACTTTTCGTGCATTACATGGAAAAAACGTTTACTGCCGAATCTTATTAAAGTTTGGTTTCTCCTACTCATAGTTCATACTGATGAGTAACATTAATCAGTCAGACTTTTATCTTTTAGTCAGCCAAACAGTAAATTTTTCAGAGCAATGAGTTTGCTTTCACCAGACAAAGGCGTATTGACCTGCACACAGTCATAACCTTTATGTGAATTTACATGCGCACAATTTGGAAAAAACAGCAGCATTTTTCCTCAATGCGTAAATTTTATGGTTTTGATCGTTTATTATTCATCAAGACTACTGTTTTCACCTTAATTAAGTTTATTTTTGTTAAAGTGATACCAAGAGTATCTTTTTCGTAAGTAATTTATCATCTCTACTTTTTTGAGTATATCGATTTTTTAATTGTCACACTTTTGAATCGAACAGTTGCCGCTTTTCTTATTTTTCTAGTCACTGGTTTTTGTTCTTGCTTTTTTCTGTGTCCTGTTTATCTAGAACCCTCCAAATAATTAGTGAACAGTATGGTGTGACTAATGTAAAAGATGGTACCACGAATTTCGCACTTAACTAACTCCTGAGGATTTCAAACGGGTTAGTAAAAACAGATGCGTGTGTCTGTGTCAGCGATACTGCTAGGAATCAAAAAGCTCGCTATCCAAAGCCATTTCAGTGGTGAACACCGCTAAATAGAGTATAAGCAAGCGTAATAGAGATAGGGTCAAATAGATTGTAAGCTAAGAACACTGAACTCGTTTTCAGCATAACGTTGGGTTAACAAAGGATCTACTTAACCAGCTAATACCTAAGAATACATCTGGGTTCACCTTGCTGAAGGCTTATAGACAATGTAGGTGAACGAACTTAAAACAGAGTTAAATCAGGCTGCTAAAGTCAGTATTTATATCTCCCAAGGAAAGGGACCTAATGCCATAGAATGGACATAGACTAAATGGGTCGGGATCTTTTGTCCGTAAAGACGTGCGCCTGCAGACTGTATGAAATGATGGGAAGCTGAGAAGGAACTAGAAACAATGTCAAATGCTGGCAAGAAGGATCCTAAAATTCTAGCTTTTCGGGCGGCGAGGCATTGACAGAGAACGATGCTGAATTAAATTTGAGTGCAGCACGAAGCCATTTGAATTGTCTTCAAAACTGTTACGGAAATGCCTGTGGCTTTCTCAACAAGAGAGGGAGGCCAGATGTACGGTGATAACATTAAGCTGGATATCATAACTGTCACAGAAACTTGTCTGACGCAGTCAGTGAACAGTAGGAAACTTGATTCTGAAAGTCTCAGATTAGCAAGAGCGAACAAAACCCGGAAGCCTAAAGCAGGGGGAGTGGCCCCATACACTATAAGTATTACCGCCTTTAGCGTTACTGACAACACATCCCATGGAAGTGGGACGTACGAATTAGTTAGTTTCCGTTTGAAATGCTAAGGACAAGAGATGTTGATTGGTTTGGTCTACCGCAGTCCAAATTGTGAGATGAATAAAATGTGGCTAGTCAGCGTTAAAACTTGATCATTGAGTGGTCTGTATTTAACTTTAGGAGACTTTAACGTGCTTACGGTAGAGTGGAAAAGTCTAAGGACTAAGTTGTTAGAAAATGCCTTAGAAGAGAAGCTGGTTGACGCGATCATCGTCTGTGCCCTAGTGCAATGTGTGAAAGAAGCAACTAGGTACGACTCTGAATCCGAATCATCCTTACTAAATCTCATACTGATCCATTATAAGCATGATGTCATAAACCTCTACTATATGACACCCTTAGGTAAGAGTGACCATGCAGTTTTAGTCTTTGTTTTCCATATCGTTTCAAACAACGATTTTTCAGCTACAGCCGAACCAAACGTTTGGAATGCAAATATACAAATTACAAACTGAGCAACTTTATTAGATTTGACGAGAGAATCAGGATGCCCTATTAAAACGACCAGGAGGTTCTCAGAAGTTTGTAAGTAAAAGTTACTGCACCGATCATCCCGTGGACTACACCAAGGGGTCTGAGAAACTCCCCATCGCGATTCAATAAATAGGTTTACACCCTTCCCAATAAGTACAAAAGAATGGGTACCGATGGGACAGTCTCATTATCGGGAAACTCGTACCATTAATGTCTCGACCCTCCGAAAACCTGTAAGATTGTATAAAGAAAAGCTTGTTAGAGAATCTATAGGATAACACAAATGCTCACGCTACTACAAAACTAAAGGACTAAGAGAACAGGTGACATCTCAACATTGTGAGAAGATAGTAGTACTGCATCACTAGTAGAGGACGACTATGGTACAGCTCAGTTATTCACAAGCTACTAAAGCACTTTGTATACCGTAGAGATGCTCTCCCCTTCAGTTCACATAAACCCTGCCTTACACACACACTGGACAGTGTGGCCACTATAAAACTCGGTCTGCTTAATAAGTTTAATATAAGCGAATCCATGGAATTCGATGGGATGCACCCTATGTTACTAAAGGGACTAACAAATTTTGTCGCAAATCTCTCAAGCATATGTTTCTAATCTATCTGAACTCCAAGATTGATTACCAAATAACTGAAAGAACGCCACAGTAAGTCCTGTCTTCCAAATAGATACCAGACACAAACTTGAGAAGTACTGAACTGTAAGCCTAGCCAGCGTGGCTGTTGACATTAAAAAAGATTACTACGAAGTTGTTCAAGTATCCAGACGAAAACAAAATTTTTTCTATAAGCAGCATGGCATTAGAACAGGTTATTCACGTCTCACTAACTAATTAGTAGGCCGTGAAAATTGATGCACTCTTGAAGATCAAAAGCTACCCATAGATGTGATCCATATTGACTTCAATAGGGCTCTTGGCGGAGTCCCTCACGATCAGCTGTTAATAAGTAAAACAATATCGGGATTGATGGCAACTTATGAATCCTTTCAGAAACATCTACTTAAACAAGGTATGTTTTTGCTACATGACAAGATCTCAATTTAACAAAACCAAAGCATCAAATAAGTTTAACATCGCGTGGAGAGTTATAACAAATATATCCTTGTGATGTCCTGATCAGAGGAGAATATAGACAGTTCAAGATTACTTTAACATACAAACCATATCTTTTCAAAAAATCTCTAAATTAGAGTTTTTGAAAAGCAAATTTTTGTCCTATTTTGCATCTTAACATATGTCTCCACACTATATCTCTACTACAATTTTCCTACCATTTCTCTGTCTTACATTTGCAATCTCTAATGATGCTCACTGTATCCTCATATTCGTTTCTAACACAGACCTTGGTTTCTGAACTACCTCCAGTCGTCTATCTTAACTTTTTCAATATTGTTTACATTTCAACACTTTTTTCTTTAATCATTTTGCTAGTAATCGAAATCCAACCACGCCTCAAAAACCTTTGAAAGCTCCTGTCTCCAGGCATTCAGCCTAAAGTATAGGGATACAATTTGACACCACCGCCGACGATTTCGAATGATTTTAACGACTTGTGCTACTCAATTCATACAGAAACATACAAGCTCATGCCAGTTGTCACCGTTTCAGACATTCACAACTCAATAAACTCAATTCAATAAACAATGGTAGCAATGGTCATTGTAACCATATGGACCAAATAAGAAAGTCGCAACTTAGCATGAACATCCCTAATCTACCTAAGTACCTTTGCAACCGCAACCTCACTGAAATCCCAGATCAAATCAATGACATGAATGATTTCTTGAGTTACTTTTCTTCAGAGGCGTTTGGAAGAACAAGACGATCCAGCAATGCTATCCCGTTTAATATGCTGTACACACGTATTCTAAAAAATACCAGGCCTAGGCCTCTTGAATACAGCAATATGACCCATGTAACATGTGTGTACACGTAACCGAAAATCTCCCCTTGATATGCATTCACCAACATTGTTCAAATTCGAAGTCTTTAGAAGCAAAAACGTTTATGTCTTTCTAAAATTCGATCAAATAAAAACAGATTTTCAATGATATTCAGATTCTTCCAGATAGAACGCCACGTCCGCGGAAGGTAGAAAAGCTAGTTACAGACCTCTGGTGCAAAAGTCCCAAACTCACTCTAATCCCCAAGGCTATAAATTACGTCTGATTTTGTGAGAATCTATGACGTGACAAATATGACACCACCGACAAGCTCTCCCGAATCTCTTGGAATTCAGAACTCAGAAGAAAGTCACCCTAATGTAAACAATGTTCTTCCTTTCTGAAATTTAAAATAATTAGTCTCTTTAATAAATTTCGATAATGCAATGAGAAGACGGGGTTTATCAGACTTATGTGATATATTTGCGCAATACATTTTAAACAATCTGATCACACATATACTTGTTAAGACATTGTTATATGAAAATTAAAAGGTCAACTAGACAGGTTAAGGTAAGCCGTAACAGAGAAATAAAGTAAATAAAGTACACGAGAACAATGTAATGACCACTCTGGATAATAAATCAGCATCGCTAGGGTAGGTTAAGGGTAAGAACAAATTGTTTTTGAACACATAAGGTGGGGTTTCAACTTCTGTATACCCAAGGCTTCAATAAGCCTTAGTATACGTCCTTGAAGGCTTTTGTATAACACTACAAATGCTGACTTGATGTCAACCTAATGACCAATGGATATAGCGCATCTGTTTCAATCTTTCGGACCAAAGCAGAGAAGCATACGAACTTCTCAGCACTTCAAGTCAATAAAATAATCGCGAAACAATGCCGATATTATTATACTTAAACCCGATAAAGGATCTGCCTCTCATACCCCTAGTGGCCCTAGATAACCAGGACATATCTGATGGAGACTCTAATGTCATTCTTTCCAGTGTAATATCGGAAGCCAAGGATCGTACACCTGATTCTATTGTGAAGGCTCATAAAAACACTGCTAAACCTAAAAAGAATATATCAATTAAAAAGAAAGTAAATAAAAAACCTTCTAGTTCCAAACCGGTTACCAAAAATATTTCAACGGCTTTACCAAACAAAAGTATAATTTCTGAAACTATGCTTTACCCTACTCATCGTAAGGGAGGTTATAAGGACACGTTTCGTTCAAACGTTACACAAGAAGGCCACTACAACCATCATGGAAGCAGGCCTACTATTAGACAGACGGCAATAAACCAACGTGCCCCATGGTTTCCCCCATATGTAATAAATAATAAACCTGCAAGATGTAACTCTTATCATCACTCTCGCAGTGGAGAAGATGGTATACTAGGTTATGCACCATCAACGCAACCCCAACATGTAGGCACCTGTCTTAATTGTCCACCAAAACCAGTACAACCTTACCAAAATAAGGATTTTTTTTTTCGGCCTCCAGAGATCCCTTGTTCCACTAGCACTACAATTCGCTCATGCTATAGCCCATGCGATCCAGCAAACACATTGAACCATAGTCCAGGCATAGCTAGAACTCATACCTTCGATAAGGATGCTCTCGGTTTTTTTACACTACACACTCCCTTTTTAAACTTATTACTTATTAACGCACGTTCACTTCTGAACAAAATTTCAGCCTTGAGAACCTTAGCCTTTCTAGCCAAGCCTTCTTTTATACTTATCACTGAAACGTGGTGTTATCCAGCAGTGGCCGATTCCGAATTAAATATCCAAAACTATCGACTCTATCGCTGTGACAGAGAAACTAAGCGAGGAGGCGGTTGTCTTATATTTGCTTTGGATACCTTAACAACTAATAAAGTTGAAGATAGTATCTTGAATAGTTTACCAGAATCGATCTGGATATCAATCAATACCCTAAACCATAGTCTACTCCTAGGTTGTATATATAGAGCTCCTGATAGTACTGATAATTTGAATGATTGTATTATCAATGCATTTATACACGCATCTACTCTAAACTTCAGCGCTAAGATTATCACTGGTGATTTCAATTATCCTGGGATTAACTGGAGTACCGGTAGTTGTCAGTCTAGCAATGATGAATTTTTATCAATCCTTAATCTGTACTGCTGGTCACATTGGGTTCGTACCCCAACAAGGGGTGATAATACACTTGATCTAATATTTAGTAGAGATATCATTCCCCTATCTGTACAAGTATACAACGAGTTTGAAAGCAGTGATCATAGGTTAGTAACTTGTGCTCTCCCCATCTGTCCCTCCTACAACCGACCAATTCAAAGAACTTGCAATTATAGAGACTATAAGCATACAGACTGGGACCTCTTGCGCTCACTGATCAAACTCTCAGACTGGGATGAATTCTTCTCATGTAATAGTCTGACAGATGCCATCAATATATTCTATTTCATTGTTAACTCTTGTCTAGACTCCTGTGCACCAATTAAGACTTACAGGATTAGTAAACATTACGAATTATATATACCAGCTAAATATCGTAATAAACTAAGACGCCTAAAGAAACGTTATTTTAAATCTAACGACTTCACAGCAGTCACACAAATAACAATAATTTTTCACCAAATTAAAGAGAAACATAGGTTAAAAGCCATCGATGAAGAGCTATTAGAACTAAGTAGAAGCTCAAAAGTGCAAAACCTAATCCACCTTTATAATAAACGTGCTAAATCAACTCAAAAGATTGATATACCATGCATCCTGCATAATAATAGTTTTATATATGATCCAAAAACTATAGCAGACCTTTTCAGTGGTAATTTTGCAAATGGCAAAGAATCCATAAATGGCTCTGTTTCTAGAGTTATATGCTTGACTGGTAACTCGATAAAATCTATCTCCTTCACATGTCTGAAAATTAGTAAGGTTATAAATAAGCTCAAGGTTTCGAAAGGTCACGGTGCAGACGGGATTTCATCATTTCTCTACAAATATGGTGGTCCAGATATCCAACTTCTTCTCCTTAAGCTGTTTACTCTCTCTATGGAATCAAGCTCTTATCCTGACCGTTGGAAAACCGCGTACATCATACCACGTTACAAATCCGGAGATAAGACTGACATGAACAACTATCGGCCAATAAATATTACTCCAGTTATCTCTAGGATTATGGAAAAAATTATTAGTGACGAACTATCCAACTATTTATTGACTGAACAATTTATTGATGATTCGCAACATGGATTTCTTAAAAATCAATCTTGTATGACATGTCATTTTGACTTCTTTAATTTAGTCTATTCGCTTCGTAGCCAAGGATATCTAGTATTAGTGCTATACCTGGACATTTCTAAGGCCTTCGACATGGTCAACCACCAACTTCTCATAGGTAAACTCGCATCTTATGGGGTCGAAAACCCGTTACTAGCCTGGCTTGATTCCTTCCTCAGCAATCGACATCAAATAGTTAAAATCAACTCTTCATTGTCGAACGCAGTCCCTGTTAGAAGTGGGGTAATTCAGGGTAGTGTCTTAGGTCCTTTGCTCTTTTTAGTTTTCATTAATGATATTTGTGAGTGTTTTAGTGTGGGTAAGTCCTTTTTGTTTGCAGACGATCTTAAGGTGGTGTACTCATTTTCTCCACATGAGCTGAGCAATATTCGAAATTGCATCAGCATGGAGCTTAACAAGGTAGCACAGTGGTGCTCAAAATGGCAGCTGGAGCTCAATACAGCTAAATGTGGTTGGCTATGCTTCGGTGATACATCACTCAACCTTAATCTTACCATAAATGGGGAAATGTTATCTAGGTTACACACAGTAGTAGATCTAGGACTTAGGTACTCCGATGACTTGTCGTTTACTGAACAGGTAATGAAACAAACGTCCAAGTCTCATCGCCTTATAGGTTTCATAACTCGAAACCTTCATAACAGCGAATCCCGTATTCTAATGTACAAAGTCTGTGTTCGACCACTCCTCGAATACTGCGCGTTTCTCCTTAGTAGCACGCGCATAAAGGATAAGTTAAGACTGGAATCAGTACAGAGACGATTTACATTTCGTACTCTTGGACCTGATAGTATCTTGACATATAATTCGAGGTGTAGTAAACTAGGGCTTGACCCTTTATGGATGAGGAGACTGAAACTTAACCTTATCTTCTTTTTCAAAATACTTAACAAACTCTCCTTCACATCCAGTCAGGCGATTCAATATGCTAAGGCTTCACATTACGACATTCGTAACTCCTTGTCTTTAGCTAAACAAACATATTCTAGGTCTTCTCTCTATATGAATTACTTTACCTGTAAGTTTTCTAGACTATGGAATAATTTACCCCAAACTATCCGTATGTTAGACTCTCTCCCATTGTTTGTTCGGTCAATTAATGCTTTTTGCTCCTCTGAAAATGCATTAAATGCTCTAGCGCCTGCAAGTGTATCTTACTCCACAAGTGAGATTATAGGAACTTTAAATGTTTGACCTCTTACTTGCTATCATTGTTTTGTTGTT
Organism: Schistosoma mansoni; assembly: GCF_000237925.1. Classification (NCBI taxonomy): domain Eukaryota; kingdom Metazoa; phylum Platyhelminthes; class Trematoda; order Strigeidida; family Schistosomatidae; genus Schistosoma; species Schistosoma mansoni. The sequence continues at coordinate 10,869,080 of NC_031496.1, forward strand.
CCGTGCTCTTTGCTTTAATCTTACTTTCTCTAGTTGTAGATAATTAATAATAACTCGCTCTGGCACTGGTTATAACCTTACAGAATAATGTTGGTCAATCATCAGGCTATCCACTTAATAAAAAAATGACAAGTTCCCTGGTGTTGCATTGGCTTGCCGTGATATATGCCATATTTAAACTGTTTATCAATTACTAAACCAGCAAACATAAAACCTTCTTATAATTCATGTTTGTTCTCTACATTAAATGTTGATTTTTATAACTATCTGATCATGCCTGTAAACTGGTGTGAATTCTGTAAATATTATTTTCAGAATATATTATTATTATTATTATTATTAAGTCCGGTTACAAAAACAAAATGGAATCCATTCTCTGTCGTAAAAGCAAATTTATAGCTGATGTTGACTCCGATGGATTACGTAAATTAGAAAAGAAAGTAAACGCGAATCTAATGAAATTGTTGAACATGAATGCTATTAACAATGGTGAGTTTAATTTATCAAAACCTGTGGGTTCGGTGTATCCTTATTTATATGGATTACGAAAAATTCATAAACCTAATATCCCCTTACGTCCAATTCTGTCAATGTGTCGGTCAACTACACACAAAGTTGTGAAATGGCTTACAAAAGCATTAAACCCTATCCGAAATCAATTTTGTAAGTATTCCTTGATTGACTCATTTGAATTAGTTAAATAATTAAAGGACATGAATATTAAAACCAAGACATTGTGCTCTTTTGATGTGAACACTTTACTAGGACAGGATGGCCATCTAGTGCCTCCAGGCTTTCAGTGGTGGTCTAGATCAGGTAGGTTGGTCAATTCAACTATTAAAACGACTACAATCCCCATTAATCCTCATTTTGAGTTTGATAGTTGTTTACCATGACCATAAAAGTAATTTCAAACAAGCTGGAAGTCAAAGTTACCTATAACCTTACTTAAGATAGAAAAGCACGTGAAATGTTAGGCTAAATAATGGGCTTTTTGTATGATGATAAAAATACATCCACGCTCCCCGAGGTAACCCCCGAAGAGCTGCAAATCAAAGAGCGAAAACCCAGATACGCCCCCACTTTTCCTCACCATGATTTCCCTCTACTTTGAATGCTATCCCAGCCGAAGTGACTACAGTTACCTCGGTGATTATCTTCAATTGAAGACTTGACAAACTCACTCATGAATTATCATCTCCCTCTAGGATCAGCTGTCCCTGATGTATGTCTAATAATTTACCGATTATTGCCACTAACACACATCAGTAGCTGGTTCCTGTCCCGCTTGATATCATCTCCGTTGGCCCTCTTATTTTAACACGGTTTGTATTGCTAATTTATTAATTACCCTACTTATTTATTTCTTAAAACAGTCGTCTTCACCTAGGGCTTGGAATATCACTTTGTTATTTTCTCATACTGCAACCAACCAACACTCTCTGTGGTAATGTGATGGCTGCTGATATCCAGTAGCTTTTCTGCTCCATGACAAATGCATTCACTGGGGTTAAAATATACGCAAATCCACATATAACTACTACACAGACTTGAACTAATTCAGTCAAGTGACTAGGCTACCACCGATTGGATATTACCAAAGACCCAGAAAAGTACTAAAAAAACAACAAGCGAGTGCAAATAAATCAATCCGTTTATACAAGCTCGTGACAAAGTTATAGTATATTTGATATTGAACATAAAAAATCAATACCGCTCATATTGCGCACATGACAAATTGTTAACTCTGTAGTGTGCAAAATGGAGGTCGCAATGAATAATCCGAAGCCTTTTCTCAGTGGAATAACTGGGAAGCAGGTCATTGTTAAACTTAAGTGGGGAATGGAGTACAAAGGATACCTTGTATCTGTAGACAGATATATGAACTTGCAACTCCACAGCACGGATGAGTATATTGACAATTGTCATACTGGGAGTTTGGGAGAGGTTCTGATCAGGTGCAATAATGTTTTGTATATCAGAGAGTGCGATGATGATCGATTGGATACTTTGTGATGACTTTATGCTCAGATGTTGAATAATTGTAAAAATATTGCACTTTTCTATCCGTCTTCTGTAATAAATGATACTAACATTCATTGTCTTATTTCTCAGTTATGCTACAATGTTAATGTATATTTTAGAAATATTCAGTGATGACTAACCAATTAGTACTGTCCACATAACCCTGCGCACAACGTTGTTTAAGGCTTTTTTAGATTCTTGAAAAACCTTTGGAAGTCCACACAAACGTGGTCGTTGTTTGGCATATGATCTCCGGCCACTACAAGCGAAAGGAACACTTAGTAGTCCGACCTTAAGTTCCAATGTTGGGAATATTACTACCGCATGTAGTTCTCTGCTTAGTTAAGGCTCCCGAGGTACCACTATAAGGCTTTCACCATCAAATCACGTCAGAGGTTTCACAACATTAGGGCCTTGCAAACCAGTTCGCTCATCACACTTAGTGGTGAGTCAGTGTTCGATCCATTGTCATTTCTAGCCGGTTATTTGTGGCTTGATGGCTTTGTTCGCTAAATCCTAACATGTATTTCATGTTTCGGTCTTCATTTTTGAATTTTACTCACTGCTGATGAATTTGCTTATGAACTAGGATCCTCAAGATGTCTGTTTACAAGCTTACTACTTAACTACATTTAATGGTCGTATTTCATAACCAGGCAAGGACATCATCTTCGATAATAAGTACTTTAGTCATTATGGTTAGCAATCGATTATAGAACCTGAAGTTCATATTAGGTGTAGTTTAATTTTAACGTATCCAATTGTTGTGTTTCGAAGCGAAGCGTAGTGAATTAACCTCATCCGAAGATGAGTAACAAGTTGGTGAAATTGAGGGAACTCAGGTGAATTGTAACAATAGTTTATCTTTATCGCCTGCAGTTATGATTGCGACTGGTCAAAACTCGCCTGGTAACCGTTTGACCCGAGGACTCCTGTAGTGTTGCTGTTTATACTTAACTTTTCATAAAAGAAAATCCTTTACCTTAATGGCCATTAATATGTGTGTTGTTTCAGACGATTAGATCCCAGTAGTCGCGTTTCAAACCGTAGTCATGAAATGTCACTTGTAGAATTAATTCCATAGCACTCATGTCACTGTAAATGAGTCCCCATCTACACTCAGCACCAAGTTTACTCGGTTTTTGCAGTTGAAACTACTTTATCATGGTTACTAACGCTGATGTATCGCTGTTTTGTATTTTTATGATGCAGGCACTAAGAGAGGAATAGCCAATAAACAATGTGATCTGATGGTCCATCTGACTACATCGTTATTGGATGTAGGACTTAAGAAAAGCTTATCTCGATATTATCACTGCAGCAGTGAATTTTTAATTAAGTTATTATATACCACGATTGCCCCATTCGTAAGTAGTCGTCTGTTGATCCTGCTTCCGAAGAAATGACTGCTTCAAAGAATAATACTAATGATGATAAGTTTATGAATTTAAAGGTGCACCAATAATATAGTTGTCAATATAAAGAATCGAGGTTCCTCATTAATCATAACTGAGTAAATTGGGTGATCTGCTAACTTCATAATCCAATAAGAAGTTGTCTCGTTACTATAAAATTTCTCATACTCTACATCACTATGATGAAACCACCAATAATTATCAAACTAGTATGATGAAAATGACCTGTTTATTATAGACAATAGTTAAATAAGTGGTTCAGTGTCTGGTTTGCATGTACTTGGAATATTACATAGTCCTGTAGACAGATACTGAACTTAGGTAGGTGCTCTTAGTGACACAAAAACAATGGCTTACCTGTGCTCACTAAAATATTTGCTTACTAGAAGCAAAGCCCCAGGTTCTAACCCCGCCCTTATGGTTTAGGCAGCTGGGTGGCATCGTCAACCCTCACACATATTATCGTTCATACCAAGGTACTTAGTGAGTGAGTTTATTATTACCGAGAAAAAGTGAATGTACCCAACTACCCTATTCTTCAATGCCGTGATAACTGGTGAAGAGCAATACTCAGTTGCTCTAGATGAAGAAGTTATAATTCATCCCCGAGTACAACGTTTTTAAAATGTTCTCATGGAGTTTTAAGCTGTTGGTATCGTATCTTACAGTCGTTTTTAACGAAACAATCGTTAACAACTGATTCATTGCTCGTCTGAGTAAATTCTTGAAAAGTTGCAGTTAATTTATCCAGAAAATGTAATTCAGTATATCGTTCGTTATGACGGCCACGTCGAGAACTTAAGAACTTACACCCAATAGAGCGAACTAGTGTAGAAGGATTTATACTCATCACACTAGTTAACTCATAACGTCGTCATATGTAACTTTCCAATATATATATATATATATATATATACAACCTATAGGTGGTGTTCTTCAGATTTGATCTTCCCATCCCGAAAGTTTTCCTTTGTTTACAGCGCTTATCCACTTAATCCACAGATCTCCCGGTTCTCTTATTTCCAGTCTGTCTACAAAAAGCAATGCAGTTCGTTACGTTCTTGTTTCAGTGATTTAATTATCGCTTGTAATTCAGCTCAATATCTGATCAGTAAACTTCAGGATTCGTAGATACATAATAGTGTTGAGCCTTAAGATCCTGCTGCACATTGGAAATCAGGATAGCGTCCAATATACTGCAGACAGATTTAAGGACTGAATACTCGACAAGCAGTACATAGCTTTCTTTCAGAAAGGGACATAATATTTTCTGCACTTGGTGATACAAAATCTTCACACAAGTCTTAAAGGCGTTTTCTAGAGTACAATAAATTTGCACCGTAGATAACATAAATTAAGGAACTGAGGAGTGATCACAATTATTTCAAACTTAAAAAATCATTCATAAATAGTTGTAAGATATTTTCAATAATAATTCTCTCAATCAATAATACAATGATGGTTTCATCTAAAGGTAAGTCAGAATAGATACCGTTTTATAAACGTTTGCTGATGTACAATTGAAATTAATTACCATTAACGTACTGAATTCCTGGATGTCAAATATACTATTTTATTATTGCACTCGTTCCCATAAGTAAATTAAGAATCTGACTAACAACTTCGTATAATCACTACTATTTTACTTAGGACTGAAAATCCAAACAAAATAGATTGCGTCAGCTGATCAAAATGAATTTAAATGGTATCCTAATAATGTATCAATCATTAGCTTTCACCGGATTTTCTTGGGAATAATTTCGAAGCATTGCTTAATCAATTGTATCTCTAAACCAACTTTACATCGAACTAAATAATTTATCGCTACTTAACGTTGGGAACTAAGAAATAACTTACGCACTAATAATAATGCATCTCACATAATTAATTTCAGTGTCTACGATTCGCAGCAGCTAAAGAAAGTTATTTTTCACCTGATGAATCATCAGTTGACACACCAAAAAATATTAAAATAAATTTCGTGATTTTTCAATATTTCAATTATCCTCCAGATATCTTCGTCTTACACTGTTCCCACTGATAGATATCAGAATGTGAGAAAGCGAATGTATTGTATGCTGACAAATGAGCATTTCTATACAGAAGACATTCTGAGACCACTTTTTAAATTGGCGACACGCGTCAGCCGATGTCTTATTTTTGTGTTGGCGGGATTCTGTTGTTATTGTTGCAATAAAGATCTTATGCGCGAGTAACACTAACCTATTATATGCCCTGGTATGGCCGAGGGTGGAAAGAGTCAGCTCTCCCTCTCGAAATGTTCTCACATGGCCACGTGTATGTAGTCACTGCCAGGTAAGTCCTACTCACTCCCTTCTCGCGGTGGGGGTGTTGTTTACGAAAGTGAGAGGATGAAAAACGAATGTCAGGTGCTTTAGTCGGGTTGGTGGACACGGAGAATGTGTGTTATTACTAAACACTCTATACAACTAATAAATAGTGAAATATTTATATAAAAGCCACAGCGATCCGATCATGCATAACTTTCAACTTCGTTTTATTTAATGCTCGAAAATGAACCTAAACTTGATGGGAAATCATTATTATTCTAGATAATACGGATAATTTGAATTGCGATCGGAAAGCAAAAACCAGCATGAAATTGTTCATGATTAACAAAAATATCTCCCTACAATCGGTTTTTGCTCATCATATATAATAAAGTCAATAGTTGATATATTTTATAAGAAACTAAACTCCATGCTTTAGAAGGACCTACTAGTTGACGAAAAATTTGTTTCCACATAATGACAGGCATCGAAATAGAGTTTTATCAAGGAACATAAATAGATTTTGCAACTACTTCTCAGTTCAATAAGGAAATTTAGAGAGAAAACCAAAACTGAAATCATAATCCGTATTACTTGGTAATCCTAGAGTATGCATTATTCATAAAGGTTAGGACGAAACAATTATTTGTAGTCACATATTGAAAATCTGTTGTAACGATCCTTTTCCTTTTCATGCAGATGAAACGTTAATTTACCTTAGACGAATATCTACACTAGATTCTCTCCCAGTGTCTGTTCTATAGGACTTCGACACAACTGAGATAAAGAACACATGATTAACCTGACTAGAACGTAAATATATTTCCACACCAAAGCCGGACACAACCCAACAACAGATGGACAATCAATAAATAATAAGGATAGGAGAATATAAGACTCATCTGACATCTGTCACATTATCTACATGTCTGACTAAGCAGACAACCAATCATTATCATTCTCACCCACACATCAAAATCTATCTGGATACATTGTATAAAAGAATATACTTTCGTTTATATGCCAATTCGAATCACATTAAATGATAACACATGAAATGCTTCACATAGATGAGAATAAAGACTCTCACCCACACATCAAAATCTATCTGGATACATTGTATAAAAGAATATACTTTCGTTTATATGCCAATTCGAATCACATTAAATGATAACACATGAAATGCTTCACATAGATGAGAATAAAGACTCTGATTTAGACACTTCACTAAAGAATCAAGACCATATGCTCCCTAGATGTGATTGGAAAAAAAAAGGTATTGTGTACTACTCTAAAAGAAAATAAATGTCCGTAGAGAGCCATAAATAAACATTTAGCCATGAAAAGAGATCATAAGGAAGGCCTGTGAGAGAAACGTCTCTGTACATACGCTTAAAATTAAGAGGCGAAATGCTTATACTAAAGTTGAAAAGAGCGATCCAAAGAACATTTAGTGCAGGTAAACTACAATTAATGTTTTCCACACATTCAATGGTAACTTAGAGATTGGGAGATAAATTACCTAAACTAGCCATTTTGTTTTTTGTGTCTGTCAATTGAACTGCTCTTGTGGAGCGATTTGTATTGGCAGTTTCTAGGAATTTGTACTTTCATGCTCGCGAGTACCTCCCAGTTTGGTTAAGCAAAAACATACTCAAAACTATTAAGAACTCGGCTTCAACTCATTAAGTAGAAAAAAGGTATACAGCTAACATGGAGCAATCATTTACAATGATATATCGTTTTAAAAGCAATCTGACTAAATCCATCAGTATCTGGATCCAAAAGCCGGGGCTTTGTGTGAAGAAAATTTATGTTCAACAGCTCTCTTCACCTTGACCAACTTCTGACCTAGTTAGTTAATAATCATTTTGATGGTAGATGAAGTAATTCGATTGATGTTTATGCAACCTTCCTCTTTGAATTATCATAACCTAAACTCATCTTAATCATTCACATGATTATCATGACATTTGTGAATGATTTAAGAAATTTATTTAGCTTTCGTCCCTATTTACTAATACGTACCTAATTCATAATATTCTACATATTATATGATTTTCGATTGGTAATTACATTATTATCTTTCTCCTCATGTTATCTATAGTTATTTTGGTTATTAGCTTCATTATTTCATTGAATCAAGTCAACACTTCATAATAGTCATCCTGGTCATTTTTCGAATTATTCATTTGGATATATCGTTGTAGAATTTGAAGAGAATTTATTGAAAAAGAATATTCGGCGAGACTATAATTTATGGACGAGCCAATCAGAAGCGCTTGAAGGATTTCAAGGTCACGGCGCCTATTTCAGTACCTGATGCTCATGTACGATCGGTTCACAGAGGATTTTAGAGAAGACTTGACAATTAAGAGGCTACAATAAGTGAGACTACTAAAAAGTTCCTCTATTTGTGATTGTGGTAATTAGGTGACTTGTAGACCTTAAGCAGACTACCGTGATGTTGTCCTTCGATGTAATATATGTTGAAGGAAGACGTTTGCTAGAATAGAAACCTTTATCGCTCAATCCAGATTGAGACTAAGGCACATTATAATAATTGCCGCGAACTGTATAATAAAAGCACCAGTCGCATTGGCTGCAATAATCGCAGATGTTACTGAAGCTTCGGCTGTTCAGTGGTATGAGTATTGTAGGGACAAATCCGTAATAAAAATGATAAACTTACGCAACCATAGTACACACAAACAGCAATGAAGCTATGTGGTTGAGAGAGTTTTTGTGACCTTATTATGGCTCCAGAGACCAACTATTATGGAACCATATGGATGAGTTCCTCGACCTTACGCATTACGATTTTGGAACCTTTTCTTAACACTGACAAGTTTTTGGACCATATAAAAGAAGTGTATCCACTTTAATTATTTGGTTTTGTATAATATATTTTTACTGTTTACCGATTGACTAACATTTCTCGAGGTCACTTAAGATTCGTTCAAAGGTCGTCCATAAATTGTAGTCTCGCCGAATATTCTTCATTCAAATCTCTGTACTTTAATTAATAGGATGAAGATAATTCAATGATTAAAAACTCATTTCATTAAAATTGATACCTTTATTTCAATCGAATTAGACTATTTGTGTAAAGCGATATCTCAAATGCATTTCATCGACAAGTAGAGTTAAAAATCAAATAATAATATCCACCGAAAAAAAATATTGCACAGTACATGACAACCACAATGTATGTATGTATACAGACATATGAGAAAAAAAAAGTTAGATTAAAATAATAACCATTGAAAAATAAATAATTCATCAGGTAGAGAATAAAATGATCAAACAATTTGAAAATATAATTCATACATGGATAATAAATGCACTCTGAATTATTTAAAGAATTAATTGAAATAGAAAATAGATATATGCATGTTCAAATGAATATGGGACGAACTCAAAATGAAAAAAATGGGGGGGGGTATTCAGTAAACTTTTGAAATGAATGGAAGCAAATTGTTAACCTATGAATGTATACAACAGTAAGTTAAATTGGCCAAATATTTGTTTATATTAATTTACAAGGCACAAATTTTTTAACAGATTCTGAAAAAAAGACTGATAGGAAAGTCATGGGACTTATAGACCTATATTATATATATATATATATATATATATATATATATATATATATATATATAAAACCTTATTGCAATTTTCTCCGCTAAAGCAGTTTAACAGTTCAGAGTAAGAAAACAATCTAAAGTAGACTTTTGTATTAAGGTTACTATGTTGATTTTGTTGTTAGTTTAAATCAGATAGGCTTTTGTTGTTTACATGACAATGTATTGATTTTGTCCAGTTTTACCACCTGATGCAGTTGCTGCAGCTACAGCAGCTGCACGACCTACTGTATTTGAATTAGCACGAACTGAACCACGACAAATAACTAATCGTTCACGACTACCTGTCAAATGAGTATTAACAACGTAAGCTGACAATGTGATAGGAGTGGGAGTAGAAGTTGTGGAATTAGGCAAAACATCAGAAGATAAACCATCAGTCATACTTGATATGAATGTTTGTTCTAAAGGAATAGGTTCTTGTCGGAAATGTTCCAACATTTCTACGATTGAATCAAAAGGTAAGTGTTGAACTCTACAATGACCATCTGGGCTTAAAGTCATTCTTAGGTGCTATATAAAAAAAGAAAGAATAATTTCGTGAAAAAAGGTGATAGAAAAAAATTTGTTGTGGATTAAAAAATGTATTGAAAATATTAAAGGAAATTCCCCAATAACGTTTGATGTTTTGGAAAACTATAAGCACATACAAGAGCGTAACGATTAGAAAATGTTAGTAACGAACTAAGCGCGAATGTGTGTAACGGACGGCAACAAACTTCACTTATAATTCGAGAGGCAAAACAAAGCCAACGGGAAATAAATAAAAATATACGGAATGATATTCACAAACCTAAAGATAAGCCAAAATCCTAGCATCGATAACATGTCAGTGATGAGATATTGATTATTCCCATGCTAAGATAGTTGAAGTAAATTTTGGGCCGTTCTACTTTGTATAATAAAGATAGTGGAAACTGAATGGCGTGGTCCAAAAGGGCCAGTTCAAATTTTTACTACAAGTTTCATTTTTTTGCAAGAAACCACAAAGATATTTCTGAATATTGCACAGGCAGGTGATAACAGTTTATCAACGCACAAAAATAGTTATCAACAAACACTGTAAAAAATAATCGCAATCCACAAAATCACGTTTACTATACAAAAAAAATGATGAAACCCATCTTCTATTCACCTTCCGTAAAAACCACCACACCTATTAGCAAAATGATTCCGAAAACAGGAAGGCAGGTCATTGTGACGTTTGTGGAAAAGTTTCAGAAACTATCACAGTCAGTCATAATCGACGTGGAGCTTGAGATATGTGTGGACGGGTCAAGTTGTCAAACCACATAGGTATACGGAGATGACATTAATCTTGAGAAAAATACCAAGGTAGTGAAAGAAGTGGTATCAGTGAAATTAGTTAATTTATAGACGTAATATCCACCAACCATGTAATTAGTTAACGTTTAAGCAAGTAATCAGTAATATAACCTTCATAGATTATGTCAGAGTTATTAAATAATAATCCATTAATAGTTAGTTGATTGTGTACACAGATCCACAATGAGTTACTTGAAAAGCTCAACGAGCCATGATTGACTAATTAACCAACTTTACAAAATCATTACAAAATACTAGGCTATCAGCACGATATTGACTAAAGGCTTTTAAGTGATAGAACTTTTTTTACAACACAAGCAGCTAAAATAACCTAAAACCTAAATAGAGTAGTGCCTGAATTCAAAACTCCAAAGCGTTTTAGTTAAATAACGACGTGAACCAAAATGTTGTCAACAGACAACAAGTTGTTCATCATTCAATCCATATACAATTATTAGCATACAATGACATAATCAACGACCAATCTTTTTTCGTTCATTGACAATTTTCTAAACAGATTTTAAAGGAGTCAGTATATACTGTACAACTCTTAAAACCAAAGTATAGTGTATATTGAGATTGTAAAATATGAGTTTCAGAGTCATATGAATAACGTGATATGATTCTGATCAATAAATTATACTTAAAACGCCAAACAGACAGATAAACAAAGTTAAAAAGAAGTGATATTCGACTGTACTGTTTAAATCTTACTTTGGTATTGAACAATGAAATTACCACAAACACTAAACCCTATCGCTTTCCGATATTATCAATTGATGTATTTGGAAAATTATTTCTTTTAGTTCAGGAAACAAAATCACATTTCGCAGGTAAAAACTATCAATGGTCTCGTGGTTCAACTGCTTTAAAGTCAGTTCAACTTTAATCTTATTCGATGAAAAAGGCAACAAAAATAGATCTAGGGCTCATGTTGTGGATCAATTATTAATGTGAATCAGTAACTAAGCATAGAAACGACTTCGAGCTACAGTTTCAGTGTACGGAGCAGTAATATTACCGACTGCTTAACTCGAAGTTGGAGTATGGTTAGAACTCATGATCGAGTAGTTGAAATTTGAGTGCTTTAGCAAAGAGGCTTTGCTTTTGTGGAGTTTAATATACCACTTTAATTATTTGAGGAATGAATACTACACGAAAACGACATAATTTATGAGGTCGCTGTGTCACAAATAAAAACATTTAGAGGACATCAGTAACGAAGGATGGGTGGTCCCCTAAGGAAACCACCTGCTTCGGTTTGGGCACCCGGGCAGTATTTCAACTCTGACACAAATCATTTGATTTGTGTGGAGCATATATATCTGGTGCCTCCTTGTACCAATGTTTATGTGTTTAAATAAATAAAAATAAATAAACGAAGTTTAAAAAATAGACATTTAAAATAAACTGTAATTACACAATCCAGGAGTGATAACAAAGCGCATACTCACCTTAGGTTTTCCATGACAACTAAATGTTAGAACGAATTCACCCTGTTTTGTTTCACTTTGACGCACAAGAAATACACCATCCGTAGTCGACAAGGCAGGGGGCATATTCGATAAGTCGGTAGTATTTTGTTCTGAGTTAAAACTTATTCTAGCAGATTCAGGACAAGTTAGATGTTGTTGTGTAGTTCCATGTTCAAACTCCGAAAGTTGACCCAATACATAACTAGCGGCTCGAACTCGTGAAAGCGTACCATGATACCATGGGTAGATAGAAAGCTGGTGACCAATTACATCTTCAAAACCAGAAGAGGAAACACGTGGCAGATTGCTTGAAGAATTAAAAACAGAAAACGCTCCACTTCGAAAACTATCAACCCTTGACTGATTTGTATTAGGTGAATTAATTTGTTCTAGTAAAGCATTGTTTGTCAAACTGCATAGTCTGTTGCTTTTATCTGGTCTGCTAATCGAATGTAATGAAACGGGATGAGAAGAAGGAGATGTATGCCGAAATCCTGAGGCGAAGGTAGAAGGTCGCGATGGAGTAGGATAAAGAACTGTAAAAAATATTTATAACATAAATAGTAGTGATTAATTAGGATCGAAAAGTTAGAAGGAAATGAGTCACTTTTACAAAAATAGGTTACAGTCCCAATTTTAAAAAGTAATGGGCAAAACAGTTAATTCATATGTATTCGAAAACTCAGTAGTTACATGAGACAATTTATTTATTTATATCTGCAAAAACAACTAACATGACCTAGTAGCCAGGTAGAGCCTTGTACACTAGATTCGAATCACACTTATCCGAGCACTAGACATTGTATTGATCTTTTCAGTTTTACTTGGATTATAGGTGGGATTCGGTACTAAGAGATATTGAGGGATAATAAATCACATAATACATGAGAGGACCATGAAGACATAAGATTTATATATACAAAGTGCGAAATATGTTATTTATTCCTTGCCATTAGCACAGGAACACAAAGAAACCGATCGCTACTGACTTGGTGAAGTAGGCGACTGATTCTTTTCGCATACAGACTTACACAATCTATCGGATATCACATACGAAGAGTCGAACTACACCACTAATGTGTCGCTTATAAACTGACTACTTTACATCTTAATTCACAAATATCCTGAACCGTTTTGTAGAAAGGAGAATAACTAAGAATTATCATTTGATGATAAACCACTTAAAATTTATACTGAATTCTCATCAAAACTTGAATTTTTGATGGAAAATGCCTCAACATCCAGCATAGTTAGAACATGAGTTTGAGAAGGGTTTCCATTCTGAACAGTATTGTTGTTATTATTAGCTAATGATGGAACTTATTGAAAGAGAGGTAAAATATTTAATTATGAAATCCCGCAACCATGTGAAGTTCGCTTAAAATATTATCAGGTAAAATTTAAAAGCGAAATCACTGATTATTTTATTAAAGTCCCTTGATATATCCTATTTAAATAAAGTCTACCCTATATTCACGCAAACTTTTCACTGAAACATTTTATTACTATTTATTTCTATCAATACACTTATTAGCATTCACTTAAATTGTAATAAAATTTCCATCGGATTTAGTCTGGTGGTGTTTCATGGTTTTTAATAATTAAACAAATAAAATAGTATATTCAATCAGATATCATATAATAGACGGGATAAAAGATTAGGCAGTAGTATCAACAGACAAACAATAATGAGGGAAAAAAGAATCAAACATACCATTAGAAGGTTTTATAAATCCATGAGAAGATATAGTATTATTCGCTGTAGTAGTGCATCCATCTGATTGACTAAGATTCATACTACAGTGATAGCCAACAAAATAAAATATTCAAGTTACAAAATCTATAAAACTAATATTGATACTGTTGATTAACTTTAGACATCTAAATCAATTGTTTCTACTGCAAAACATTTGCCAAAGAGAATGACATTGTAAACAAAAAATCAATCTTACAAGGAAGAATTCTGATCAAATACTGTTAACCTCCGTTTCGTGGCTAAGACTAGTTTCATTCCTGCTTTTCACGTGGTGACGAAAGTTGATAAAGAAATACAATAGATGAATGGATAAATTTCACACTTATTAGCTGTGTGAACGCATTTTAACCCACAAATATAGTAAGAATATGATGAATGAGCCAGTATATGCACAGACTAAACGATATATTCTCCCCGAATACCACCCAGATTGCGCCACCTCAATTCAAGATTAGAGTGGTCGTTACAAAAATGGTGATAGAAAACAGAGAATATAAAACCGTTTTGCATCTTATTTATTGAATACTAAATTTAAAGTTATAGTGAGAAAGGGTACTGGTAGTATAAAATAACCACAGCAGTGAGACTTTACTGAACAGACGACCCTTGAGCGATTCTAAAAGTACCCTTGCAAACCAGAAAGCAAGTGATATGAAGAGATGTTGTTTTACAGAAAACGAAAAAACTAGAGAAAATCAAAACTTTTTACACAACCGAAGAATTGGAAATATTTTGAAACCACTGCAGATGTAATTTAAGAATTTGCTTACATAACTTGAAAACATATTACTCATGGAGTCATAAAATTATATTTCTTCAGTCGTGACCATATAGCCTAAACGTTATTCGTGTAGACGCTTATTAAGGGGTTCACAGTGTCATATATGCGCCACAATGTGATGATTGTAACCAAATCTCGTTAGACACTTGTAAGCTTTCCAATCATAAGTATAAATCGTCGTCCGTGGTTAGATTCACTCCATGACAAACATAAAGGTTAGAGTCCATCGATTAATTATGCGTTGAAAATACCTCTTTTGAAGAATTCTATCATAAATTTCATAAATCTGCCGGTAGGATTTAAGGAACTACTACTTAACCATTCTATTTTTAGACTTCTGTTGAATACTATGAATTCTGAAGTAAGATGAATACGTGTTTCCCGTCTTAGACCTTCATTAGGATGTGAAATATTATCTAGCAATAGTTTTAATATTCCTTTATTGTGCAGCTAACTGTGACAACTAAAAATGATGCAGATTTTTGAAATATCTTGAAGTAATACTTTCAAACGTAAATGCAATCATCAGTGTGGAGATTGTTAAGTTCTTTGATTGAAACCATGAATTGATGAATGTTAGACCACCATTAAAAACCTGGAAGCACTGGATGGCTAGTACGTGTCAAGTAGAGACAAGTACCTACCTCACACAATGGAAGATGGTTGTGCGATTTCGTGGATTGGTTGAAGTTAGACGCTAACACTGTTGGATGCCGACTCAGTGATCTAGAGATCCTGGATTCGAATCCTGCGTGAGAGATCGTGGATGCGCACTGCTAAGGAGCACTGTACTAGGACGAAATGGTATTCCAGTGCTTCCAGGCTTTCAATGGTGGTCTAACATTCATCTATTCATGATCTTAATCAAAAATGAAATTGATGATTTCAACTAACGCTAACAACAAAATGATTTAATTGTACATTTCACTAGCAGACTGACCGATCAAGAATCAACTTTAATTTAGGAGGCAAGTTTAATTAATTAAATAGATTTAGAAAAATGGATTTTTAGTTAACAGTGTTTGATAAAGAACTACTTTTGCTTGCTTAAGACTATTAGTTCACATACAGTCAATGAACTAAATACACAAAAGTAAAAAGTGTCTGTCGTGAAATTTTTGTAAAAATGGTTTACCTATGGTTTGTAATAGGACGATCAGATTTAGTGGAGGCAGACCAAACATCCGGTACACTACTGACATGACTACAAACACATGCAAATGTTGATATAGGAGTCGAGTTTGCTGAGTTATCTGTACATAGTGGTTTGAAATTAGTAGAATGAAATACTGATGTGTCATGAACCTTTTTATGATCTGATCCAATGCATAATTCATTTGCATTAATTTTGTTTGGTGGTAAAGGGACTGAGGATAGTACATCAGAGGTTGATTTTGAACTAGAATCCAGAATCGCATCACAGTTAGTGCATCGTTCAGATCGAACTAAAGTTACAATACGACCAGGTTCAATGTCACACTTAGGAGAAACAGGATTCCTGCGCAATGGTGGTAAACCACTACGTATAGCAGTGATCCATTCGTTGGCATCGATTTCATCCGACGACTGAAAAATCTTCTGGTCCCCAAATTCAGTCTGCAAGTGAAACGTTGAGGATATTATACACGACAATTTCAATAATCTCAAAAATCATTAAAGTAAGGAAAATAATTTACACATCTCAAGGAAGATTAGCAAACTGATGCAATATGCTGCATAGATTAATGTCTTTGTATTATACACCTGGTGTAAGACTTAATGAATACATTAAATGTACTGACAGGATGATTTCAATCACTTATTAATTTATTTAGGCTTTTAGACAGTAGGTCTTAAGAGAGAACTCTGTCGTACCTTCCTCCCTCTGAGCGGCCAGTTTGTAATACTAGCCCTCACATAAATGTACCTTAAAAGTGAACATAAATGTGTACGTGATGAGTGAATTACATCTATTTAATTAAAAGAGAGTGAATAAAATAATCAACACTATATCGGGTAATTGGATAATACAGATAAACGGTTTAAAATACTTTTGCGGGACTAGTAATACAACGGTTAGATAAAATTACTTGAAAAGTAAATCTAAATATCTTTCAAACAGAGATGGACGGTGACTAGTAGTCGGATCCAGGACACGCGTTCCATTTTATTCGAGACTTGTCAGCTAATCTACCTGCCTCCCAGAGTGAACATAAAATTTAGGATGCAGGCACACCCAGCTGACGGGTTCCGAATAGGACGAAATGCCTTTAGTATTTGTGACTTAAGGCAATATCGAGGCAATCCGCACAGAATGCACATATGCCAAAAAAGAGACTGATTAATTGCAGTCGTAAACATTAATGGGAGGATTCAAACCAATATAAAAATGAATAAGATAGTAGTTAAGTTTGCTGGAGAGGTCAAATCAGTCTTTATTAAATACTATACAAATTAGTCTTGCAATTCATTGCTCAAATCAGTAGCAACTAAGCACAAGTGATCATTAGCATTTTACATCAATTTTAAATTTACATTTTGTTGAGACTGACTAATTAACTATTAAAGATGTGTGAAAACGTGAACCGAATTCTCTGAACATTAAATTTTGAATTCTACTGGTTTGATAAGCATCAACACAAATGAATGAACAATTCTAAAAAAAACATGATCTGATATTCACAGGGATTTATTTATTCAGATAATGGGAAATTCATTATTAAATTTGTTGTTAAACTGGTTTCTTTCTTTTAGTTTTAACATGTTTCTCAAAAACACTACAATATAATACCATCTTTACTTATTAAGTCAGAGGGTAATACAGATATCGAATTCCCGTTAACGTTAAATTAGAATACACAATCTAGTATAATGCATTCAGTGAAATTATTTGTTAACGACAGATTTTAAGTCTATCTTGATCTACCAACTTTTGGGAATTTTCAAATCAATTCTTTATTAATGATACTAAAGTATACTCGTCTGTAAGCTATAAACTTTTAAACATTTACGTGATTTCGAGATGAAATCATCTATTATACGTTTTCGCATTTTGAAGTCTATCGTTTACATCAGTAAGATGTCTTTTGATATCATCAACATAACTGATATACCTTCAAGATTGTGTTATTTCTGAAAAATGAGACGCTTTATAATAAACAAAGATGAAGCTTCGATATCATAGTACACTTAATTTTTTAAGCCTTATTGACAATGCTGAGGAGTCCCATAATAGGACGAAACGGCCGTCTAGTGTTTCCAGGTTTTCCATGGTGGTCTAGCTTCAATTGACTCACGCTTTCAACTATGAAAATACTAAATCTCCACAAAACCCCTTCTGATAATTAATGTTTTGTTTCCCTTCAATAGTACTAACATCAAAACTGATAACTAAATAGCTTAAAGTGAATGCCTTCAATTTAACTTTTCATATCAAATTCTTACATTACAAATTCAGTGACTTTTAATAACTCAATGTCACTAGAATTATGAGCATTTAGCAATTTCCCAAAAATGTCATTCAGTTATCCTTTAGTAATAATCTGGCATGATGACTACCAGAAGTAAAACAACACCTGTGGACGTGTGTGAAGTATCGTCGTTATTCGATCGTAAACTGTTGTGGGCGGAAATTTCAATATTGGTGTCTTGCACAGTAATGGTACGAGATTAAAATCTCTTCTGGCATTAGTTATTCAAAGGGTCTTAGTAACAGTAAAACGATATCATGATGACTCATAGAATCAGATGATTTACAAAAGTTTGAAACAACAGTAAAATATGATATTATATAACGTTTTTATGTTTCTTAATTCATGATTGATTAAGATTATATCAATAATTATTATATCAATATAATAATTCCCGTTTTTTTCTGTACTGAGATGGTATCAGATACAACCCAAAACCATAGTTAGCAGGGATTGTGGCACGGCTTTTTCGTGTTTTAGATTTAAATTAAGGCGATCCAATCCCAGTTATTCGCAACCAACCAAAATGTCAAGAAGGTTCAGAGCACTTAAGATGTGTTATTTTAAATCACTGAATAAATAAATTTCTGAATATTTCTTGCTGACGGATTTATTACGACTGTCAAGATACTACTACTAGGAAGGCGATTTTGATGGAATTAAACACACTGAGTGGCTCGGTCAATTGTAAGCAACATAGAGCCTGGAGCATGAGCATCGGTGTAAGTTCCTATACGATTTCAACCCAGTGAGATGAAATTACCAAGACAAGTTCCAGAGAGGTAGGAGTAGTAACATTATCAATGGTAGTAAGAAAGAATAAGCGTAGACATGTTTCGATGAACACTGAGCGACTATGAGTAATATTACCACAAAGATGACACAACCGCATGACTATCAGTACTCTACACACATAACATACTCCAGACAGTAAGCACGGTCTCAGATTCAGACTCAAAACCATTTGAACTATACCCAAAAAGAATGACGGACTGAAGAGCATGGCGAAAATATGTGTCAACCCTAATCAGGTAGTAAGCACTAACCAACGTTGGTCATTCTAATAGTTAACAACTTTATGGACTGAACACATGTCTTGGTTTTTATTATTATTATTATTATTATTATTATTATTATTAGCTTTATTCGATATCATATTTTTGGTACAATTTAGAATTCTCAGCACAAAGTATTTCAACAAGTTTCCGTTTCTCACTTCTTCGTCGATCCTGACGATAAATATTGAGTGATAGCCAGTTGGAGGTTAGCAATCCAGTCAATCGACATCTGAATAATGCACATTCTTTTCGCTGCATATTAGCAGCAACCACGATATCTCTGATTAGGCCTTTTATAACCTTTACAGAGAAAGGTTGTACGCTTTTCAAAAACGCACCTGAATAGGTTATGCGATTAATAGCCATAATGATGTATTAAAACAAACAAAATAGATAACTTGTTGAAATATCCAGATAACAGGAACAGCTAGCCCAGATGTTTAAGCAGTCCACCCTTAGTTTTCTTTCAGTCTAATCCTGCTCTCGTCAACACTGCGCGTTGAGGAAGCCGGTGGTTGGTCATAAATAACACATGTTCCACCACCTCAATCGACGGAAATTGTTTCAGCAACTGTAAGAAACAAACTGCGTAGTCCCATATTAATGAGTGCTTAATCGACTGAATACTTTAACAATAAAACAGTTTGAGAATAAATATGGCTAGTGACACGAAAACACATGCCACTCCTTATTCTATACTCATTTCAATAACATCGATTTTCTTGTTGTAAGTGTGATTGGAAAATGATAGTTACGATATCAGCATAAAAATGACAGATTTTAGAATTGACTTAATTGGATTGTACGCTAAATAAACGACAAATCTAGGGATTAGACGTTTCACGAATAAAACTCACTTTAACAAGTAAAGTAATTGGATTGTACGCTAAATAAACGAAAAATCTAGGGATTAGAAGTTTTACGAATAAAACTCACTTTAACAAGTAAAACATTGTTCCGAGGGTCTGTAAGCTCATCAGGACAGACCAATCGAACATCGAAAATAAGACCACAGCACAGACCATACTGAGATTGTTCAGCCTAATTTTGACGTTAAAAAATTACAAGTTATATATAGATTCGAAATGAAGAGAATAGATTTAAAGTGACACTGAAACTGAATAATTATATTACTTCAGCATAACTAAGTAATAAAGTCCACGACCATATAATCTATAATATTCATTCAAAAAATAGTTATCTCAATCCTCAGAATCAAAACTAAATTCCTAATTGACTCCATCAAACCATTTAAATCAATAAATAGTATGACCAGACTTCCAAGTCACTTATTATGCAACCATGTAACAATCTCATTGAATCTCTCTATTTCATATATTCGAACGAGGTAAGTGTGAACGTAAATCGCACGACTCACTTAAAAAGGACAATAAATCGTGATGTTAAATGCCAGGAGATACAAAAAGAAACACCATTGTAATTAATAAACTTTCCTCCTTATCTTTCTTTGGAGATATGTGGGGGAGAATGAATGACGTGGATTAGGTATATTTTGCAGTGCGAAAGTGAGCAAAAAATTCACGGTTGAAGATGGATGGTAGACAAACACTGTTGAAATATCTTTTAATATATTATTTGAATACTTAAAAATGATATATGTGTTAGTCAGCTACAATGTAGGACCAGACACATATATGCATCAGTCCAAGTTGCCACACCTTATTAGCACAACAAGATCAACATCAAATTCATAAAGCAGTTACTTCAATGGTAGTGATATATAAAAGAAAGATTGTGTATGAAGATATGATACAGAAAGAAAGAATTAGGTCGTAGAAATAAAGGTATAAAGTAATTTTAATCTCACGGTTCAATGAAAGACAAAGTTTATACACCTACACCATTGTGGTCGATTCTGAGCCATGTCACCAAGAGTCTCCAACCATTGGTTACGATAGTCACGCGGACCCCAACCAAGTAGTCTGCATCTGCCAACATGGCTCAGACTAGAAGTTAGTGACTTCAAGCACTGATGCCATGTTTTGGTTTGACCGCCCCTAACTTTCTTCCAACCATCGCCAATACTAGTAAGCATTGCGCGCCGTGGTAATCGATGTTCAAGCATACGTAACACGTGGCTCAACCATCTCAGTCGATGAAGATTCACAACCTCGTCAACTGATTTACCATCATTCTTCAATACCCTATGTCTAACCTCACTATTACTTACCCGGTGATCCCAGCAGATGAAAGCAATATTTCTAAGACATCTGTGGCCAAATACTAGTAACTTGCGAGTATCATCTACCCTTAATTGCTACGTTTCGCAGCCGTAAAGTAGAACAGAACGAACTACAGCGCAGTATACTCGTCCCTTAATTGATAGACGGATATCTTACCTTCGCCATAGGTGACGTAAGTTGGAAAAAGCCAAACGAGTTTTTTGAATTCGTGCTGAGATTTCGTTTGACACCAACCCATTAGGGTTGATTAGACTTTCAAGATAAGTGAAGCTGTCGATGCGTTCGACTACTTTCCTCCCCATTCTTAACTCAGGTGTTGATGCAGGCCATTCTTGAAGCAACAACTTGCATCTAGAGGAGAAGAAATGCATCCCAAACATCTTGGCATTGTTGATCAGTGCCACCAAAAGACTGAATTTTATCAGCATCTTCACCAAACAGGACTATGTCATCTGCGTATTCTAAGTCGACAAGTGGACCTCCTGGAAAGAGATCAATTCCCGAGAATTCGGACGACGAGAACGTCATTTTCAGCCGTAGGTTTATGGTGAACTTAAACAAAAATTGAGATAGCGGACAACCTTACCGGACACTGCTTGAGGTTGTAAAATCAGATGACAGTTCGCCATAAGCTCTGACTCCACTGGTAGTGTTCGAGTAAAGAGCCTTCACTAGGTCTACCTACCTCTGAGGTACACCTTTTAATGACAGACACTGCCACAGAACCTCTCAGTCTACAGAGTCAAGAAAAACTATCATTGTTGGGCGCCAATAAGTATGCCTGTGATCTAAGACCTGACGAATGGTGAATATGTGGTCGATACAGCCACGACCAGGTCTGAAGCCAGCCTGATTTTCTCGTGTTTGCAGTTCACAAGTCTTTGTTAGGCGTCCAATAATTATTGAGGCTAGTATTTTAGATGCTATATTAGTTAAACCAACCCCTTTGTGGTTATTACAGGATGATTTCGACCCCTTTTTACATATTGGGACAATCAGTGATAGTGACCAGTCGGATGGGATTATGTCCAACTCCCAGATTTTAGCTAAAATATTAGTCAACCTAATCACTAAAACTGGACCACCATCCTCCGAAACGACTGCAGCCAATCCATTTGGACCAGCTGCTCTTCCTTATTTCAGATTAGCTATAGCTTTTTGAACTTTAATTAGAGTCAGGGGGCCTACGTCAATGTTCCATTCAGGTTGTTTGGGAATGGTGACTAGTTGTAGAGTAACTGAAGGGCAGCTGAACTACTCCTCAAAGTGTTCCGCTCATCGTTCTAAACGGCTTGGCTGAGAGCAGATAACAGTGTCATATTTTTTCGAGATAGCTTCACTTACACTTGACTTCTTAATTCGTTTTTTTATTAGTCTGAAAAGCTGTCTAGTATTACCTAGAGCCGCTGCCTCTTGCATCTCTTTTGCTTTCGTTGCCCACATCTGCTCACGGTCGTTCCTTAGACTTTCGGTAAACTTAGATCTGATTTGTTGCTGCTACCTTGATGTGGTTGTCGGGCTTGCCTATCGTGATGAACCAATCGAGCTATGCTATGAAACAATCGTTCCTCAAGGTCCTACAACGCCAGACAGGTCGGTTGAAGAACGATAAGACTAAGAGCAGCAAACCCAAGGTCCGAGGGTGAAGTCGTCCTGTTGATTGTACAGAGGTGTGACGGCAGTAAGATGTTTCCTTCAGACAACCAGCATAACAGTGATCCTAGCTATCCACAAGGAAGGGTGGGGTTAGAAAAGGTCGACCCTAGAAATGCACACCTCGCCTTATCCCACGGATTTCCGTCTTCGGCGTAAGGTCCTAACGAGTACGGAACTAACACGAGAACTTCTCGCAAAAAGGTCGTGTGTGACCGATATCAAGCAGTTGTCCCTTGGGCTTTGCGGTGATGCTCTCAGGTCACCAAGACCAACTCTAAATCAACTCCCTTTTCAGGTACCTCTAGAAGAACCCTTCCACGGTGTGGGAAATCGGGGATTGATAACCGCCCTCATACCTCTAACAGCACTAAATATATGTTAAGGTAGAATTTATAGCAATATCCTGCATTTTGAGCTAACAGTTTTTAATTATACCTAAACATAGAGTACTGAACAAATGAATTGCCGTGAGTATTTCTAAAGCCTAGTTGATCAATCAACCAGAACTAGCACAAGTGTGTATCGGTTTAGGTTTCCATATTGTACATAAGCACGGTGAATTAACAAGATGGGAAGCAAAAGAGTGGAATAATTAGTCTTGACTATAATAGAAAAATTAATATAACAAAAGTGAATGAATGAGAACTGGAAACGAGAGATATGGAATGAAACTAAGCTCAATATTTCGAGGAAAAGTGAGAGTAGATATAACTGAGATCAGCTTTACCAATGTAATCCAAGATTTATTTGATCACAGATCATCCTAACCAGGAAGGCAGCACTTCCCGAAATACCTCAGACTAACGGTCAATAACTTCACGAACTCAAGGTAATGTGTTCTGGTTTGTTGACCAAAATTTTATGGAAACAAATTTTCTTTCTGTGTAATTGTGATTAGTTTTGAATTACAGAACTCTAATTCCTTACAGCTAATTAATGAGATCTTAAAGACAGCCATTCAGAATCTTCCAGTTCCCTATACAATCCAAACAATATTGTGCTAGCTTCATGAATAAGTAACATATACTGGCTTCGGAAAACTTGGTTTTTGTGGAATATGTTCCTACACTGGTCAGCAACTCATGATCGGAGTGGCTCAATATTTACAGTATGTGTTTCAAGTCTGAGTTCATGCAGGTTCATAAATCCGTCAACTGAACAAGACAGTTACTAGGAATACAAAGAAAAAGAAGACAACGAAATCCATCAAGATAACTAATTGCAAAGGACATCGGGCGGATTTAATTTATTGCCTGTGGAATATCTATAATCCTAGACCTAACTTCAATATATCCAAATCAAAGGCTCCAAACTATAACTCAGCGGTGCTTTAAAAAAAGATGGCAACCATACCACTTAATTTTAAACCTCGGTGTGAATATTTGAGGTATTACAGTAGCTGTTTTAGTTTCGCAAGTTTTTAAACCCCGACAATGACATAACTAGGTTTGATTCAAAGAACCTCCAATCTACCAAAGTAAAAATTTAGAATAAAACCCTTCGATCAATCTGGCTTGAAATTAAATGACAACCACATAAATCCGTCAAAGATTCATGAGACTCATCATGTATTCAAGTATGTTTGATTTCTCTAATGAAAACAGTTGCTGGATGACAGTTATCACGTAAAAGATATCAGCACTAAAATCAGACGGTGTAAGTAACAAGTCCATTTAAACTACACCATCATACAACTTATCTATCCGCATACAATAGGAACATGAGTAGCTCTACATACGAACAAATGATATAGGCTAATAAACGCAAACCATATGAAAAGAAGCCTAGTCATAAACCTACTAGAAGCAATCAAATTTCTTAATAACATCTATTTATGAAAGTGATTAAGAACAAATTTATAAGGATGATAAATAAATAAGAATTACATGGATATATTGTTTTAAGCACATAAACAACAAAAATATCGTAAGGCGATCACTTACATCAGGAGGAGTAAATATTTCTAAGATAAGGCCTGCGCTTGTACTACATAAACAAAGACGAGACTGAGCCCACTGTGTGGTTTTCTTCTCAGATCCAGCTTCAGGATTATTCATCTTCTCACAATCAATACGAGGACGATGTGAATCAAAGTGTGGACCGAGCCATTGCATCACAATACCTTCACGAACCAGTTCGGCATTTATACTTACAGCAGTCCCAGGAGAACGAGGATAAGGACTGATTTCCGGATAAAAACAGAAAAAATAACATCCAAGTAGCTGATAAGAGGTAGGCAATATGACAAGAAATCTCTTGATTAACCTACTTTACATCTGTAAATTATGAAAAAAATTAATCTATATTATTGATATTAGTACATGGGTCAAAGATACCAATAAAGCAGTCTTTTACAGAGTCTAATGGAAAGCTCTAGAGTACTGAACACACGCGTAACACCAAGATATTAAAGAATTAGTGATTTGGAACGTATCTTTGCCCATACATGACCTTTACTTCTTAGTTAGCTATATGTATTGCGCAATTTGGAGAATCGATCGCTGACACAAAAGGTTTGATTAATATTTGTTAGTTTGTTTCTCGTTGCAGCAACAAAGTACCAGTTCATTTACCATAATGACAGGACAGATAACAGAAATGCGCTTTGTTATTATCTAGTTGCGAGCCGATTTATATAAGAAATATCAATTAGTTTTAGTTTTCAATATAACGACACCGCCCCACAGCTATCAGTGTGAGATGAAACCAACTAGTAAAACTTGATTGTGAACATGTATAGATCACAATGATTGAAGTAGTAGGTGCCAATGAGCAATCACTTCCTACCTCAACGTTTGTCCTTAGCCAGGGCAAAAATACTGATAGATCGCTAAAATGACCAATTTACTAATAGTGATAATCACAACACAGTGCAATACACTTACTACATGCAAAACTTTATGTGCTGGGGTTACACAATCATATGAATTTTAAGGGTTAACTGCAATTCTAAAGTGTTTAAAACTAGGTAGGCGGAAAGATTCATAAATTGAAGACCACTGAGTTATGTAAGAAGTTTAGAACTTGTTGATCATTCGTAAGATAAAAATCATGCAAAAACTGTCCACTAGTATGAGGCAAAACCAGTAAAGATATCATTAATGTAGTGATCCTATCTTGTTAGAATAGCTGATCACCCTATAATTATGAACACACTCTAGCTTATATCTCTAAATTCGCTTTCGTTTTATGAGTGTGCAGATTCTTTAACTCAGTTGGTAAGTTGAAATAGTCCTAATGAGATGAACGGATGGAAAAAAGATTGGTTTGAAAACTGTCAATCTACACTAAAGACATCCAAGACTCAATACTACTCTTTACAGAGAAATGCATTTAATATTTAAACAAAAAGATTTTTACCCCCCACATTTCCTTCCAGAACTGTCTACACTAAGAGGTGATCTACGACGCCAAGCGATAGTAAAACTACGTCGAAGCCAGAGGGAACTTAGGCGCCAACTGGGTTTCATTTCTGAAATACCTTGGTTTATTGGCGAGTCTGTGTGAAATTTTGTTTTTTGCTCTCCTAGCCAGTGGTGTTTTTGATGAAAATCTGGCTGGTTAACTGAAGGCTGCCGATTAGAATTTTTGTTGGGAGCACTTCTTGAATGTCGAGTTCTCGAAAATATATTCTTTGAGGCTTTGTCTGAAGGTATATCACAGCTCTTGCCACGAGGTGAAGTGTTGCGAACCCCTGAGGCAGCCACAGCCTTGGACCGTGCGGCCGCTACCACAGCACTGGCATTAGCATATGCAATGTGGGAAAAATTTTCACTCAACTCTGTAGAGGAAGAGTTTATAGATAGGTTTTCTTCTTTGAAAGACAAACGTTCATCCGTATTTTTAAGATCAGTACCTAGTAAAATGAATGAAAACTTTGATGACTAACTTCAGGAACAAACTTTGAAATCTAACAAAAATAAGTGACAACACATAACTACCATATTAAAATCATTTACCAATTTCAACTTTGTGGCATGTTACTTTAATAAAATACATTATCTTTTTTAATTATCTTATTACATTGAAAGCATCGTATGTGTATAGAAACAAACATCTTTAAGGCTAAGAATATGCAACGAAGATAAAAGATTAAATTTAGTGAAAAGTGTTTAAACATTTAGAAGTATGTGAAGCATGAACCATGTCCGGTTAAAAGATCAGTTTTCGGCTGGAAGTCAACTATGATTCCATCATGATTGCTATGGCTAATAGTTTTCTTAACTTTCCTCGGTTCCGAATAAAAGGTGACCACTAAAAGTGAAATAATATTCTACAACCATCCATACCAAAGTATATGAAAAAGTTAACGATAAAAGGTCTCAAAAAACCCGATAAAATCTGTTCATAGCTTTGCACAATCCTGACATGCTAATAATTTGTTGACTTGACAGCCTTGGCAAAGTTTTTACCATACTTACAGTACTATTTACCTATAGTAAGACAATGAATCGCTGTTTTCTTAACATAACATTGCACATGGCTATAATCCAGGTCGATCAAACTAGGGAACAAAGCCCCCAAATGCCCTGGTACGGCCGAGAGTGGGGAGAGTCTGCTCTCCCTCTCGAAATGCTCTCATATGGCCACGCGAATATATAGCCTCTGACAGGGAAGTCCTACTCACTGCCTTCTCGTGGCAGGGGTGTTGTTCACAAAAGTGAGAGGACGAAAAGCGAATGTCCGGCGCTTTAACCGGGTTGGTGGATGTGGAGGATCCACCTAGGGGAGTTGGAAAACCCTCATTCCAAACCAATGGTGCACATGGGCTCCAGTATCCTGAGGAAACAAATGGCATACGAATCAATCATTGATCACCGGCTACCATGGGACTGCATCTCCTCACGATGCTCCACTGCCTTGTGGACTAGACCTTTAGGTCAAAGGCTCCGGGTGTGGCCCCCTAAGAAAACCACCTGCTTTAGTCTGGGCACCTGGGCAGTATCACAGCCCTCACACAAATCGAATGAGATTTGTGAGGCGCATATTTATCTGGTGCTTTTTTGTACCAATATTTGTGTTTAAATAAATAAATAAATAAATAAGGGAACAAAGCAAGAAATAAAGTAAATTAAGCTATAAATTTCATAAAATTTCCACAGTATAATGAAAATCTTTGAAATCTATTTACATGCAGAGAAATCAAGCTTGATCAAGACATTAAACTTTAATCTACAGTGAAAACTGATCCTTTCATTCACTAACATGTGATTATTTGCTTACAGTTATAATTCGACAATTACGAGTTACGCTTAATGACTACGATGTTATCGAAAATTTCCAATCTTTTAAACTGCTAGCTGAGTTATTTGAACAAGTATTCCATTTGTTTTACAAATGGAGAGGAATTAATTCAGATACTTCATAACGGTATTAGGGATTTTGGTAAGAAATCACAAAATCCGATACCATACCCTCTTAAAAGAACGTATGTTGCAGCTGTTTTGAAACTTATTTACTTAGCTGGTCTTAATTTGTCAACAACATGAAGAAGGCTCTCCCACTCGATCATTGAGAAAAGGGTAACAGTGGTTGCATATTAAGCAAAATAACACTTCATGGACATGGATCATTTAGTAAGGGAATCTACAAAGTTAAGGGAAACCTGCAAAGGCCAGGGTGTTTAAGTATTTTTTGCATTGCTGAAGCCATTTGCTAAAAAGAAGAAGAACCCGAACTGTGTGCAAAGGGAACTTTATTGTGTAATAATCGTAACCTATAATCTTTCGTCCCGCTTTCATGATTCTTCGATTACATATTACTTCCCAACATGGATGAAGCTGGGTTCCAAGCCAAAACATAAGGACTTAAAGGATATGCTTTTATCAAGAAATCATCTTTCCACTTCATAATAGCTGATCAATTTTCTGCCGGTACACATATAGACAAGCACCAAAACCCATACTTTTGGTTCCTGGTTCGTGTCGGCTTAGTGTTAGGATAAGAGTAAACGTACCGGACTACTTCCCGATGATAAATCTAGACAATGAGAGTTAATGACTGGTTCATTATACATTATGTCTAACTTGAGATCACAGCAGTCAAAATAAAAGAGCTATGCAACCCTTAAAATAGACTGTACATCTAACTAACAAGTATAATAGGCGGAGTAATATATTTTGGTAAATTAAATTAGCAAATAAATAATCTTTAAGGAATGTAAGCCCTGTTTACAAGTATGACAAAAACACACTAATCGCATAAAACGTGACCAAGTACCTATTTTTGATGACGGTATTTCGGCAGGCTTACTTTCCCGGACGAAATAGCAAGGGGATAGAGATGTCTCGAATTTGCGACGCATTTTTTTAAATATAATTTCCAAAAACTCCAAAGCACAACCAGGTTTGTCATCATGACGATTATCATTTAAATAGGCCTTGAACAGCTGAAGTGCTTCAATAGATAGCCTGACGCTAGCGACTGAACAAAACTCACTCCATGTCTCCTCACGAGTCATAACAGAGGATGAAGTCCGCACCTCACCAGACACCCCAACCTGTCCGGAATATGGAACGGAGTACGAAGTATCGCAAGCAAACTATAGAGTTGCGAAAACACTATCACGTGGTCCAATATCCAATGGCTTCATGGTTCGTTATTGAAAAAACCATCTCACTTGACCATTTTTAACCAAGAGAGTTAATCGATTTAAGATGGAAGTTCAATGCTATTAATCCCTCACCAAGCTTCTTCACTTAAACTCTAAACGTTGTCGAGCAAATGTAGTTAACTGATGATCCTTCAGGAATTGTCTTGATTATAGGTAATGAATCTTAGAAATGAAATGATAATACCCTTATGTTTAGCCTTTGGAAATTCAAAACAAATGAAAAATAAACTAGCAACTGGATGATAAGAAATACTTGAAAAATGCTCTTTCAAAATATGAGAGTGACAATTTCGTGTGGACGCTTAACCCTAACCTAATTAGTTCATCTGTTTTTGTTAGTGACGATCGAACAACCGAAAGAGTTTCATAAAAATATTCGGCTTTAGTCCGTTGCAAGGTGCATAATCAAGTGTTTGTAAAGGTGATGGTGTATAGGTAAATAAATCCTCAAAATAAGTTGTTCTGTATGTCTTCCACTTCGATACTGACCTCATTAGTTTAACTGGACACAACCTAGCAGAAGGCGTTCGATCATGCCTCCGCACCAGATCACCACTGGGTACGCCGTGTAACACATCCTTGCAACTGTTAGCCAACTTAGACCAAACGTTCTCAATATGTCGATAGTTCACCAAATATATATTGGAACCTCATTATTTCTGACTTGACTGGGCTGGAGTACTTCGATTACAAAAGTGTTACGTGTAAGGGCATTTTCAAACTCCGAATATCTGTATCATTTTTATTTTTGAACCCGGAGTGACCTGGTATTCCAAACAATGAACTGTGAGTCTGTTCCTTGTCGTAGCATTATAAATATCGCATATTGTGATATCATTTTTCTGCTTGCAGATTCTTACTGATGTTTATTTATTTTTTATGTCGGAACACACACCCAACTCTTTAAAGGTCAAGACCCTTACGCCCCCTGTCTTGTAATTCATGCCATTCTGGCATAAAGACATAGAAGCCTGGTTCTGATATGCAGAAGCTAAGTTTCACGAGCACAGCGTGACAAATCCACGTGAGTGGTTCTTTTCTGTGGTAAAAGCATTACCGCGTGAGGTTAATAGGTCTGTCATGTTTACTAGTTATGTTTCTGAACCGAATGAAACTTTAGAGAAGTTAGTTCATAAATATGGGGACCTAACTGATCGACGAAGTTTAGTTTCACATTATGGAATAGCTGCATAGCTCGACAACATAAATATTACTATGTTTGTGGGTCACTGGTCGGAGATCTGTACCGATGGCACCTCTAGGCAATTCTTCTTATCTAATTTTCCCAAACTGGCGCAATCGGCTATTGTCTCATCCCGAAATAACGCCATAGGTGAACTGACTACACCTGCCAATCGTATTCTGGAGAGTACCAGAAACACTAGCCCCACGGCTTGTTCTATTAGAGTAGGGACTAAGTCAACGCAAGGCAAAATGACAAACCTCGGTATTACTCTTGTTCGCTTACCACTCAGTATGATTGCAGATAGTCCAAATCTCTCACGAGATGCCCACCACTAAAACGACCTGTTTCTAGATCATGAGAAGCAGATGATACAGATTAGGGTTGGTACCACAACAATAAGCCGTTTGTAAGTTGGAATTCATTGAGTGGTTTTTCTCCTTTTGGAAAATTCATTGTAGTACTAAAGCAAACAGTTAGACACATATAGCCAAGAAGCCCACCATAGTAACTAGCCTATTACACTTAGTTTTCATACTAAATGCCCCAAAATATGCTGAATACACTAGTCTTGAATTTACAGGCAGTGATCGCAATATTGTAGCCTGTCAACTTATTGCGCGAAAGTATCTTCATACTTCTGCTGGAACAAAATCTCACGTTAATTATATCAGAAACTTTGCAAACATTGACTGGTCATACTCCGAAATTCCACAACGTGGTCTTAGTTGGGATAAGCTTATTTCTTCCGGTGATTTTCACACTACACTGCATTCTCTTTACTTTAATCCCGAAAATTATCTGGACTTAATCGCTCCAACTATAACAAAAAACCATACATTTCTTATTGTATTTATATTCCTACCAGATTCAGATCTAAACTGAAGAAGTTTAGCAAAGAGTTTTTGTTCAACGTGACTTTTCAGTTATTCCCAACATTCAGTCAGTTTTTAGCTATAATAAAAGCTTTGGACGGACAGATGAATTAGGAACTGAAAGCTCATGCTCCACATCGCCCTTGGATTTTTTTTGATCAACTTACCAAGAGTAGAGATGTTGGTCAATGATAATTCTGTACTCCGATTCCAGTAAGGTCTTCGACAGTGTCTCACACAAAATTCTAAAATTTTCTTTATTTGGTATACAGAATCCCCTTTTATCCTGGTTCAAATCATTTTTTAGCGGAACGAAGCCAAATCACTCGCTTTGGCTCTAGCTCGTCTGAGCCTATGAATGTAACCAGTGGGGTTATACAGTGAAGTGTGATTGGCCCGTTACCCTTCCTCCTTTTCAATAATGACTTATGCTCACCCTTTCGACAAGGTAAACCTTTCCTATTCTCCGCTGAACCAAAAGTGGTCTATTCGCTCTTGCCTCTTACCAAAGAAAACTATATTTCAATGGTAATCTAAGAAGAAATAAGTTATACGAATAGACTGTGTCGTGGAATCTGTTATTGAACGTTAACAAAAGTGGATTTATTCACGTTGGCTGCTGTCTTAACCTAAATCTAGCTATAGACAAACATACAATGACACCTCTTAACACTGTTTGTGACTTCGGTTTGAAATACAGCAACAGTTCGAACATTTTGGATCACATTGCATCCCAAGTAACCAAAGCAAAAAACCCTACTGGATTCATAATGATAATTTTCAGTAATATCGGATCGAGATTATTACCATACAAAAAATGTATCTTACCCGTTCTTGCATATAGTATTCAAGTAAACGCAGGCATAATGACCTGATGAAAATCAAAGGTGTTGAAAGAAGATTCAATAAAGCTGTGTTGGGTGTATTCCGGCGACGAGGATCATCACAAAAGATGTCAACTACTCAAACTAGAGCATCTCTTGATCAGACACAATTAACCAAACCTTGTCTTTTCCTACCAGCTTATAAATGCTATTTCTTACTCTTTGTCATCCACCCTTTCGTACTCTATCGTAACATACCACAACCTGCGCAGTAAAGAGAATATTCTGTCGATTCTGCCAACCTACGCAAGCTTACGCCAGAATTTCTCCATTATTCGTTATTCAACCATGTGAGACACTGTCAGTAAACCTCCGTTGTAGTGAAACTACAACCCGGCCCAGAAGTCTCCTTGAAGACTTCATTTCTGAAAGTCGTTTGTGTCACCTATACAAATATCAATGTGATTAGCAACGGTTTGTACAAAGAAGGTCTGATATCTATCTGACTGAACGTAAAGCAAAGTAGAACCTTCGAAACTGTGTTCGTTAATTATATTTTGTTTTCTTTATTTTCACCTAGACATCTGAAGTCTGCTTATGTTCGTATTTATTATCACTTTTGTAAGTATCAATATTGTAACGAAAGAAAATACTGAAAATCCTTCCACAGCATTTCGTTGGACAGCACCGTCATTCGTTTGTTTCTTCTCCCTGCCATGTATTTTAACCTTTATTCAGACCTCTTTTAACCACACTTTGTGTTCTTCAATCTTTCTCGTCAGAGCTTTTGTTATGTGACTTTGATTAAAGAACTACCTTTAGTTACCTGACTTTTTGTTGCATGTGGCCGGCCTATTGACAAAAACATTGTGTTTGACTAGGCTCGAGGTCACGGTGTGGTTCAGTGTGTTACTGTCAACCTTTCACTGTCCACTTGGAGAGGTTGCTGAGATCCCTGCAGATAGATATCGGATCCCATATTGTTAGAAATATTTTTATTGATTCTCAAGTGCTGAAATTTTTTGTATTAACCATTTCTTCTGTTGGAATCATCACCAACGTTTGACTTGAGAATTACGAATAAATTGAGCATTGGTCAGGTTGTTATAAATGAAATAATGTATTTGTAATACCCCAATTAGTAGAAAATTAGATTTTCTGACGTTCCGTGACTCAGTTAAGGCCACTTCTTCAGAGAATAAATAACCAGATAAAAATTAATCCAAGTGTAATTAGTACAACGCAACAACACAAGAATACTATGTGCTATCGACCAAAAAACAGGTCTGAATAAGTCAGTGTCATCTCGGCCAAGGTGATTCATAGGCGACATGAATGTAAATTTTTGTGTATATGTATGCAAGGTCAGGAATGACAAAATGTGACCCTTGTGGTGCGAAAGGATAGAGTTTAACATGTATGGACGATAATAGTATGAAATGTGAATAATATCAGATATGGTAGCTTCGGTATATAGTCCAAGTCGGATGTATAGTTAGGCCTTCTCTTCTATTGACAGCAGTAGGATTAAGCATTATATTAAAAGCTTCACTACTCTCCTTTATAGTCGAAAAAAAAGTTACAGTAATATTTTGATGTTTTTGAAATCGATTTGATAGTTGTTGAAATTGACGTGAACTGCTACGGGATTATTATGTGGTTTCTTTGTGTACCTAATATGTTCTTTGGCTCGAGTCAAGATTTCGAGAGATGACTCTTCAATATAGAAGGCATCACAATTGACACATCTTAATTCGTAGACACAGTTCTGTGTTGATATGAATGGGAGCTTATCTTTTAGGCAAACTAAGGTATTTTGAAGTGTGTTTGTTGTTTTGTAATAGAATCTAAGTCTGTGTTGTTTAAAAATTCTTCGGATTTATTTTGTTCAGCCATGGTGGTGTGGCAAAACTGCAGTACTAATCTATGACTAGTGGCCACATTTCAACGTGATCGATAGCATTCGATCAGCACTAAGAAGGACTTGACACACATGACATTAATCATCACTCAGTGATCAATCAATTGTGATTAGATTTCAGTCCTACAGGAGGTCGGTCGCGGCCCGAGTAGCTCAGTTGTAACGTCTCTGACTGTGAAGCTGTTTGACACGGGATCGAATCTTTCAGGGAGCACCAGTTCCCTCAAGATTACAGGTACACCTTGCTGACGAATGCCAAGTAGCACGAAATCCGGATCCAGGGTTTCCCGTTGACCACCTCCAACCACCATCTAATCTATGGCATTTCATCCGGGTTATTATTTACCAGTGAAACGTCCCGTTTTAATACACTTCTGACAATCTTTATGAAAAAATTATTAACTCCTAAGATGTTTATTACATTCATTTGTTCTTTTTGTATATTCTCTTTCGATGGGATAATCTTGTCAGCTCTTCCAAAATGATATAGGGCTAGCTAGATCTTTGCACCGAATGGTAAGCTGAACTGAAGTCAGTATAACGATTTGAGCGTGTTGGTTTTCGGTAGATGGATAGATTTATAATTCCATTTAGATTTCTTCTAACTAAACAACTTCAAAGTAGTAACTCACCATAGTCACCATTGTCGTTTGAAAATTTGATGCGACATGAATGTGTATTTATCCTTTTCGAAAAATATCTTAGGTGAGTCTTTCTTATCACAACATAGTTGTCATCTAGATTTTTAAGCCAACACTGAGTCACGAAAAGTCAGAAAATCTTATTTTCTACCGATTGGGATATTGCAAATATATCATTTTATTTATATTTCTTTTGTTGTTTTGGCACTTTAATTCGTGTCAGGGAAACCCTTGACAGTATAGCACAAGTTGCACCGTTTGAGGTATCATGTATTTTTGATATAATTTGTTCTCTATCTTAAATTAGAACGGTTTGGATTGAGCACAGAGTTTGTGCTTTGATATAATTTAATATGAGCAACTCAAAAATACTTTGTTCGCTATGCAAAAGAATGTAGTTTGGTGCAATCGAATAAATTTTGGTTTGTTAGCTCTACCTTCAAACCGAATATTGGCATTTCGGTCATTACAATTATTGTGATTGATTCTTTGATACATTAGATATTCTTTCGTTCCTTTGTTTTACTTCTTATTCTTTTCCTACTAAACAAATTTTGTGCCTAAACATCCAAAGTTTATAGATAAAAACGCATTGTCTTGTGTTACGCTTAATGAACCAGCTCTTCAGATCCGTTTTTCTTCACTATGTATATATGACTCACACAAATTGATACTTGATTATCCTTTGTAATTAACAAAGACTTTCATAGCACGATCTCAAACTATTACTGCATAGTCTTTTATGCTAATATCAAGCTTTACTTTATATCCTAATACATATATTCATTCGAATGCACTGAAAATTAAAAATCAAGCTTTACTTTATATCCTAATACATATATTCATTCGAATGCACTGAAAATTAAAAATAGTTTTACCTGAGGGTTTAATACTCACTGTAATCCCATCAACATAGTTGGTTCGTTTTCACTGGTTGTTCTTTTCTTTTCTCACTCACTCTCTCTTTTCCTTCCAAATGAATATGATTCTTAAACATGTAGTGCCGCGATTCGTTAACCGTTTACTTCGATAACCGTTATAATTCTAATCTTAACGGTGCGTAAAATCAGAAGACAAAGGATAGCAGCAACTACAGTTTATTGTCGAATAACTCAGGTCAGAAAGTTAACAACACCTGAGCGAATATGAACGAGCGAGTGAGCGGCAAGCGAGCGAGTGAACAGGCGAATAAGCGAAGGAAGCGAACGAGGAGCAAGCGAGCGAATAGCAAGCAATTACATGGGCAATTTATAGTCAAATTTAATAAGGGCACAACAAAGCAAAACAAAGGCTGATAATAATATTTGCGTGCGTACACATATGGGGAGGAGTATGAGTCATCGAATGATATTTAAGCAGTCAACATTTCGGATAGAGTGTCATGTGCTTTGGTGGTATGGCAGTGCAAAGAATATGCAAATTGTTACTATCCAAATAACGATGTCTGTTAAGTAAGTTATAAAAAGGGCTTAACCAAAATTGGCTATAATCGAAATTGATTGTAGGATGGTTGCTATAACATCCGAAGTTTGCAATGAAGTCAGTATCTTGAATTATACTTAAATAAACTGTTTTCCCAGATTCACATTATCTTCATGAATATAAAATCCACACAAATTGACGTGATGATTATTTTCTGAAATTAGTTAAGAGTTTCATAGCATCATTCTAAACTATTATTGCACAAACTCTTGTACTACTATTAAATATTACTGCATTATCGATTTATTTTCTTATTTACTTATTTCATTGTTTTCTTGTTTATTCACATGGCCATACACATATTGGAATGCATACTGTGAACTAGTATATGTTGTAACTTGTAGATCATGCCTGTAAAAATGGAGTGTACCTGCCCTTGCAGAAGTATATTATTATTATATTATCGTATATTCATAGTCTGTTTCCATAAACACTCTTAGATTATTTACATATTTCATATTTCTTTACCTCGCCTTTTTCCTTATATTTTCTCCCTCCTTCCTCAAAGTCAACCGAGTATTCTTCTTAACTCTGTAGTGACCTACTTTTGTGGACTCAAAGGTAAAAGCAATCAGTTTTCGACCAGTTTCTTTTATTCTCCACGTTCCAGAATTTTGGTTCGCGGCACCGTATTCTCAATTCAAGATCCGCTGCGTAATGAACCAACGGCAGAAGTGTGTTTACGCTCTTGAAACTCTGCCTGTGGATCACATAGCTGCTGTTCATGAGGTTGTCCTCAGTGCAAATGTACCTAACATTTACGATCGTCTCAAGGAGGCGATCCTTAGACATTTCCTCCCTTTGAGGGAAGAACGATTGGGGACTTTAATGGCACGTCACCCCTGGGTGATGCCAAACCCAGCCATCACCTCACGCGCCTGAAATCTCTTGCAGGACCCACGACAGCCGATTCCGAAATCGTTAGGGAATTATGGCTCGAATCTTTACCAGCACACATGCAACCACCTATCGCGGCTCTGCTTGAGGACGTTCCAGTTACCAGGTGGCCCTCATAACAGATAAGATGTTGGCAAGGGCCAGCACTCGAGACAACTATATAGTTGCCTCAACATCACGTTCGAACATCGATCTCATTGCTAGTCAACCTACGGCTCATTGTGATAAAGGTAACTGTATTCATACCGGTTTCAGTTTTCGAGACCGATCCAATATACCAGAACCCTACATCCTTTGAGTCAGATCACGCTCTCGCAAAGCCATAAGAACTCGCCCTTAGCGGGCATCTTCCAAGCCACGCCAAAAGGCAGCTTTGGAGGCTACTTCTGGTCGGTGCTGGTTCCACCATGCCTTCGGGTCCGCTGCCCACCGTTGTCAAACCCCTGCTCATACAAGGCGGGAAACTCCCAAACCGGGGAGTAAATGCAGCGTACTCTCCGGCCCTTCACCTCAGGTTGGCCGTTTATTTTATGTGCAAGATTATCGTACTAACTCTAGGTACCTAGTGGATACAGGTGCCCAAGTTTCTGTCGTACCTATTGGTAACAGTAAGTCTCAAGCTACGATGCTTTGACTACGCACTGCGAATGACTCAGTCATTCCTACCTATGGTACACGACAGCTTACGGTCAATCTGAGCAACCAACGACAGTATCTGTGGACGTTCATCATTGCCGATATTCCCACAGTCATACTCGGTATTGATTTCCTATAGCACTATGAATTGCTAGTCGATCCGCGTAGACTGCGGCTAATTGATACTTCGTCGAACATTAAATTCATGGGCTTTTAAGCCCACATAAAGGTGTTCCGAATCACAGGTGTATTTCATTCGCGTGATGATGTAATCCACGCCTTATTCCATAAACTCCCCCAATTATTTAAATCCCGTCAGTAACCAATAGTGTGGCACACCACATTGTCACCCGCAGACACCCAGTCACGGCAAAACTTTGCCGACTGGCATCGGATAAATTAGCTTACGCTAAACGTGAGTTTGGAAATTTTCTGGCTACTGGTATTATTCGTTCTTCTCACAGTCCCTGAGCATCAACTCTCCTTATGTTATGCAAAAAGGATGTGGTTAGTTGGAGACCATGTGGCGACTACCGAGCATTAAACGTAGTTACTCGTTTCGATAGCTACCCCATCCCCCACATAAATGACGCCACGGAATCACTCAAAGGCACGACTGTTTTTCTGATATCGATCTGGTAAGAGCATATCACCAGATCCCAGTCGCTCTTGAAGACATCGAGAAAACCGCTATCACGACTCCTTTCCGTCTGTTCGAGTTCCTACGAATGCCATCTGGATTACAGAATGCTGCTCAAAATTTCCAAAAGTTTATCGATGGCATAGTACGACACTTAGATTTTGTTCACGTCTATATTGATGGTCTGCCAATGGCATCATCAAACGTAGATGAACATTATCAGCACCTAACACTACTGTTCCAGCGCCTCTAGGATAATGGAATAATAGTCAACCCGGACAAGTGCGAACTTGGCGAGCTGGAAATAAAATTCTTGGGTCATGTTATTGAGGAAGTGGGTATTCTATCTTGTGAGGAAGAAGTACATGCAATAATGGAGTACACCGTATCGTCCACACTCAAGGAACCGAAGGCATTTCTCGATTTGGTTGACTTCTACCGATGTTTCATCCTGCACCTGGCAGAACGGTTACGACCATTAACCGACAAACTTCACGGCAATCCACGCAAGTTAGAATTGAAAGATGCCGCGCGTACTGTATTTCCAGAGATCAAAATAGCTCTAGCTCGAAACGCACTTCTCGCTTATCCTGACCCATCAGCCACTCTTAGTATAGCGGTTGATGGATCGGATTTCGCCATAGGAACCGTTATGCAACAGAACATCTCCGGAAGTTCTCAATCTCTCGAATTATTTCACGACACCTCACTCCCATGAAGACGAGATATAGCGCTTTTGGTCGGTAACTGTTAGCAGCCTACTGCACCATCAAACATTTCCAAGATGCAGTACAAGGTCTCACTTTTATCCTATTCACCGACCACAAACCTTCAACGTATGCTCTACATACCAAGTATAGTCGCTGCTCACCACGAGAGTGCAGACACTTGGACTATGTCTATCAGTTCACGACAGACCTTCGTCACGTTAAAGTCGAGTCGAACTATGTTGTCGATGCTCTGTTACGTATCCAAGTGCTTGATCTCCCTGACACGGCCGTCGCCCAAGCAAGCGATCCTCCTTGTACAGAAGCACAACACTCTGCATATCTTCAGTGCCAGGAAGCACTCCTAGCTACTAGCTCAGGTACTATCCCATGCAAAATAATAATAGTTTTCTAATGGCTATCCCAAAAAAGCTTTGTACCCAACCTAGTATTCCTACTGTCCTAAACGTTGATGATGAACTTATAAGTCACGCAGTAGGATTATATGAGCTGTTTAGCAACACATTTGCACAGACATTCATTGATTTTAATCAAAATGAACCTATAACCAGCGGTGCTTATAAAAACAGTGTTTTCCAAAAAGATGTAAAACATAGAGCAACGTATGATATATAATATTTGACCTAAAAGAAACCATAATGAGCCCAGAATAACAAATGGGGGAGTGTGGAGTTACTGACCAACAAGCCTTGATGATGAAGGTGATGACTTTATTACACCAATGTTTGTAGGGTAGAACATTTTGTTTTTTAGGCTCTTTATGGTTGAGGAAAAGGTAATTAATCAGTTATACCGAGGTTGTTCTTCTACGCTCGCTACTTAGATTCATGTTTCCAATATTTGTTGAATCTGCTAGTGTACTTAGATAACCCATAATATGCTAACTTAGAATAGTGACTGACGCCAGATGAAAAAAAGTGAATTAAAAAGCAGACAATAAAAGATGTGGTTATTAGCGTCCCCACACACTTTACTCGCTTTTGACTCACTTTCCAATCTAATAAACATCCTTCCCTATTCTAACTTCGACTTTCCTTCAATCATTTGAACCCGGTTGACCTTGATACATATCACAACGCCTTGTATTTTTTAAAATGTATTCTCTTATCTGAAGGCTTCAACCATATTCCCCACTAGCAAAAGGAGCTGGTATGAGTTTAATTTACTAAGTTATCATACCTTCGTCTATTCCACTAGATGCTGCTGAGCAGTACTTGCGGTTTATATCCAGTTCCCTTGCTTCTCTCTTCTTCCTTTTTTCCGTATCATGCCCTTAGTGCACAACTGTGGCTCTTCTTACCCCTGAAACAAACTTAACAAACGCGTCTTTCAGGGTCACAGTTCATACAAAGCGCCATTTATATGTACTTTATAACAACTATAAAATTCTTAAAACCTTGTATTGCATAAATGCTTAACAAGACCCGAATTCTAACACGAAAATTCCGAGTTTGAACCAGTTGTACGTTTTCCATGGTTGAACCGTGGACGCGGCGCTATTTTTGAAACATCATAAAACTGCATGCATAGAGTAATACTAAAAAGTAAACATGATTATTAACTTTCCGAGACATCTGCACTGATGTGTTGCCTTTTATTTTTATGATTTAATCTATGTATCAACTCTACGTGGGAAAGCATCTCATATCGAAACCAATGTTTTAAACTATAGATCATGCATGTAGAAATAGCGTGTACCTGCTCTATCAGAAATATATTTTTGTTATAAAAAGAGCGGTTGAGATTTAAATAGCCTTTGGATTGTAGCTGGCTATAAAACGTTTGTAAGACAAGAAAAGTATTTTGAAGAATACATTTACCACGTTCATTAACTTGGCAATCTAAGTTTCTTTGATGAAGAAGAGTTTGAAAGGTAGTTCAGTTGGGGAATAAGTTGCAAAAAAATTTAATTACCACTGCAGATGAAAAAAGAAGGTTGATCTGTTGCAAGACGGAATTTTTTGGAAAACGAGATTTCATTTCAGACTATCAGCCAGTTTAAAGGGTGTTCTTCGTGCATTCTATAAAACTTGTGAGTAAGAACTCCAGAGCCAGTAGGCATGTAGTTATATTGGTCCCAATCACACAATCCTCAAAGCTGAACATGAGACAACTGGGAAAATGCACATTCAATAACTGACACGAAGAGAAGGTGAACAGTGTTGGGGGCGGGAAATTCATTCGAGATTCAATCAGATGGAATGACTCAGCCTTACGGGTATGGTCATTTTTGTGTAACATATCTCCCTTATTAACACTAAATATTTTGTTCTATCTCCAGCCTAAATGTGTTATTTAGAAATGCCAATAATATTGCCGAATAACACGATACGATAAGTCAATGTAGACAGTGATGCGACTTCCACATATAATCTCGTAGACTAGGCAGTCACATCATGACACGTCTACAATTTTAGGATTACTTCTATTATTAGAGCAGTACTAATAACGAAGTGCTCCATAATGCTACAGGCATTTTGTGGTTTCAAATAGGAATATTGGGACTTTTAAAAATCAGTAAGAATTTCGGTTAGATATAGTATTCGTTTTACGAAAACTCTTAGGCGTGGATAAAGTGTGAGACCTTCGACACATTTTCACGGAAATTTTTATGTAACTTTTGAAACCGATGGGAGTTGTGAAAAGTCAGTTCCTTGGGCAATTCGTATAATCGTTACCGATAAGGGTTTTGGTGCACTCTTGGACGCTTTCATTGGTACTCATTATGGTATGAACAAACACAACAGAAAATCTAGGTAATATTATTTTCACCTGAACGCTTTAATAGTCCATATATACATGTCTACCCAGTCAGTTCATATTCCTGTTGTTTGACATATTTGGATGCACTCTCTAGAATCGTGAATCGATATCGTATGGTGAAATAGAAAGGGCGGTTAGTCTTCAGAAAATTACTTGGGTGATCATTTTTCAGTTAACGTACACGAATTATTTCAAAAAATAGAGAAGGGTCAAAAGTACGTTTCAGTCGGATAGTTTTCATCTATGCATATGGATAATAGTAATATAAGCCTAAAAGAATCGAATGTAGTGAAGGAGTTTTGTCGGTTATGATACACTGTATGGTAGTACCCAATATGTATAAGGAATGACAGCAAACATATATTTTATAGAGATCGAAGTTGAACGGCAAACATTGGCTCTAGAGGTGACACGTAGCGGTTCACATTGTCGTCCTCTAAATTCTTGACAAACATGAAAACAATATCCTCACTTTCAGTATCACATTAGTCATGCTTGAAAACGACAATAAACTTCTCCAGCCTGAAAATAATTCTAAGTCGCATGAACCTGGGAGCGACGTACAAAATGTAGAGTAGCGCGACGAGTCAGATTGAAAACAAATTGATTATTTAAGAAAGATGATAATTTAAACCATGTTTTATTGAACTATCATACAAATAGAAATCTTCAAGCAGGGCACATATTGTTTAAATAGCTATACGGTTGTGAAAATCCAGATATAATAAGTAGTCTCGAAGTATAGTCCTCAGTCGTAAACACGAGAGTTTAGCTAACTTGTTCGAAAACCGCAGTAAATGATACCACAGAGGTCCAGTTAATCCTTAAACTTTTAAAATGGTATAGCTAGTACAGTTCGTTCAAACATTGCGTTACATTCGACGACCACCAGATGAGAAAAATACGATCCTAAAATGCCATATAACGGCAAACAAGTCTCCAAAATGTGTGGCCCTACATATCTTCGACATTTAGTGCTGACCTAATCACTTTTAATCGACACTTCTAGCTGAAGGCACCCGGTTACGCATCTGCACTAGATCACGCGTAGGTACGCCGTGCTCCCATAACCGCTAGCCAGCTTAGACTGATTACTTCTCAATATTTCGATAGCCCATCAAATATATATTCGAACCTCCTCGCTTCTGACTTCTGATTTAACTGGGTTGGCATATTTCAATCATAAAAGGTGTCACTAGTTAAGGCGTTGTCAAACTCAAAATACTTGTGGTACTTTTAGTGGTGAGCTGGACGTATTCTGGTACGCTGATTCGTAAACTGTGAGTCTGTTCCTTTTTCGGACTTTA
The DNA here is from genome assembly GCF_000237925.1 of Schistosoma mansoni. Taxonomy (NCBI): domain Eukaryota; kingdom Metazoa; phylum Platyhelminthes; class Trematoda; order Strigeidida; family Schistosomatidae; genus Schistosoma; species Schistosoma mansoni. The sequence continues at coordinate 10,912,670 of NC_031496.1, forward strand.
TGTCGATTTCTTAGATTTAATTTTTACATATTGTGATATATCTTGGTATTTTCGGACATTGTTTCTCATTCATGGCTACACTTTAGATTCATCATGACTAAACAGACCCCCAAGTTATTTAACATCAGGACTCTTTCGCCCTTCTCTTTCAGCTAGTGGCATTTCGACTCGACCACATGAAAGCCTGGTTCTGCTACGCAGGAGCTGACTTCTACAAGCGCGGCATGACAGACCCACCTGCTTAATTCCTCTCAGCATTGAAGGAACTGCCCCACGGTTTTGACAGGTACGCCGCACCTGGCTTGTTTACTAGTGATGTCTCGAAATCCTACAAAACACTCAAAATAGACTCTCCTTAGGCATGGAGATCTAACCGACCGACAACGGCTAGACCAACTCTTCAACAACTCAGAACTACAACGTGGCTAAGCAGCAGATATGTTCCTACTGATGTTTAAGATCATTGATCAACAGACCTTTGCTGAGGACCTGTTGAGACGACTCTTCTTGTCTGAGCATCCTCAAAAGGTGCAGGTAGTGTTTGTCTCATTTTAAAACAACACCGTAGGCGAAGTGGGTGCATCTGCCGGCCGAAATCTAGAGATCAACAGATTTCCCAGCACCGAGGTCTGTTCATTCATATAGTGTTTAAACGCTGATGACATTTGTTAAATGTTTGAGAGCATTTTCACTAACTTTGTAATCACTGGTTTAACGCACTCACGTTTTCAGCATCATTATTGAGGCATGAGCTTGTAGTGGATGTCGAGTCGTGGACGGACTATGATCACCACTACTATTCGATTACGCGTACAAATATGACTTGGTTCCCTTGATAGCCCGTAAACCAGAAGGCTTTACTAGTCCAGATCAAGTATATTTATTGGCGATCTCGTGGTATCGAAATAATACCGAGACGTGCCAAAGAGTACAAGCGAACAAGCAGTGCGTGAGCAAGCTCGAACCAAACCAGGCGGTATATCGAACAAGAAGTGAAACGGATACAGTTAAACAAATACAGTAAAACAATCTCTGGTACAATTGGTTACAATAATAATAATTGTTTCTATTATTCCAATCGTGTTCTTATCGAGACTGGCCGGTCACTACAGGAGCCCCCCGCTAGAAAGGATTTACACTTTCGATACGTAGCGGTTTCATTCGTGGGACTGATCGCGAAACGTGCAATTGTAGGACGAAAACGTTGGCAGAACAGGGAGTGATCGTTGATCCTCGAGTTGCCACCAAAAGTCTTTGACGTAGAACGGTACCAGAAGGAACGTGCTGTATTGATTGCTTGGATTAGCATGCTACACCAGAGTGGTTTGTATCCAGAATCTGAAAGTTGCGTTCGTAGAGGTCCGGACCAGAAACGCTGCAGACGTAGGACGAAACCAGATTGAGCCAAGGAACCAGATGCGACCAGAATAACCATGTTCGGGACCAAATGTATATCATACGTATTTGGAGCCAGAGAGATCGACTGAGTGCGTTGACTAGAGCGTGGGTGATCAGGCCAGCTTTCGCGAAAGTTGACTGAAGTCGACGATACCGTAACAGCGATGGTCGGAGGCGTAGGCTCGGGGTAAACAAAAAAAATGATAGAAAAAGAGAAAAGTGTAGCTTTCTTGTAGTATAGGGGCAGATTCCTATACTGTATCCGTAGTTGGTTATGAGGTTAGTCGAGAAAGCGTACGGGTAAGCGTACTCGGCGACCAGAACGTGAGACGGTAGTCTCGTTCGAACCTCGTGAGCCTGCAATCCCATCCGCAGTCAAGGGCGGTGTGGTCTGCAGGTCTGGACGTGAGACGGAAGTCTCGTCCGTAGACGGGGCAGATGACACGTGCTGTTGACTGGGACGTGAGAATGAGGTCTTAGGTGCATCTAGCGTGGGATCCGAAGTAGATGTAGAAATCCCGCTAGAAGCTCTGATGGGTCTAACATTGGGTCTCGGCTTATCAGGTATAGCACTGTCATCGACGTGTGCTGGCTTGAGACGATCAATGCTGACTGTTTCGATGCGGCCACGTCGATCAACTTTGAAGGTCTTTTCGTGACGGGAAATCACGTGAAAAGGTCCCTCGTAAGGCTGTTGTAGAGGTTTGCGTACCGAATCTACTCGTATGAAAACATGTGAACAGGTAGATAACTCTCGAGGGAGAGCGACCTGTCGATGTTGTATACGAGTTGACACCGGAGTCAGTGTTCGCATGAATGCAGACAGTCGTTGGACGTAGTCTGATTCGCCGAACTTAGTGCTGCTCCGTGATGTGAAAAATTCCCCAGGCAGACGCAATGTCGTGCCGTAAACAAGTTCAGCGGCGGAACATTGAATATCTGCCTTTAGACTCGTTCTGATTCCCAGGAGGACGAGTGGTAGGGTTTCGTACCAATTGTTGTTTTCGTGTGCTCGAAGAGCACTTTTAAGTTGGCGATGAAACCGTTCAACTAAACCGTTTGATGCTGGATGGTAGGCGGTAGTGCGTATGCGTTCCGCACCAAGCAGCCGTGTTAGTGAGGAGAATAATGCTGACTCAAATTGTTGTCCTCGGTCAGTCGTGACAGTCGAGGGACAACCGTACATAGCTATCCATCGTTCTACGAAGCGGTGAGCGACTGTCTCCGCCGTAATAGACGTGATGGGAATAGCTTCGGGCCATCTTGTGAAACGATCAATGCACGTGAGTATGTGATCATACCCGTGCGATGGTGGTAATGGTCCTACAATGTCTATGTGAACGTGATCGAAGCGAGCATCAGGCGTAGCGAAAGTGCCAATAGGGGCAGCTACGTGCCTGTGCACTTTTGATCGTTGACATTGTAAACATTGTTTTACCCACATACGGACATCTTTATTCATTGACGGCCAGACGGCGATAAGCGGAGGGTACGATGGGTCGAGAGAGGCCCGTGGAAGTATCGCATAGGATAGTACCTGAGCTAGTAGCTAGGGGTACTTCCCGACACTGAAGGGACGTAGACTGTTGTGCTTCCGTGCATGAAGTATCGTTTGCTTGGGTGGCGGCCATAGCAGGTAGGTCAAGCACTGGCAAAGTAACTGCATTAAGTCGGATACGTGATAAAGCATCAGCAACACAGTTCGACTCGCCTTTGACGTGACGAAGGTCTGTCGTGAACTGGGAGATATAGTCCAAATGTCTGCACTCTCGTGGTGAGTAGCGGTCAGACTTGGTATGCAGAGCATACGTTAAGGGCTTATGGTCGGTGAATAAGATGAACTTACGACCTTCTACAGCGTGCCGGAAATGTTTGACGGCGCAGTAGGCTGCTAGCAGTTCGCGACCAAAAGCGCTATATCTCGTCTCCGTGGGAGTGAGGCGTCGTGAGAAAAATTCGAGGGGCTGCCAACTACCGGAGATATTCTGTTGCATAACGGCTCCTATGGCGAAATCCGATGCATCAACCGCTATACTAAGCGTGGCTGATGGGTCAGGATGCACGAGAAGTGTGGCTTGAGCTAGGGCCGTTTTGATATCTGAAAATGCAGTACGTGCGGCGTCGTTCCATTCCAGTTTGCGTGGATTACCGCGAAGTAAATCGGTTAACGGTCGTAACTGTTCTGCCGCGTGCGAAATGAAGCGTCGGTAGAAGTTGACCAAACCGAGAAATGCCTTCAGTTCCTTGAGTGTGGACGGTACAGTGTACTCCATTATAGTACGTACTTTATCCTCACAAGGTAGAATACCCTCATGCTTAATAACATGACCTAAGAATTTCATTTCATTCTTCCCGAGTTCACACTTGTCGGGGTTGACTATTATTCCATTATCCGAAAGGCGCTGGAATAGTAGCGTCAGGTGTTGATAATGTTCATCTACGTTTGATGATGCGATTAGCAGGTCATCAATATAGACGTGAACAAAATCTAGGTCTCGTACAATGCTATCGATAAACCTTTGGAAAGTTTGAGCAGCATTCCGTAATCCAAATGGCATTCGTAGGAACTCAAATAAACCGAAAGGAGTCGTGATAGCAGTTTTCTCTATATCTTCAAGAGCGACTGGGATCTGATGATATGCTCGTACCAGATCGATCTTGGAAAAAATTGTCGTGCCCTTGAGTGATGCCGTGATGTCATGTATGTGGGGGATGGGATAGCTATCGAAACGTGTAGCTGTGTTTAACGCTCGGTAGTCTCCGCATGGTCTCCAACTAACCCCATCCTTTTTTCGAACCATGTGGAGAGGTGAGGCCCAAGGACTGTGAGAAGGACGAATAATACCAGTAGCTAGTAAATTGTCGAACTCACGTTTAGCGAAAGCTAATTTGTCCGGTGCCAGTCGGCGAGGTCTTGCCGTGACTGGTGGTCCGCGGGTGACTATGTGGTGTACCACACGATTGGTCACCAATGGAGTCTCCTCGAGAGGTTTAGTTAATTTGGGGAATTTCTGAAATAAAACGTGGAATAAATCGTCACGCGAATGAAATACACCTGTGATTCGGTACGCGTTTGTGTGGGCTTTAGAGCCCATAAAGTTGCTGTTCGACGAAATATCAATTAGCTGCAGCCTACGTGAATCGACTAGCAATTCATAGTGCTGTAGGAAATCGATACCGAGTATAGCTGTGGGAACATCGGCAATGATGAACGTCCACAGATACTGTCGTCGGTTGCTCAGATTGACCGTAAGTTGTCGTGTACCATAGGTGGGAATGACTGAGCCATTCGCAGCGCGTAGTCGAAGCATAGTGGCTTGAGACTTACTGTTACCGATAGGTACGACAGAAACTTGGGCACCCGTATCCACAAGGTACCTAGCGTTAGTGCGATAATCGTGCACGTAAAATAAACGGCCAACCTGAGGTGAAGTGCCGGCGAGTACGGCTGCATTTACTCGCCGGCTGAGAAGTTTCCCGCCTTGTATGAGCAGGGAGCTCGACAATGACGGGCACCGGCTCCGAAAGCACGGTGGAACCAGCACCAACCTGGACTCGCTTCCGAAACCGCCTTCTGGCGTGGCTTGGAAGATGCCCGCTTGGGGCGAGTCGTTACGGCTTTTCGAGATTGTGACCTGGGTCGGGGGACGTAGGGGGCTGGCACATTTGCGCGGTCTCGGAAACTGAGACGAGTATGGATACATCTGTCCCTATCCCCATGAGCCGGAGGTCGTCTAGCATCGAGATCAACGTTAGAACGGGAAAAACTAGCAACTAAATGGTCGCCTTTGGTGTTAACTCGTGCCAGAATCTTATCTGCTATGAGGGCCACCTTGTTGAGCGGGGTGTCCTCGGGCAGAGCCGTAAGGGTTGGCTGGATACTGACTGGTAAGGCTTCGAACCACAACTCTTTGACTATCTCAGAGTCAGCTGTCATGTTTCCTGCAAGGGATTGCAGGCGCGTGAGGTGGTGGCTCGGCTTAGCATCACCCATAGGGTGACGTGCTAAAAGTGTCCTCAATCTTTCCTCTCTTGATGGGAGGAAATGTCGAAGGATGGCATCCTTAAGACGGTCATAAACGTTTGGAACGTTCGGATTGAGGACAACCTCACGGACAGCGGTTAGGTGATCCCCGGGCAATGATTCCAAAGCGTAGGCGTACTTCTGCCTTTGATTGGTTATGCGGCGGATCTCAAATTGAGATTCCAGTGCCGCGAACCAGACTTCTGGATCATGGGGGATGAAAGGAACCGGTCGGAAACTGATAACCTGTATCTCGGAGTCTATCATATTTATGTTATTCTTATCGTTATCTACCATATTAAGTTGCCAAAATATTATATATTGAAAAAAATCAATACGAATATATGCAACAGATGTGGATAGATAAATAGACTCACCGGATTGATCTGGTTTGGAGAATTGGCCAAGTTTGACTTGATCTGGTTTGGAGAATTGGCCAAGTTTGACTTGTGCTCGATGGATTGGGTTACCAGCTGTATTGCGTGTTCCAACTACGGCTCACCAGTTTGTTGTGCGTGTTCCAAATACGGCTCACCAGTTGTAGTGGATGTCGAGTCGTGGACGGACTATGATCACCACTACTATTCGATTACGCGTACAAATATGACTTGGTTCCCTTGATAGCCCGTAAACCAGAAGGCTTTACTAGTCCAGATCAAGTATATTTATTGGCGATCTCGTGGTATCGAAATAATACCGAGACGTGCCAAAGAGTACAAGCGAACAAGCAGTGCGTGAGCAAGCTCGAACCAAACCAGGCGGTATATCGAACAAGAAGTGAAACGGATACAGTTAAACAAATACAGTAAAACAATCTCTGGTACAATTGGTTACAATAATAATAATTGTTTCTATTATTCCAATCGTGTTCTTATCGAGACTGGCCGGTCACTACAAGCTGATTACTTTGCTACAGTGCTGTTTTAGTAGTGTCACACAGATGGGAGGTAAAGCCCGATGCACACCATCGTCAAAGTATTAGAAGCCTTTTTCAAAGTTCCATAAAACATGAAATCCTTTGACTGTTACTAAGCTTCTGTGGTCAGCTATTTTCAGGTTTTGAATTACAAGAATTTATTCAACAAGTGAGGTACAAGTATAAGTGCTAGGACACGGGAAAGCGCGTTTTCAAATAAATGTGGACCGTAAGAGACAATGTTCGTTTAGATTGTTTTTTATCGAGGCTTTGGTCAACTGATAAACGCCCGGAAGTTGCCCAGTTTTGTGTTTCGTTCGGTTGTGGGCTTTTATCGTGCCCAACGGCGATAGAACTAGTACAGCTTCAACTATGAGTACATATAATACATCTATCAAAAACGATTTCGTTTTAAGACAAGTCTTAACCTGTCAGCGTTTCCCAATTAAAATTCGCAAAATATTGATTGCATCCGAAATTTGGCATCTTCAAGTGATTTTTAGATTGTGATCAAGTCGGAAAAATGAAAATTTCGAAAATGTAAAAAATGATCTTGTTGTTATGATTTGATTCGTCAGCATTCTTCAGAATGTTTGGAAATCACACCGCATATTTTAGCTTTTGATTGGGAAGTGCTTGTAGTGGAATTAGTACTAAAGCCAAACAACTAATTAGGTTAGTTATCTCTGATCTGACTACTTAATTTAGCGTCTTTAAAACAATTTTACTTTTCTCCATCCGGCAAAACTTAGATTCGAACTTTGTATTATCTTATTCGTGATATTTTAAAGATCTTTCTGATGAAAGTATCACAATAACAGTTACGTACAAGAGTTATCGACTCGTTTTTGAATCTTTATAAATACGTAGCTGAAAGTTCTAAAGCGTCTGCGTATAACTGTTTTTGCCAGTGGTTTGGTTAACTTTCTGGGTTACTATATTTGTACTTATCTTATATTTGAAGGACGTCAAATTATTCTACAGTTTCGACAACCCTTTACCCGTACATACTTTTGGAGTTTTAATACTAAAATTACTTTGTGATGTGCCTATAATAAACGAGTTGACACTGCCATAACAGGTTACGGAATATGTGTGTAACTCACTGACATTAAAATCTTATGGTGCAGAGTGAACTGCGACAAGTTTCAGTCGAGCTAATGTATGATGGAACCAATTTTGACTGCAAAACTAGGGCTACTTGGTCTTCTTTGAAGATGTACACCCCATTTAACGTATTCGCAGATTTTTTGCTTGTAAAACTAGGGAACATCAAAATCAAAACAGCACTTGGATAAAACAAGATAGATATGGGCTATTTTGGTGATAAATAAGAATAATATATTAGTAATATCTCAGTCAAAAATTAAATTCTCTGACGTTTCGTGACTCACTATAAGCCGCTTCTTTACTCATTGAGATATTACAAATGTATTATTTTTACTTATAACAATCCACCCAATGCTCACTTTATTTGAATTTATCAAGTCAAACCTTGGTAATCATACCTATGTTGGTGATGTTCTTGTCGTGTAATGATAAATTCAAAGCTAATGAGATTAGACATTTCTGCCCAGTTGACCGAAATTTTAACTATTTACTTTAGCAAAAATTAACAATTATAATCTCATAGACATAACCAAGGTTACTTAGTGCCTGCTTTAAACAAACGACCGCTTGTTCCCTTCAATTGCATTCATTTATTTACTTATGGTAGTACATACACTGGGAAAACAGTTGATTCTTATTTGAACCTTTAAGTAAGTCCTGAAGAATCTGCAAATGTTCTGAGAGTGATTAGCATTGTCGTAGGCAAATACATCATAGGTTCAGGTCACATAAGTCCAGTTATAGCATTTTGAGTAAACATTAAATTGAACAAAGAGAATTACCACTTAACATAGGAAAAGTGGTAACTCTTCGTCTCGTTCTCATTTATCTAAAACTGTTCAGTCAACACCACCGTGGTATTCTATCGTTTCTCCTTGCCTTCTTAGCATTATTTTCGTTGACAATTAAGCTTTACAAGCATTCTTTGCTCTGTTGAGAACCTTTTTAATTAATAAAAATAATGTGTTCGTTTAGTAGATGTTTTATGTTTATTTGTCAGCTATTATTGTAGTTACCCCAATCATTTTTATCACTATTTAAAAAGATCTTTGGTTTTCCCTCAATTTAGCCATTCAATTTCTTACTAATTTTCAAAACTTTTATGCTACCTTGCCCTCAAATGCCCTGGTACGGCCAAGAGTGGTGAGAGTCCGCTCTCCCTCTCGAAATGCTCTCACATGGCCACGCGTATATAGCCTCTGCCAGGGAAGGCCTTCTCGTGCCACAGGTGTTGTTTACAAAATTGAGAGGACGAAAAGCGAATGTCCGGCGCATTAACCGGGTTGGTGGATACGGAAAGTCCACCTAGGGGAGTTGGAAAATCCTCATTCCAAACAGGTGTATATGTATCTGGTGCTTCCTTGTACTAATATTTGTGTTTAAATAATAATAAATAAAAAACATGTATTACCTTAAAGTATTATTGCCAAAATTATTATCAATAACTTGGCTGTTTTGTCTGCCGTATTAACTACAATTTGCGGTTACATGATTATGACGATGTGATAACTTATGACCGCCTGGATGCCCTGTTAATGTATAACGTGGTAATACGGTCAGTTAGAGAGCAGTGAATTATCGATCGGACCAATGACACATGAAACCCGTACGAGCAGTCTAGAGTACTTATCGGTCCTGCTTTCTGTCTAACCCAGCCAGTTAAGTTCAGAATATCAATCTCAGCCTCTGCGGTATGAATCATTTATTTCAAACACACTGGGTTTATATACCAAGCTGACAGACCACATCGTACCATAAAATAGGAAACAACATTTGTACAAGATTTAGCTAAATGTGGCTGTGAATAAGGGAGATAGTAATCAATAGACTGGGTATAACTCAAGAACGGTAAATCGTATAATAGTCTATGAGTCAAAGTAAAGCTTATAATAAGAGGGACGTGAATATGAATAGTTTAGTTAGTTAACAATTATTTATTTATTTATTTATTTAAACACATAAATATTGGTACAAGGAAGCACCAGATACATATGCGCCATACAAATCTCATCCGATTTGCTTGAGGGCTGTGATACTGCCCAGGTGCCCGAACTGAAGCAGGTGGTTTTCTTAGGGGCCCACACCCGGAGCCTTTGACCTAAAGGTCTGATCCACAAGGCAGTGGAGCATCGTGAGGAGATGCAGTCCCATGGTAGCCGTTGACCAGCAGCAGGTTCATTCGCCATTCGTTCCATCAGGATACTGGAGCCCATGTGCACCATTGGTTTGGAATGAGGGTTTTCCAACTCCCCTAGGTGGACCCTCCGTATCCACCAACCCGGTTAAAGCGCCGGACATTCGCTTTTCGTCCTCTCACTTTCGTAAACAACACCCCCGCCACGAGAAGGCAGTGAGTAGGACTTCCCTGTCAGAGGCTATATATTCGCTGGCCATGTGAGAGCATTTCGAGAGGGAGAGTGGGCTCTCCCCACTCTCGGCCATACCAGGGCAATAAAAATATGCACATAATATTGGTCAATAAATTGTTCTCAAAAGTTACCATTCATAATTCTCTTCGAGATATAACACCTCCCCATTTCCGAAAGATCTGGAGTTGATATTCGGATTTTAAAACTTCCAAATTTATCCCTCCCCCACGGAATAGTGTTGGATCCTTATATTCCCAAGTTACATTTAAAGTGACTCTATGTATAACAGGAGTACCTAGGAGAATGTCCTCCCTATTTCGAGCGGAAAAAATATTTGCTTGAGAAATTAATGCATGTGTTAAATAGTTAGGATATATGAAGTAAATTGACCCAAGTTCACACTGAAATATTTCTTGCTCATATCTAAAAAACTGATAGCTTGTCGCACGGACAAATAAATTTAAATTATATTCGAATGTATTCTGTCATTTTTAGACAATTTTACTGTGATCTATGCTTTTGTTTTCCAGTTCAAATGTCTATAGTTTCCCTTCAAATTGGCCAATGTGGTAATCAAATTGGAGCAAAATTTTTCAGTACTGTATATGATGACTGTTGTGCCAAGGAAAATTCACTTCTATCAAAAACCGATACAGATTATATTAGAGACTCATTAAATACATTTTTCTACCAATCTTCAAGTAAAAATTCTGTTTATAATTTGACTTTGCTTCAGAAGGATGTTTGACAGCCAGGTGTGTTCAGGTAGACATGGAAGAAAAGGTTATTGCCAGTGTCACCAAAAGTACCTGTCCGGAAAAGTGGGGTTATTCTCCTAATAGCTTTTTCACATCCAAATGTGGTTCAGGTAAGTTAATATTAAGACCTTTTTAGTTTAAATTACGTAACTACATGATAACAGTGTATATTCTTATTTCCAGTGATATTGTATCACATAAATCTGTTATGCTTTTTACAAATACATGGTTAACTATTTGTCGAAATGCTGCTTCCAAAAACAGTTAAGGGGTTCAATAATGATGGACTTATAGTCATTCATTGGTTAACATAAAAACTGAAACCTTTTTACTCATCACACTGCGTAATAATGTTACATAAACGTCCTGATAATCACAAACAAAGAAACTAGTAAGTAAAACATGGGAAGGTTACTGAATTGTCAAAGTTCTCTAAATAGTCAGAATTTGATTTATAATGCATACAGTCTTTAACTGCTGAGTTATTTGTTGAGGATTCAAATCGTCTAGCTTATATTCCTTTGCATTGCTGAGATCAACATTTACTAATCATAAAAGAGTCATATTTTGATGTTATATTTAAAGTTTCCCCAACTTGATTTAACTACATCAAATATGGTGTGTTAATATATATAGTTTTAAGTACAGAACACGTTTTTCAGTTATTTAAATCACCACAAATGAAAATAAAATCTATTTACATAAAAATTATGACATCTGTAGGAATCCAAGAAGTTTAAAAAGACCACTTAGCTTGAAAATATGTACCAAACTAATGGATGTTTATAAATTTATTTCGACTAGCTCTGAACGAAATGATAAATTAAGGGTTATTATATGTACATTGACATAAGTTTTATAATGTGATGGTGAACGGTGGGAGCTGACGAAAGCAACGAAGGTGAAAAAGTCAACATTGAAAACACTAGGCATCTGTTTAAATTTGTCAAAAATGGAGTCTATAGGTCATCTATTGATAAACATATTTGGAGTAAACGAAATATTAATATAAAGTGAGATCATCCACTTACAGAAGTAAACAGTATTCCTTCAGAAACATATCAACTGGGCTACAGCTAGTTTTTAACCGCCCACTGCTGACAAATGACATTTAAAGTATTAGCCTCTGTAATCAACTAGGTCAACTAGAGGTTGTTAACAAAAATCGTGAACCAACCAAGGAAGTTTTACATACAGCCGTAAACTTATGGGACACAACTCTTGTCGTACTTTCTAACCTAAAGAGTTGATTTAACTTCGTCGATCAAGAGGTTATACATTAATGTACTTCATTCAAAGGCATACTGGTGAAGTGTACCAACTTACTGAATGCCTTTTACTAAAATAATACTAGTTGAATTAGAGCTTATGATGAACCGTTATCAAAGTAATCTATATTAATCAATGTAAGTCAGGGTTTCTCATCCTTTCTGTTTCAGTTAAGTTTATACGAATTTCATCTAACACTTCACAGGTTGATTTTCCTACTTGAAATCTCACTGATAACTTTGTGGTGTTGAGGTAACATAGTCCCATTTAACTAAAAGCCTAGATGGTTAGGCTGTTATCACAATAGTATCTCTCATTGTCATACAGAAAAGCATTCACGGACTCTCACCTTGTATATTTTTAAAACTTACCACTGATGAACGCTAGTGAAATTTAATTGTGATGCGATGTATCCCATTAATTCTCCAGTTGTGATTTCTAGGTAATAATTGGGCGTACGGCTATTTTGTTCATGGAAGTGAATTCGAAGATCAAATACAATGTTTAATTCAGAATCAACTAGAAAATTGTGATTCACTAGATGGAATCTTGGTATCCATGAGTTTAGCTGGTGGGACAGGTTCCGGTGTGGGCACAAAAATACTCACGTAAGCTTCAGTGTTAGTCTTGCCGCATATTGGTATATATTGGTCTAAAGAAATATTTATTTAGAGTCATAGACTAATGACTTTTTCTAATATTTTAACTTTTCAAAGTTTGTAAGCAGTCTATGAATCTGTTGACTAACAACAGTGATGTCCTTCGGTTAGTTAACCTCATTGATTAACAGAAACAATATGGATTTAAAAAATCTTTAATAATGTGGTTATGTTCACTGTTTAATTATATCTGTTGGATTAGAAATATTTTTGGTTGTCAGTCTTTTCTCTTGTAACGTTCTTTGTTATCTGTAAGGCAAACTTTATAAATTGCTGGAAACTAAGTTATATAGCTTAGTGCCGACTGATGTATTTGCAGGGGTGCTAGAATACCTATTTTTTATTATTGTTTAAATATAGATTTATGTGCTCATAACTGACTGTATTGGATTCCTGTTTGGTTGTATGGATTATCGGTTATCGTCATACAGATTTACTAATACCACTGCTACTATCGTAGCTCTCGTCTTCGTTGTGTTCATAAATTTGCAACTAATATTTAAGCTTATAACTGTGTAATAACTTGTATCTGTTATTGAGAAAAGTCATGGGATTTTCCTTACTAAACTGATTAAGATGGACAACGAAACGTCGAAGAATAAAATAAGGACGATTAATGAAGACATCAGCGCAAATGCAATCACTTGACGGAACCGCAACATTGTATTCTCTAAATCCTCTGATTAATTATCTCATTTATAGTTGTACAACTAACTGGAACATATTTCTCACAAGAAAACTAGCCATTTGAAGTGGATCAGTAGTTACGAGGAAATTGTAACCATTGACTAGTTTAGAATGATCAGTATGTATGCATGTTTCGTTGTTTCTGTCTTCTAATTATGAGTGTTGGCCTTCCAAAGTTCATTCGAACCACTTGATAAGTTTCTAAAAGACAAAGCTGTTCTCACTGATTACTTGCTGGATTTACATACACCATGTATTCTTTACTGTGTTTCGTAGCATGTTGGAGAAGTTTATCCATTGAGTGAAAAATTGATGATTGTTTGCCAAATGTCTGTATTGAATATACTAGTTTTGTGGTCTTGTTTACCATCGATTAAGATGTACTTTAATTGTGTTTACGTATTTGTTGTTCGGTTTCCATTTTTCTCTTGCGTACCTCATAAATTCTACAGTATTGTGTTAAGGAGTTTCATGATTAGTGTTCACTTCATAAGGAAAATATTTATTAGATTTCATGGTTGTAAAGCCCTTGTTGGTTGTGACATTGTCAATACACAAAATATGTATTTCCGCTAAATTGACCCTGAAATTTTTAATGTTTTAAACATGATGGGTATGGAAATGATTCTTCAGGATTTCAAAAGGCCATCACATGGAGCAGTATGCTAATCCACTGTTAGGATTAAGTGTATTATTAGGACACCTGTAGACAGACTGGATAAATGTTTGACATATTTCTTTTCATTACTGCCTTGAATGATTCTGAAAGATATTGTTTAGGCTCAATCTATTTGAAATATAAGTGATATCATACTTTGTTTTCAAAGTGTAATAGGTATCCTTAGCGCGGTAATTTTCATTCAAAATACACTTGATACCCTATTTCCCTCTTGGAAAAACGGTTAAAAAGAACGAGTATACTGATATCTAAAATGATCCAGTTAATTCTTCTTATCCAAAAAAACTCATTTTGAAGTGAAAGCGACATTTGTTAAGTATATATATATATATATATATATATATATATATAAACATTGTGGACGTTAATCTTCCTTACTCCTCTACTCATGTGAATTCTAACACCTTGAACGATGATAAATTTATTTGCATATCTCAATTTACTATAATGATATCTCATTATAGTAAATTTAAGCGTTGTTAATTTATTGTTTACAAGTAATTCAATCTTAAAAACTTTTGTTTTTTATGTAATGGAGGGACAAAGTTTTATTCGTCTTTAAAACATTATTTCAAATTTTCGGTGATAATAATATCCTGTGTTTAAGTATAACAGCTACTTGTTTCTCAACAACTGTGTGCTGTTCTTTTTTATTCATGACTTGATTTATCAAATATACATATCTCATTTATATTTTAGACAATTATCTGACATTATACCTAAAGCATGTGTGCTCTCACAGTTAATATGGCCATTTACACGTGGTGAAGTATCTGTTCAAGCTTATAATGCTATACTTACACTTGGACATTTGTTGTCTCCATCTACAGCAAATAGTCTCGATGGTTTCATAATGCATCATAATGATACGCTACATTCAATTTGTTCAAATCGTCTTTTGGCTAGTGATCCAAATTGTCAAATCGGTATGGATCATTTAAATGCTCTCCTTACTCATCAGTTAGCTGGGATTTTACAGGTTTGTATTGTATGCCATGGATTTACAAATATTAGGCCTTTGAAAATTCTGTAAGCACTTTTGTTCATTTATATGTATTTCCTAACCTTCGTGTCTATCTTTTGTTGTTTCCTTTTTTCTGTGAGCTGGTATAAACCTCGCTAACTTGAACTGATATGCATTGTTTAAAGTATGGGCCCTCATGCTGTTTATTTTTATTTTTCTGTCGGCGTAAATAAACATAATTCTAGTCGTCTTCTCAGTACATTACTGTGCTGAACGGAAAAAATGTATGCGAATTAGTAGCTTAAATCAAAATAATCGTCTACACATTGGTGTGATATGAAAACTAAAAGTATGGTAGTAAAATTACATTAGGATAACTCGTAATTCACCTAACAAGACAGTCATGCATTACATTATATCATCAATTATACGTTACTTTAGGATATACATAGATAAACAATATAAAAATGACTTACTTAATTCTCAAACTATGTAATAGACTGTTTTCAATTTTTATCAATTACAAGTTGGTTTCATAAACTCATCACAGTGGCAGGACACAATAGTTGTAATGATATGTTTATCATTATTTCCTTTGCGTTTTATTAGTTATGACATTGTTTTATTGTTATCATTATGATCATCGTCCAAAAAAATTCTTTTACTGCTTGAGTCATTTGGTTTATTATGTTCTCAATTCTGACCACAATAAATCTGTGTTAGATAGTTCTTTACTCTAAGATTTATTGCAGATTACTGACACTACATAAATTTTTTATTTGTCTTGGTCAGCTTTAAGCAGCTGCATCCCGTTTTTTCCTACTAACACTGATTGGTGTATATACTGAAGAATCAATAGACAATACACATATTCTTCTGTGTTCTCACTTGAAACATCAGAAAGGTCACTTAAATATTTAGCTTTTTTTATTTTTAAATTTTAAATTCACTTGATTATATACATCATAATACAAGACAATGATGTAATGTAAATCGTCAGTCTCAATTTGCACAAAGCTGCAACATTTATAGTAAGAATATGCGTGATTAATTGACAGTCATTTATAAACTGGAAAATATATGAACATATTCAATGAATCGAAAGATAATATGATGACAGTATGAACTATGTGATGAATACACATTAATATACATATACATCCTAACCCCTCAGACAATAGATTCTGAAGTTCAGCACTTCTGTATTTTCACCTAATACTATTAATTATGAATTTAGAATAAAAAGATAGTTGAAATCATGAGTCAATTGAAGCTAGACCACCATGAAAAACCTGGAAGTGCTCATCCACGATCCTGCCCCGCACTGCTGAGGAGTCCCATAATGGGACCAAACGGCCGTCCAGTGCTTCCAGGTTTTCCATGGTGGTCTAGCTCCAATTGACTCATGATTTCAACTATGGAAATACTGAAATTTTCACAAAACTCCTTCTGAATAAAAATATAGTGATAAATATATTATTTTTAGGCTGTTCTAGATCTAGTCAGCATATCTATTTGTCTATGTCAAATACATTCAAATCGTTTATGGGTTTGTTAAGTGATGATTGAATCTGCATAATTTCGTCAAATATGTTTACACTGCGTTCATTTAATAGTGTAGTATCTATAGATTTATGAATATAAAATAACAGTAAATCTCGTGATTTCTATTTCTCTTTTTCTTCTTCAACAGCCAACTATAAATTATACTGAACCAGAACATTTTAAGGATAAAAAACGATTAACATCTTATTTATTGGATCTATGTGGACATCCTGATTATCGAATAACTCGTTTACGTTGTTTACCGTACATGCCTGTAGAAAATCGTAAATTTTGTACAGAAACTTGGGCTCAGTTAGCTCGTCATGCTAGACAAATGTTATTGACGGGTTCTGCTGTAGAAGATAGTAAGACGTTTTTTCTCTATACAGTTTCATTGCATATATGCCTTAGTTTTTAACGTTTTGTAACACCTCATATAGAAACATATATACCCGCTTACATACTTACGCCTGTTACTCCTCGTGGAGGAGCATAGGCTGCTTACCAGCATTCTCCATCCAACTATGTCCTGGGCAATCCTTTCCGGCTGCTACTCATGTTTGCTTCCGATTCCCGACACAGTGTGTTCTTTGACCTTCATCTTTTCCGTTTCCCTTCTGGATTCCAAGTTATCACCTTGCTTCGTGATGCACTTCGACGATTTCCGGAATGTATGTCCTATCCACTCGCAACGTCTTTTCCGAATTTCCTCTTCAGTTGGAAGATGGTTTGTTCTCTCACAGTAGCCTTGCTGATGTTATCCAACCAACGGATATTGTGTATCTTGCGTAGACAATTGTTTATAAGTACTTGTTTTGTTTTGATGATGATTGTGGCAGTTCTGCAAGTTCAAGATCCGTACAGTAGAACTATCTTGACGTCCGTATTGAAGATTCTGACTTTATTATTGATTGGCAGTTGTTTTGAGTTACATATATTCTTTAACTGTATGTGTGCTGCCCTTGCTTTATCAATCCTTGCCTTTACATCTGCATCCGATCTTCCTTGTTCATCGATGATGCTCCCTAGATACGTGAATGATTCCACTTCTTCCAGAGTTTCTCCATCAAGTGTGATTGTGTTTGTGTTCTCTGTGTTGTATTTGAGGATTTTGCTTTTTCCCTTGTGTATGTTGAAGCCTATTGATGCAGAGGCTGCTGCTACAGTAGTTGTTTTTTTCTGCATTTGTTGATATGTATGAGATAGAAGGGCCAGGTCATCTAAGAAGTCCAAATTGTCTAATTGATTCTGAACTGTCCATTGTATTCCGTGCTTCCCGTCAGATATGGAGGTCTTCATGATCCAGTCGACCGCCAGAAGAAAGAGAAAGAGGGAGTGTAAGCAGCCTTGTCTGACTCCGGTCCTCACTTGGAATGCGTCTTTCAATTTTCCTCCATGCAAGACTTTACAGTGTTGTCCGTCGTCTGAATTCTGGATGATGTTGACGATTCCAGGTAGTACATAGTATGAGAGAGGGTTCCCCAAGGTCCTTCTATCCACACTGTCAAATACTTTTTCATAGTCAAGTAAGTTGATGTATAGTGATGAGTTCCATTCAATTGATTGTTCAACGATGATCCGTAGTGTGGCGATTTGTTCTGTGTACGACCAATTGTTGCGGAATCCGGCCTGTTGATTCCAAAGTTGAGCGTCTTTTGAATCTTTCATCCGGTTTAGCAACACTCTTTTGAAAAGTTAGCTACAAAAATGCCAACTAGAATAAGCAACTGCTCCATATGTAATTGCGTTCTGATCAATTCACTGCTCAAAATTACGTTGTTACATGGTAGTTGTAAACTTTTAACGACTGGTGGTCTTTCCTTTTTTTATTTACTTCGTAAAATATTCTAATTTTTTTCATCGATCACATAAAATTGACGAATAACCTCATTAATATTTGTTTGGATATTTAACTGCCTACAAGTTCAATTCCATTATTACTGCAACGATGATTTAAAAAAATATATTCACATAATTCCTAATTGTGTCCAATGGTATTGATGATATATTGTTTTAAAGTGGACTAGTTGAGTAATCCCGCAGTAGAATAGTTATTTAAATGTTTATGTGCTGATAGTTAGAGTGCGGTTTAGGGTTCCTACTTTAATATTGTAGCCAACAACAAGACATAGTTGATTTAATGTTTGCAGTTATGCTTTCCTTTTGATTGATTCTTTATGAAATAACTTGACTTTTGTTAAAATCCCTGCAATTAATCATAATATTTCTTTTTCAATACAGATTAGGTTTTCTCTGATATAAAGTAACTAAATGGACAATACTTCTTAATGCCCAATCCTTGTCTATTTTTTGATTTGATTTCTCCCATTTCTTGCATCCAAATTATATTCTTACTGTTTATTGTCTTTCAATGAATGTGGTCTCATTTATGTATACATCCAAAATATAGAGTTATTGGAAATGTTGTGTTTAGAACGTAATTTCTGATGGAAATATATTTTCTCTGTTAACAGTCTTCAGATTATAGAATTTGATCATATGATAATATTTCAATAATAATAAAGCTACCATTGTTTAACTATCTTTTCTGGTATTTAGAACTTGATTGGTCGGCCAGTACTTCAAATTGTGGATCTAATAACCGAATTGAAAATTCACGGCTCCCATTACTTTCCTATTTATCTGTATTGCGAGGTGACGGAGCAAGTGATCATGTTCGAGATTCGAATACTTTTGTTCATTCACTTACAAGGGACCTTTTGATTTCTGGGCCTCCACCAGCTCATGTCCCTCCTTCTTTTGGCTCAGTTGTTCGTGGGCATCATCGTCATTTTGGAGAATATCCTCGTAGTTTGTTTGTTGCTTCTAATGGTGGTGGCTCACGTATAGACAATGTCTCTACTGCTGAGACTGATCGGAAAGAGTTTTGGATGTCTGCAGCATCCTTAGGTGACACATCAGCTAGTTTGAAATATGTATCCCTCCGTGCCTGGGAACTGTTTGCTTCTAGAGCATATATACATCAATATGAAAAATATGGATTGACAACAGATATCTTCATGGATTGTGTTGCTACAGTAGAGCAAATTGCACATTGCTATTCTACTCTATCATGGCACTAAGCGTTTGTGGGTTTTATTATTTACTCATTCAGCTTTTGTACATATTTTGTTTAGTATTTAAAAACGAATAAATTCGAATTCATTTTTTATTCATTGTTATTTTTGGTAGCGGTTTTACCTGGTTCCTGAACGCTTGAAATTTCGAAATTTCTCTGTTGTCGCTTTACTAGTCTTTTTATATTATGAAGTTAGTGACCACCGTGTTTAAAACACTGTCTTTCATTACATGTATGTTTCATTTTTTCGACAATATTTGCTAGCTCTTATCATGTGTTCTTAAAGCCAATATCAAATTTTGATTTGAAAAGATACCACTGTTTTCAGAAGCCACTATAGAAAATTTTGGAAAATTGTGACAGAAATCTCAAGATTTCACCAGACTTGGGAAAAAATGCGAATTTTCATATGACTTCGGAAGGACTACAGAATATCTCCAAAAGTTGGGAGACTGAGTAGTGATCAAATGAACAGTAGTTCTACAAACCGAACTGATTTGTCCGATGGTTCAAATGGTTCTGGACGGAATAGAAGGAGTTTTCGCTTAACGGGCTTCCGTATCTAGTAGCAGTGGATCACCAATACCTACAGGCAGGAACCTAGGTATATTATCGATAAAAGAGGAAAAAAAAAAGTTGGTAAATCATAGTAAGGTACTATCTTTAGTCTTTAAGAATATGTCAAGTTTTCTCTTGAAGGACTCCTGGGAAGTCGCTTGGACTAGCTCAGCCGGCAACGAATTCCAGCATTTGACTACTCTTAAGGAGTAGAAGGTATGTATACAGTCCGTTCTGCAGTGTATTATGTCTCCAGTTCCTGGGTGTTTCCCCTTATGTTTTTGTTGGGACTAAGCTTAGTTAGGTGTTTAAGGGGGTGTCTAGAAGTGTTTAGGATGCTGTAAGCCATTAGAAGGTCACCTCTAAGGCGCCTGTACTCTAATGGATAAAGGCGCAGTGATTGGAGGCTCTCTTCTTAAGGAATGTATTTGAGTACCCGGACTGATTTCGTGGCTCGCCGTTAGATACGAACCAGAGTATCGTTATCCTTTTGTAATGAGGAAGGAAATATTATGTTTCCTTACTCCAAATGGGGAGGAATAAAACTGTTGCAGATTATGTAGAAGGTTCTTCCGTCAAACTGGCCGAAAATGCACTTCAATATTACCAGTGCAAGGTTTGTTTGGGAGGCATTTTTGTCGCAGTTAGCGTAAAACCTCAAATCATACGGTACCAACACTGCTAGATCTTGTTCAACTTAGGAGACCTCTACAGAGGAGTTCTTTAAGTTGTAACTGTAGTCTGCAACATGTCTCAGATAAATTACTTCACACTGCGAAGTGTTAAAGATAAGTCCGTTGTCGTCTGCCCAACTTTGAAGTCGAGTTAGATCCTCCTGAAGTGCTAGTTTACCTTCGTTTTTACGTACCTCTCTCCAGATTTTTACATCAGCGAAAAGTAATAAATATGAGGACACCTGTTGTGAAAGATCGTATATGTACATCAAGAAGAGCACACTTAAAACACTAAACACGAAGGAATGCACAGGAATTACGTGAATGAAGTTTACCACACGATAAACACTCATCAAACTTGTGCTCATCTTTTTTACTACTTTGTAATTCTTCAGTGAGTCGTTTCATATACGTTCACGAAAACGGGATGTAGCACGTGCTATTTTGACATTCACTTGGGAGCAGGAGCGACCTGAAACAAAAACACAACAGGCAGGACCGGTAAGTGCCTCTGAAATGAGAACACGGTGTACTGGCACAACAGATATATTTTTTAAATCGAAAGACGCGGTTCGAGTACAAAAAGAGAAACTTTATTGCAAAATAGTTTTACTCTGTAGGAGCAGTGAAATGTCCAGGTAAGATGCTGGTCGCGAGGTGTGACTTCGAAGTTACCTTGTTCGTTACACCGTTCCCGTCTTACTCGAGTAGGACTCCAATCATTCGACATAGATCATCAACGTTGATGGTCTACAACTCGTTGTTCTGCGAGTTCAGATCGCGTAGGGTTTGTTCCTCTTCTTCCAATGCGTTTACTCTTTGTTGCCCTACAATAAGAAAAACAAACTCGCATTAGTAACGTCGCATGTAATGATTTTTAAGACCATTACAGGGAATTGCCGTTAATTAAACGTCAATACGTATGGCCTTGAGTATGAATCGCATTAGAACAACTAATTAATGTGATGAAGTTTTTCATGTTTTGGAAGTCAGTTTCGTGAACTACCTCGTGATTGATACATGCACTTTGAACATTTAAGAACGAGCGTTTCGGCATTTGTGTGAGCTCTTTTTTCAGATTTGGTACGTTAATTCCTGCAATTAGTAGAGTGAAATAGGATTATTCGGAAATGCCGAATCTTTCAGCAAGCTGTAAACACCATTTTTGATGAGTGTAAGTAGATGAGTCACAATTCCATCATGTTCAACACCTTTCCTCGTCATATTCCGGACTTCAAACCTTTCCATTTACTCTCCGAATGCATCAGAATTAGGATGTACATCCAGTTGTTCAATCATATGCTCCATCGCGAAGGCGACATGATAATTATCAGTATTCAAATTGATGTGATCACTGAGAACTCCTAGACTAGTTCAATTTAAGATAAACAGAACTTGATGAACACAACCGAAGTGATCTCAGGCCCCTCAGTGGGTGGTTTCAAGAGGGAACTTGATCAAAACCTCACTCATGGATTACTAGTTCTCACTTAAGCCAGCTGTATCTGTCTCATACCTCACAATTTACATGCTGTTTTCATCACCAATTGTTCATTAACTCATTCTTTTCTCGCTTATTATTGTTACAGTTTATCCCCTTATTCTTACACTTCGATCTCACACTATCTGCATTATTAATAAACTTACTTACTTGCTGACATACGCCTGTTATCCTCAGTGAAGCATAGGCTGACAACTACCATTCTCCAATACACTCTGTACTAGTCCTTCCTTCCTAGTTTTATCTAGTTGTTGTTCATTCTTCTCATGTCTGTCTCTATTTCTTGGAGTAGTGTATTGGCCAGCCTTCATCTTCTCCTTCTGCCTTGAAAAGTTCCAGGTGAGGACTTGCCTTGTGACGCAGTTGGCTGCTTTCCTCAGTGTGTGTCCTATCCACTTCCAGCGCTTCTTCCTGATTTCTACCTCTGCTGGAATCTGATTTGTTTCCTCACACAGTAGGCTGTTGCTGATAGCGTCTGACCAACAGATCCGAAGTATTTTGCGTAGATAACTGTTAATAAACACCTGTATCTTCTGGATGATGGCTTTCGTAGTTCACCAAGTTTCCACCCCAAACAGTAGGACTGTCTTGACATTTGTATTGAAATTTCTGACTTTTTCGTTGGGTGACAGTTGCTGAGTTAACTTCCAGATCTTCTTCAGTTGTAAATATGCTGCTCTTGATCTACCGATCCGCGCTTTCACATCTGCATCATATTCACCGTGTTCATCAATGATGTTGCCCAGGTATGTCGAGGTTTTGACATCCTCCAAAGCTTTTCCGTCAAGTGTGATTCGATTGTTGCATGTTGTGTTGTGTCGGAGAATCTCATTTTTCCCTCTGTGTATATTGAGACCTACTGCTGCTGATACACTAGTTGTCTTCTCCTGTGTTTGTTGTTGCGTGTATGATAGAAGAGCCAGATCATCTGCGAAGTCTAGCTGTCCACTGTATCCCATGATTCCCTCATCTGTTGATGTCTTAATGATCAAGTGGATCACTAGGAGAAAAAGACGATTCTCTTTAGTGTGATCCGGTGAAATCTATGTGGCTTTGTGTGTGCGTTTATGTGGTAGTATGGTGCCGCCTATGACCAGTTTGTTTAAGGCACATAGGTTTGTAAATCTCTCACCATTTTCGTCCCTTTCTCCTAGTCCATGTTGTCCCATGATGTCTTCATATCTGGTGTTGTCCATCCTAACATTGGCATTTAAATCTCCAATCAGAATAGCCAAGTCCTTTGTTGGTCACTCCTTGACCATTGACTGCAGCCTATAATAGAACTGATCTTTAACGTCTTCATTGTAGTCGTTGATAGGCGCATAGCATTGGATGACGTTTATTGTAATGCCCCCTCTCTTTGTTTTGAAGGAGGCTTTGATCATTCTGGGTCCATGAGATTCCCACCCTATGTTTTTTGTGCTTGTTTGGATAGCAGCAGTGCAACGCCTTGTGTATGTAAAGCGTTTTTTTCTTCTTGGCCGGAGTATGATAGCAGCTCCTCTGAAGCTAGTCTAATGTGTTTCACTGATTCCTAGAACCTACAGATTGTATATTTTCATTTCTGCAGCAACTTGGATGACTCTCCCCGTCTTCCATATTGTACGGACATCCCATGTACCTAAAGTAATGGTTGCTCTAGTTGTCAGAGGGAGCATCAGCCTCGTGACTTCCGAAGGAAATCGGCTTTCATCATGAGGCGTCATAAGTCTTATAAATGAAGACCTTCTGACTCGCAGGACAGAGTTAAAATTATTTCTGGTAAGCGTTTTAATAGAGAGTCAGTTTTCTACAGGATGTGGTTACCTATCCCATGCCGAGCCCTCTTCCTTTATCCGGGCTTGGAGACGGTAGAAGCCCCAGAGGGACTCCAGGCGGAGTTATTAGTAAACAACTAACTTATTTATTTGGTTCTTGAATGCTACTTTAGCATTCGAGTTATCACTTAATTATTCTTCACAATACAATCGACTGAACTTCTGTCATGTAATGCGTTGGCCGCTGGTGTCCAGAAACCTTAATGCCATGGGAAAATCACTCACTCAGATTAGAAGATATTCAAATCCTCAAATATTTACCAAAATGACTAGAATTAGTGCAATCATGTGTCTAGACCACGCCCCACATGATATCGCTAAACTCCTGGAACTGTGTTGATAGATCGCGAAGCGAGCGCTAACAAATCGATATGTGGAATTCATAATAAGCAAGGAATCATGTATAAAGGAATCGACATATAATGCAAATACTTCATGAAAGCTAGTCGATATGGATATGTGTTATAACTTGTGGCCGAGTGGATGCCCTGTTAAAAGGTATGACGTGATAAAACCGCCAATCAGAGAGCACGGAATTATCGATCGGAACAGTCACATGCGAAAACCGTACGAGCAGTCTAGAGTACTTGTCGGTCTCGCTTCTGCCTAGCCCAGCCAGTTAAGTCCAGAACATCAATAACAGCCTCTGAAATATGAATCATTGTATTTCAAACATACTGAGTTTATATACCAATCAATCAGACCACATCGTACCATCAAATAGAATATAAAATTTGTACAAGATTAAGCCAAATGTGGCTATGAATAGGGGGAACATTAATCAACAGACTGGGTGTAATTCATGAATAGTAAATCGTATAGCAACAGTTTATAGTTCAAAATAAAGTGTAGTATCAGTTTATATGTTAAGCCCATATACTTTATTCTAGTTACTGGCCAAGCCAATTCACCTATACATTGAGTCATCTTTTGATCTTGTTAATCATTCGCTTATTAACCTTGACTATACTTTTATATGAGCGTATATGTGTACACTTCGTATCTTATTCATCATATGTCTGTCACTCATTTTTGTCCGACTATAAATGTTGATTAACGCTTGCTTAAATCGAGTTGGCTTCCCAGCCAATCTCCAATATGCATCATCTTTCGCCTCGCTCTCAAGTTGGCTTCCCAGCCATCTCCACTGCATGTCATTTCCGCCTCGTTCACTTCCTTCGCTTATTCGCCTGTTCACTCGCTCGTTCATGTTCGCTCAGGTGTTGTTAACTTTCTGACCTGAGTTATTCGACAATAAACTGTAGTTGCTGCTATCCTTTGTCTTCTGATTTTACGCGCCGTTAAGATTAGAATTATATCGGTTATCGAAACGAACGATTAACGAATCGCGGCACTACAGAATTGGATACCTCGCCGAACGAGCACGACGCAACAGAATTGGATGCCTCGCCGAACGAACACGGACAAGAATCGACAACCTCTGCGTACGAACTCACTACATAATTGGCGACCGCAACGAGCGAACGCATATCAAAAATGGAACGGCCGACGACATATTCCGTTATGATTCGAATAATCATCATATGCTCATTATTACAATAATATCATATCATCAACTAACGTGGAATTATTATTTTTGTTCGTATTGACATTAAACTATGACATGTACGCAGTCAAATCACTAATCGAACAAATTATAATTATATGGACATTACACGTTATGATATTCGAAACTCACTGGATTATTTTTATTATCCAATGACGTACAATTTTCCTGATTCAACAATTTTGGTTTCACGATGATCCATACTTTAATGTCTATACGCAAATCAAGTATTCCACGCCGCATTACCAGCCGATTTGTAATGATTATGTTCATATTATCTATTCATTCACATGTATAACTGAATGCTGCATCATCCGTTACCCATAAATACTATTCGATTATTGCTATTAATTTTCCCTTCCCATTGCACTGTACGCCAGAACATAGAGTTTAGAGCTAGTCTCTCATAGATACACTCTTGTTCGTCACATTCAAGTCAGTCTCACTCGCCGTCATCGATAATCATATGTATTGGTATTTTTATCATGCCTTAATACGGTTTCGTAACAAATGAGGTTGAGCGCATATCCCTCTAACTACACAAACCACGCTAGGCTTCATGACCAAAAAGGAACACGACTTCGTATATCTCGTTTCATCAGTCACTATCCTGTTCCTCTGGTCACTCTACTAATACGTATTTAACGATAATTCGACGCGAACGACAACGTACACTGACTTCGCATTCATTATCATTATCAGTACAGCAATGAATATCAACCATTGATGCAGTCATCATCCTACGGCTGGATTATTTTTATCCCACATAAACTTCGGTTATGTAAATTCGAATGCACTCATCGCCAATCAACGCTATTTACTCTCCTGCGGCTTATCGGGACATATTCATATTTTACTGTTCTTTATCCTCATATTCAGTCAGCACTACAGAGCAATTACTGCTATACTCTATTTTCACAAACTCCGCCTGTAGCTCCTCCAGGGGCTACTGCCGGTCCCAAGCCCGGGTAAAGGAGGAGGGTTGGGCATGGGGTTAGCGACCCCATCCCGTAGAAAATCAACTCGCTAAAAAAACGCTAACCAGAAAAAATCATTCAAACCATTCAAACTCTGCCCTGGGAGTAGAAGGAAAAATGACGTCTCATGATGAAAGCCGAGTTCCTTCGGAAGTCATGAGGCCGATGCACCTTCTTACAACCAGAGCGACAATTTTTATAGGTACATGGAATGTCCGGACAATGTGGGAGACCGGCAGAGTCTTCCAAATTTCTGCGGAAATGAGGAAATACAACCTGGAAGTGCTTGGAATCAGTGAAACACATTGGACGCAGGTTGGACAACAACGACTGTCTTCAGGGGAACTTCTGTTATACTCCGGTCATGAAGAAGAAAATGCCCCACATACACAAGGAGTGGCACTGATGCTGTCTAGAAAAGCACAAAATGCACTTATAGGATGGGAATCTCATGGACCGAGGATCATCAAAGCCTCCTTCAAAACAAAGAGAGAGGGCATTACAATGAACATCATCCAATGCTATGCGCCGACCAACGACTACGATGAAGACGCTAAAAACCAATTCTACGATAGGCTGCAGTCGATCTTCGAGAAGTGCCCAACCAAGGACCTGACCATTCTGATGGGAGATTTCAATGCCAAGGTTGGAAAGGACAACACTGGATACGAAGACGTCATGGGACAACATGGACTGGGAGGAAGGAACGAAAACGGTGAGAGATTTGCAAACCTATGTGCCTTCAATAAACTGGTCATAGGTGGCACCATATTCCCACACAAAAACATACACAAAGCCACTTGGATTTCACCGGATCACACTACACAAAATCAAATCGACTATGTCTGCACCAACAAAAAGTTCAGGAGGACGATGGAGGATGTGAGAACCAGAAGAGGAGCTGATATAGCATCCGATCACCATTTGCTGGTCGCCAAGATGAAACTAAAACTCAAGAAGCACTGGACAATGGCGCGGACAACATCACAAAAGTTTAACACGGCCTTTCTTCGAGATGCTGACAAACTCAACGAATTTAACATAGCCCTCAGCAACAGGTTCGAGGCCTTTCATGACCTACTCAATGGAGAGGGAACCACCATAGAGAGCAACTGGAAAGGTATCAAGGAGGCAATCGTTTCAACATGTCAAGAGGTTCTGGGCCAAAAGAAGCACCATCACAAGGAATGGATCACTGTTGGTACACTGGATAAAATTGAAGCAAGGAGGAACAAGAAGGTAGCAATCAATATCAGCCGAACAAGAGCAGAAAAAGCCAAGGCACAAGCCGAATACACAGAGGCAAACAAGCAAGTGAAGAGGAGCATCAGGACCGACAAACGTAAATATGTGGAAGATTTAGCGATGACAGCGGAAAAGGCTGCAAGAGAGGGAAACATGAGACAACTGTATGATACAACAAAGAAACTTGCTGGAAATTACCGTCAACCAGAAAGACCAGTGAAAAACAAGGAAGGCAAAGTAATCAACGATATTGAAGAACAACGAAACAGGTGGGTAGAACACTTCAAAGAACTCTTGAATCGACCAGCTCCACTGAACCCACCCAACATCGAAGCAGCACCCACAGACCTCCCAATCGATATTGGCCCACCAACAATTGAAGAGATCAGCATGGCCATTAGACAAATCAAGAGTGGCAAAGCAGCGGGACCAGACAACATCCCGGCAGAGGCACTGAAAGCAAATGTAACAGCAACTGCCAAGATACTCCACATCCTCTTCAGTAAGATTTGGGACGAAGAACATGTACCAACAGACTGGAAAGAAGGACTTCTCATCAAGATACCAAAGAAAGGCGATCTGAGCAAGTGCGACAACTACAGGGGCATCACTCTGCTCTCAATACCAGGAAAAGTCTTCAACAGAGTATTGTTAAACAGGATGAAGGATTCCGTGGACGCTCAACTTCGAGATCAACAAGCTGGATTTCGTAAGGATAGATCGTGCACAGATCAAATCGCAACTCTACGTATCATTGTGGAACAATCAATCGAATGGAACTCATCACTGTACATCAACTTCATCGACTACGAGAAGGCATTTGATAGCGTGGACAGGACGACACTATGGAAGCTTCTTCGACACTACGGCGTGCCTGAGAAGATAGTCAACATCATACGGAACTCCTATGATGGACTAAACTGCCAAATCGTCCACGGAGGACAACTCACCGACTCGTTCGAGGTAAAGACCGGTGTTAGGCAAGGTTGCCTACTCTCACCGTTTCTCTTTCTCCTGGTGATCGACTGGATTATGAAGACGTCAACATCTGGAGGAATG
Source organism: Schistosoma mansoni (assembly GCF_000237925.1). Taxonomy (NCBI): domain Eukaryota; kingdom Metazoa; phylum Platyhelminthes; class Trematoda; order Strigeidida; family Schistosomatidae; genus Schistosoma; species Schistosoma mansoni. The sequence continues at coordinate 10,941,525 of NC_031496.1, forward strand.
CACGGGATACAGTGGACAGGCAGGATGCAGCTTGACGATTTAGACTTCGCGGATGATCTGGCTCTTCTATCACAAACGCAACAACAAATGCAGGAGAAGACGACCAGTGTAGCAGCAGCCTCAGCAGCAGTAGGTCTCAATATAAACAAAGGGAAAAGCAAGACTCTCCGATACAATACAATATGCACCAATCCAATTACACTTGACGGAGAAGCTTTGGAGGATGTGGAAATCTTTACATATCTGGGCAGCATCATTGATGAACACGGTGGATCAGATGCAGATGTGAGGGCGCGGATCGGCAAAGCAAGAGCAGCATACCTACAGCTGAAAAACATCTGGAGCTCAAAACAATTGTCAACCAACACCAAGGTTAGAATTTTCAATACAAATGTCAAGACAGTTCTGTATGGGGCAGAGACGTGGAGAAATACGAAAGCCATTATCCAGAAGATACAAGTGTTTATTAACAGCTGTCTACGCAAGATACTTCGGATCCGATGGCCAGACACTATCAGCAACAAGTTACTGTGGGAGACAACAAACCAGATTCCAGCGGAGGAAGAAATCAGGAAGAAGCGCTGGAAGTGGATTGGGCACACTTTGAGGAAATCACCCAATTGTGTCACAAGACAAGCCCTCACATGGAATCCTGAGGGTCAAAGGAGAAGAGGAAGACCAAAGAACACATTACGCCGAGAAATAGAGTCAGACATGAGAAGAATCAACAAGAACTGGAAAGAACTAGAAAAGAAGGCCCAGGACAGAGTGGGTTGGAGAAAGCTGGTCGGCGGCCTATGCTCCATTGGGAGTAACAGGCGTAAGTAAGTAAGTAAGTCTATTTTCACTATATTTCGAATTGCTTATACGAACCTGTTATTTTATCATTCAGACAGTCACGACATAAATGCATGTTAAAAAATTTTTTTCGTACGCTTACTAATTTACTCATAATCACATGCTAACATTTCCACTTTTGTCCGCATCTTGACAATATTCATGTACATTTTTTACATAAGTATGACACTTTCGTTTAATACGCTCACCCCACTTGACACTGTAATTTATCAGGCATTGTACCATTTTTTCCCACATTTTGACGTTATCCACATACCGCTTCAGTGTTCTTTTTCGAAAACAGACATTTTTTATAAATGTGCTATTTTCTACAAGGGGGCTATGTAGTATCAGTTTATATGTTAAGCCCATATACTTTATTCTAGTTACTGGCCAAGCCAATTCACCTATACATTGAGTCATCTTTTGATCTTGTTAATCATTCGCTTATTAACCTTGACTATACTTTTATATGAGCGTATATGTGTACACTTCGTATCTTATTCATCATATGTCTGTCACTCATTTTTGTCCGACTATAAATGTTGATTAACGCTTGCTTAAATCGAGTTGGCTTCCCAGCCAATCTCCAATATGCATCATCTTTCGCCTCGCTCTCAAGTTGGCTTCCCAGCCATCTCCACTGCATGTCATTTCCGCCTCGTTCACTTCCTTCGCTTATTCGCCTGTTCACTCGCTCGTTCATGTTCGCTCAGGTGTTGTTAACTTTCTGACCTGAGTTATTCGACAATAAACTGTAGTTGCTGCTATCCTTTGTCTTCTGATTTTACGCGCCGTTAAGATTAGAATTATATCGGTTATCGAAACGAACGATTAACGAATCGCGGCACTACAAAAGCTCATGATAAGAACATGAATGGTTTAGTCATTTAGCAGTTATATGATAAAAGATATATGCATAATATTGGTCCATAAATGGTTCTCAAAAGTTACCATTCATAAGTCTCTTCGGGATACAACGATATGATATGAAAGTTTGCTCAATATGACTTCGTAGATTTTCAAACCATATCATGTTGTTTATTGAAATCATTTCAAATAAGCTCTGAAGTTGGTGACAGCATGTAAACATGTATTTTTGTAAGCATAAGCACTTATCTAAACGTCTCCTTTGTCGAAATACCCCACCAAGCGTCAGAATAACAGAGAGATAATTTACTGATTAATATAAACCAGAATGTTAGTTTTGTGTGAAAGTTCTTTACTGTTACAGATTCCTAACACAAACATCTGAAATGCATCAAAGTCAGTAACACCAGTTTATGTAGATTGGCTATTTTGTTCACTTCGGTAATATGCAGAGTAATAACGAAATCAACAAATGATATAGTCGTTAACAAAAGCCATTGAGTTTCTTCCTTCGGAGCTGTAGTTTCTATGTTGGGAATTGGTAAAAAACTAGTTAACTCTACAGTTCACTGCTTCAAACTAAAGTCAAGTTTGGAGAGGCTGGTATAAGCTTTTATATATATATATATATATATATATATATATATATCAGTCTCGGTCCTGGATTCGAATCTCGCGAGTGCGGGATCGTGGATCGCACTGCTGAGGAGTCCTATAATAGGACGAGACGGCCGTCCAGTGCTTCCAGGTTTTCCATGGTGGTCTAGCTTCAATCGACTCATGATTTCAACTTTGAAAAATATAGGCTAAATCTCTTGGTAGAATTATGAGTTCGCTCAAGATTATTCAAAAGCCCGAACGCCAGTTATAGAGATAGTTTATTGTTAAAGTTTGAAAGCGTACAGATAGCAAGCACACAGGGAAAGCACGTGAATATATATATATATATATATATATATATATATATACATATGTCAGTGAGCGTTAAAAACTCATATATATTTCTGAGTGTTAATGGATTGTGGATAAATTATTGATTGTCTTTGCTTACAACCAATGAGAGAATAGATTACAGATTGATTTGCAGACATGAGCTAAATCAGACTCACATATAAATTTACATGGTGAATGAAATGTCTAAATTACCCAGAGTACACAAATAATACAATGGTTGGATGGGCTTGCTACAAGCCAAGATTCCAGTCAATATGACTTGTTAAATTTTTGGTGTTCAAGGCCCAAAAGTAAGACCTACACCGAAGACGAAATAACACAAGCGACAGATGTTGTAAACCAGGCTTTTTTCACGACGCAAGAGATAAAGTAAATCAGTGTAGATGTTGATCTAAAGAAACAGTAGACCTCATAAAATTTGAATGTACTTTTGAATATATGTATACGTTGGTTGTTATATGCTCCAATTACAATAACATTAGGTCAATTCATGTCTGTCCTGTAATGTAGCACAACTAATATTCATAAAATTTCGCGTTTGTATTCATATGTAAACAAGGGATAATTTCTGAAACGCACTGACCACCGACCTTCTGTTTAGTTATTTAGGTGAACCTTAGTATCACAGACTAGTTGGTGTTCATCTAAGTAAACCGAGCCAATGCAAACGTCATGAATGGTCAGAAGAAATACTCATATGCAAACAGCCACTAACAATCTCATCAACAGAATGTCGGGAGCTTCGAGATTTACGCCAGACATATGGAACAACTAGTTTCCTACTGAAATGAACTTGAAGAATACAAGCCCTGCAGTTGTTTATTATTGTTGAATTTAATATCGTGACAGAAATTTTAGTTCTCCATGAAACATCAGTCAGAGTCATACTAACGAAACCAGGGAAGTAATATGCTATTTTACACCTTTCTAACAGTTATATGTACCTAGCATTCGCTCAAATTTTGTTTGTTTGGTAGTAGCACAATTCACTAATTAAGTACAATTACACGTAATACACTATGTTGGAAAGTCACCTGTATTACCTGGCTATTGGGACCTTGACACTGAGCGAAGTTTTAAGCCTTTATCGAATAGCTATCTGAATGATTTATAACCTCCTTAACTGATATCCACTTAAACTTACAATCACGACGTATGTAGTTCACAAATAAAATAGCTCTGTGTGATGAAAGAAAACCTTGTTTTGCGGAAAAACAACAGAATCCATTGTATAAAAAACACATTTACTTTACAGATCACAGGAGAGGTTATCAAATTAAAATATAAACAAATATATTAAGATGTAACAACAAAAATCTGATAAATTTGTGGTTTGGGTATTGAAAAAACGAATACCCCATCATCACTTCTATGAAACAGATTGTTTAATAAGTGCACTTTCTAAGATTGCAGGAGCATCAGGACGTTTAACTGGATCATAATCCAAAAGTTTGAGCACGAATTCAGTCTAAATAAATGTAAATGATAAAAATACTGTTTAACAAATTTGGATTAAATCCTTAGGATTAAAGAAACTTTGACAATATGCTTTTCACATAATAAATGGAATGTTAGGCATTCAAGATTACTATCATTGCCTTAATGGTTTCAAAAAACAAACTAGATATTTCCCGACATGGTCAATAAGGATTTTTAATCAAATCTTGAAGTGAGTTTACGAATTTTCATATCAACTCAAATTGTTTCTGTTATATCCTAGCGAAGACATGAGTACAGGTAACTTCCAGGACCTATTAATGGACTATTATTCCATATAAATTCTTATAGTTTAACTATTGAGTAACTAGATTGTGTATATCTATATTCATCTTATTATAAGCTTCATTTTGACCTATGGGTTATTACTATCCGAATTACTGTCCCTAAATTATATTCAGTTTATTGATTATTGTCTCCCACGTTCACAGCCACATTTGGTTTGATCTTGTACAAATATTATTTTCTATTTTATGGTGTGATGTGGTCTGTCTGTCTGGTATATAAACCGAGTGTGCTTGAAATCAATGATTCGCATAGCTGAAGCTGTGATTGGTGTTCTGGACTCAATTGGAAGAACTAGGCGGACAAGGGACCATTAAGGACGCTAGACTGCTCATACTGGTCGAACGTCATTGATTTGTCAGTGTTAAAATCGGAAAAGTCGTATTCCAATTGGCGGATAACTCACGTGATAAAGAGCGGACATAAAATCAATAACGAATTAGCTTACGTCTTATTTTTTTATAAAGTCATAACAGTTTCGTGTGGAATTATGTGCCAGAGAGAAGGAGAGTCTATTTTTATAACTGTGGAATAGATGACTAATAATACCACTTTTTCCGTTATACGTTAATAAATTAAAAACAGAAGTGAAATGTAAAATATTTCTTTCAGTTAAATTTCAAACTTGTTTAAAAACTTAAACAGCAAAACTGATCCATAATGAATCATAGATTATCAGTAGAATGATAGAATAAAATAGTACAATATCGTTTTCTATCATGCGAAGCTTGAACAGATTTTTTTGTAAGAAAATGCGTAAACAAAACAAGCTAGTAAACAGAAAAGTTGACTAACTAACCAAGGTGTCAACTGAAATAATTCTCGTCAATAGTAGAAATGACAATACAAAAATCGATAAACAAAAAATACGTACTGAACTTGGTGAGTAGCTTTATAAATCAAGCTAAAAATTATGCCGACTACTCAGATTAAGCCGAATGAATGTATTACTTTAACTTAATGGTCACCAAAATACAGGAAAAACTAAACGTGTAATAATGATCAGTCAGACAAAGAACCATAGACAAGCTGATCATAATACAGCAATTTGAAGATATCTTTTGTCATGTATTGACATTAACCATCCTCAAGTCAAGTTAAGATCTTTAAAAACCACTCAACCAAACAAAGATTAAAGGTCCTATAACAAGTTAGTAGAATACTATTAAGTCAGTAAGCTAAAAAAAACATTATATGTTTTAAAGAAAGTGTACGAGGATTAGTTTAAGTAAAATATTTACCTACTAAAGATCACTGACCACATGTATTTGTAAAAATCAATTTGATCATTTACAAATATTCATGAATTGTAAGTACTATGATTCTGCCTTAGACAACAATACTCTACATACATCATTGGACTTCTCACTCTGAACTCTTTAGTTGATTAAGAGTTAAGAAAGTACACAATGATAGAATAGAAATCCATACCATAGTATGAGCTACACTAATCATGAATTGGAATAATATACAAATCCAAATTAAAATATTCAAAGCAAACCAGCAAAACTAATCAATAGAAAGTTGATAATGACGAGCTAGAATTAAGCCTTGTAGTTGGGAATTCATTTATTGGAGAGTAAAGAGGCTACCAAAATGAAATTAACCACTTATTTATAACATCCAATCATGTTTATTTTTGTGTTTATAATTTGTGTATAAGCAAGTGATTTTATTGAAATAAAAAGTAGATTCATATGGCTAGTGATTTGTTTTCGATCTTTAATCAGTAATTCGATCTTGTGATGAGTCATCACTCGGTCACAGAGTATCACTTATCGATTAGCATTTGTGTTTTTTTTTATTTTGATAATCAAGAAATTATCAGAATGAGTTTTGTGGAGATTTAGTATTTTTATAGTTGAAAGCGTGAGTCAATTGAAGCTTTCAACTATGAAAATACTAAGTCTCCACAAAACCCTTTCAAAACCCTTTCTGATAATAATAATAATAATAATAATAATAATATGCTCACTAGTGACTGACTTCGAGAGGTAAATCCAGGAGTTCTAGTGAGAAGCAGTGGCCAGTGGAGTTCAAACCACGTCTGTCGTGAGATATCAACTCACTGAAGACGATTGGTGAACGGTTGCTCAACTTCGTGGATCAGTTGAAGTTAGACATTAACACCGTTGGATGCCGGCTGAGTGGTCTATCGGTTAAGTGCTCTGGCGCGAGACTGGTAGGTCCTGGGTTCAAATCTCGTGAGTGCGGGATCATGGATGCGCACTGCTGAGGAGTCCCATAATAGGTTTTCCATGGTGGTCTAGCTTCAAATTGACTCACGCTTTCAACTATGAAAATCAAGAAATTGTTGATCAACCTTAAAAATTCTAATTCATAGCAAAAATATCTTTAATGAAACACTTTAACTTTCTGTCAAAAACAAACATGCTTTACGTACAACATTATCATCAAAACAACGTGGTAAGAAATAAACTCACTTCGAATGGATTACAGATTATAAATTCCTTAGGAAGTTTTTGATGTTTTGCTCGGGTCAATGTAAATATTCTTTCCATTGATGTATTAAATATTATCAACAATTCAATAAAGATCAGTCCCAATGAAAAGATATCCACTTTATGATTATAATTATCTCCTCGTTCCTGAAAGTTTCAACGATTGAAAATTCATAGTTAGATTTACAAAAAGTCGTGACAATATTGGTTACATAATAACAAATATATACTCAGTGAAATACCAAGTATTGTTTGTAGTGGGGCGCGTATTATGGAATTAGACTCCAGCTTATTATAAGTGGGGTATATAACGCCCTAGAACAATTAAAAGCTCGTCACTATCATAAGCAAGGATTTAATAAATAACCTACTAGCATAGTTAATGATCTACTGAGAAAACAGATCCTTTGTAATCAAACATAGAAGAGTGTTTAAAGCAATTAGTCCCGATCGATTATCATAATTGCTATAATCAAGAAGACATGTTTGACTACAGTAAAGAGTCCTCAGCACAAAGTAAGCAGCAGTCAAATAAACTTGTTTCCTTTAGTCATTTAACCTATACAAAATTTAAACAAACATATGAAAAACATTTTGAACAGTGATTAGATAGCATTCATTTTCGTCAACCAAATTTGACGATAATATTAGCTTGCAGGGGATATCCTGAACTGCGTGAAACATTTTATCAGTGAATTTTAAGGCATTTTATTCTCGTTCTTCCATAAAACAGACAATCAAGGAAACATACCAACCACTGCGATACGTGTGGTATAATGGTGCATCGACGAACTTATAAATTGAAATGAGTCGTTTCATCGATAGAATGTGAGGAAGACAGATAGTCATAGACTATGTAGGCCAAGTATAATATATTATACTTGAAGTAAACGAACCCATCGAATATTACCTCAACCATATAGTAGGTTTTTCTAACTCAAATAATAAGAATTGGAATGGAAATTAATTTTTCAGTGAACAACGACATATCAGTATGGGATACAAAGATCTTCATCGAATGTTCTTGTTAAAAACGCTTAAGAAAGACACTGAAGTGGCTAAATAAGCTGGGAATTCAATGATACACATGATTTTCAGAAAAATTCTCATGAAAATTCATAAATATCCCGTTCATCAAACGTCTGTTTGGCCAAAACTATTGAAACTACCAAGTGGAAACGATGGAATCGAGTTAGTTCACAGGCATGACAGAATATCATCATTACGATTCAAATAATAGTGATTTCATTTTCTAAAGGGTAAGTCAGTGTGTTTTAACGGAAACGCGACTAAAGACGAAAAACTTCAATGGTTCTCAGTCAGTTTGTAATCTTAATAAAACAGGAATACAGTAACTGGAATTAGTAACCATTAGTCACCATTTACAGAGACTTGGTAATTTCAGCGAAAGAATTAAAAATCAGAGAAATGTGAAAGCCGTCAACACAAATTATGCTTTTGCAATAATACAATAACTAATCAAATGATAATGATTTTTAAAACATAATTTAACTAAAATATCTCACTTGTTCAGGACTCATGTATAGGTCTGTTCCCACGTGATCAGTATGTCTACGTGTCAATACAGAACGCTTTTGTTGAGCAGTGCTAATTTCTTTCAAAGGATATAGTTGTCGATCGATAATGGCATTGTTATTATTATGCTCTGATTGACCATTTAAATCATTTACAATAGTAGTCACTGAAGAACATGAGGACTGCTCCCCTCGTTTATTGCAATTAATATAAGAGCTGTCTGACTGATTTAATTTGTCATCAATCATAGAAGTAACTAAACCAAAATCGGCAAGTTTAAGACGATTGGTTAAATCAAACAGGATATTTGAAGGTTTCAGATCACGATGCATTAAAGAATGATCATGTAAATAAGCTACAGCTTCAACGATTTGACGAAACATACAAATCAGTTCAACGCGTGGTGGACGTGATTCTGGAATACTATGAGAAACAAGCCAATCACGTAAACTTATTGGAGAACATAATTGCATTTGAATGTACAAGTAGCATGTATATTTAGTTTCATTTTTAGATTTATCTTTGATGGATTGTTCTGTAAGGCTTGAACCATCTAATGAAAGTGTTTCAGTACTATTTTGATGATCAAAAACGATAAGACTGTCATCCAAACAAGCTTTTGAAAGCTTTCGATAGCTGAAATGCAATCAAAAATAAAACAACTAAATATTTTCCTAATATAGGAAAAAGTTTGAGTCCTGTAAACATCAGTCATAATTGAATGAGATTAACAGAGTATAAGATAATTCAAAACTTTTCACAAGCCCTGAATATTTCAGTTCTCCAGCTGAGTAAGATTTTGAACATACGACATAAAGTTGAAATAAGAGGATTATATTCGTTTAACACATCGGTGGGAAATTCAGGTATGAAGTAGAATTTTATAAGTGGAAGAGAGCTATGATATTAAAAATGGATAAAACAGCTAACCAGTAGAGTAGATTCTCTTCTATTTAAATAATATGCTTAAACACAAAATAGTGACACAAAGTAAACACAACGAGATGTGATAAACGACTGGAGAATATCAATTTTGTGAACAGCTCACTCTCTAATGAATTGAAACCTTGACCACTTTATCATCTCCTCCTACAAAATGATGAAAGATAGTTCAAAGGCGACATTGTTAAACAAATGATAGTTTTGACTTATTTCATGTATTATTCAGTTTTCAGGAAAGTCACATTTCTGTTCAATTTGTAAATTATAACCACATGAGTGGAATATTGTTGAAGACACTCTTTTATCACTCACTGATTACCATTGAGGAATAAATTTGTACTTCAACCTCCTCCCTACTCTTAAAACAGAAAGTTTTTTCTATGATTTAATTCGTAAGGGTGAATGCCCTTGAAATCTTTTCGTGCTCTAATTTACTACGTTAATGGTTCTCGTGAGTTTGTTTGACACACTGCTTGTAGGGTTTGATCTAGCTGATGTGCCGTAAACTCAGCTGATTATCGTAGAAAACCATAACTGGAGGTTTTAAAGGTGGGAACTTTTCAACAAATTCTGTGGTATTATGACTGAATTTCAGTAGTTCCCACCGACTTTGTCGTACAACGGGCCCACCTCCGAATGTCCTGGTACGGCCAAGAGTGGGGAAAGTCCGCTCTCCTCGAAACGCTCTCACATGGCCACGCGTATACAGCCCCTGCCAGGGAAGTCCTACTCACTGCCTTCTCGTGGCGGGAGTGTTGTTTACGAAATTGAGAGGACGAAAAGCGAATGTTCGGCGCTTTAACCGGGTTGGTGGACACGGAAAGTCTACCTAGGGGAGTTGGAAAACCCTGATTCCAAACCAATGGTGCACATGGGCTCCAATATCCTGAAGGAACAAATGGCGCATGAACCAATTGTTGTTCACCGGTTGCCCTGATACTGCATCTCCTTACGATGCTCCACTGCCTTGTGGATCGGATCTTTAGGTCAAAGGCTCCGGGTGTGGCCTCCTAAGAAAACCACCTGCTTCGATTTGGGCGCCCGGGCAGTATCACAGCCCTCACACAAATCGAATGAGGTTTGTGCGGTGCATATGTATCTGGTGCTTCCTTGTACCAATATGTATGTGTTTAAATAAATAAATAAATACCACGGGCCCGCAACCACTACAGTGTTGTATGAACTGAGTTTTGTATCTATGATACACCTTTTAAGCTGTATTTGATTTTACAAGAATAATTTGCGAGTAATTTTCAAGGTTTGTTATTAAAAGGAAAGAAGCAATGTGAGGAACTCAATATCCACTTCTCATAACTATGAGATGTTGAACTAGCTAAAATTATCCGGAATTCGAAACACTACTTTCTTCATATTTAATTGTAGTTGAGTGAATGTGTTATTAGAAAAATTCTACCAGTATTGGTTCTCGGTCAACAGAAGAATGTAGATAGTTTCCTAATTAAAAATCAAATATGAACCACGCTTGAAATGGCGAATCCGAGGGCATAAGGCAAACTACACAATGATTATGACCATCGACCGAATTCTGGCTTATCTCGATGGTGATACCACTAACTGCTTACAGGATATTGAATTGCTTAGAGAAATGAAAATATCATTCGAGTCTCGGAGCGAACATCAACTCTGAGACGAGTCCCAAACGGGACGAAACGCGCGTCCTGGATTCCACTGCTGGCCACTATTCATCTCTCCTTATAATGCCTGTGACTTAAGGCAATATTGAGGCAATCCGCGCAGGATACACACATGTCAATAAGAGACTGATCAATTGCAGTCCTAAACATCAATGGAAAAATTCAAACAACAAATAGAAAAATGAATGAAAATATCATTGTTGATACAAAATGACGCTAAAAGAGTGTAAATGCACATGGAAAAGGAGGGAACCTACAGATAGAGAGTACTTAATTATAGATGACTCATTTATTTAGTTGTAGTATCTCTTAGGAATTATGGGATAGACTTCCAGGTAAATCTATGGATTTCTATACGGAAAATACTCCACTTATAAGTCACAGAAGTTTATAAGGAACCTTGCAGTTTTTATTAAACATGTAAAGTGTTTATATACTATTCAACTTCATTCGTTTTCCGCGATAAAATATTCGTTTATATTATATGTTTTCTGATAAGCTGAAAGCGGAAGGGAATTCCTCTCATTCATTATGACAGTACTTCAACTAGTAAAAAGACACACTGTGTAACATATCACTAGTAATATTAAAGAAGTATACACAACTACGTAACGTGTAGCATGGAAAAATGACAAAAATTCACAATAAGAAATGATGTAAAATTAATGTCACGTTCTTTGATAGTGAATATTTAACAGATTGATTCAATATGTTTAATAATCAATTGTACTCTTCCACTATGAACTACTTGCCCAGGTCTATCAGTTATTAGATGTACGAAAAGTAAATAAATGAATGCAAATAGCTGAAGTGTTAAGTTGAAAAGATAGAAGAAAGTCTAATAATCACGAACACAAAATGCGATTAACAGTGTTTCTGTGTAATTAATTTTAGTTTGTGACCAATGACATTATTACCTGTTAAGTACTAACTCGAGAACAGAAACTATGATTCTTATATACTATATGGAAAAATCCCAAGTCACTGAGTACTAGTTTGCCAATTGTAATCCTCAACTACGATCAACTAGTGAAACACTGATATCTAGCACGACATGATATAAGCCATTTCATATGGAACACTCGATCAACTCATAAAGGTTTGGATTCTCGCTAGAAACCCAAATGGAGGGTTCTTATGCCACAGGATAATAAAAATTAGTAGTTCATTTTAAGTTGATTAATCCAAGTTTATTCACAAATAAAAACCCAGTTCAAATAATTCTAAACATCGAGTTAATAACCCTAATTTAAATAATAAAAAATGACGCACCTGGAGTGATGAGACTCATTTAATCCTATTGAGCTTTTATCCACGCAGAGCGATACACTAGAATGGCGCGAATCGACATTTGACGAGAAGAGGGTATTTGACAGACAATTCTCGTTGTTCCCACAATCTGTAAAGTCGCTGCTTCTGGAAGTTAAGTCGTCAGATAAACCGAGTACTAATTCATCATGTGACTCTTGCCAACCAGCAGGAGGATATTCCTTCCAAGCTCGGTGGTAGCGGACAATGCCTGGATGGTCAAGTGTAGCTAAAGCTGATAAAAGAATTACAAAATAAAAAAAGATTTCGCATCCAATTGTGTACAAAATCTTTTTTCAATACTGAAAAACTATTTATATTATCGATTTATGAATGTATTAAAAATAGAGCTTCAGAAAACCCACAGGTGAATTAACCAAACCAAAATACATGTATAAACGAAAAGAATAAATAGAATATTTTTAGCCTTAATAATACTAGCAATGATATGAGTGTAGTTTACAATAATATAAGGAAATACGGGTTACTGCTACTATTTTGGTGACAGAAAGAAAAAGAACTGAAGAGTAAAATACATAGGCAACTACTAAAAACTAAGCAAAAATCATTCAGACTATAATTTAAAGTAATTAATACAACTGAAGGAATTAGGAATTTGAGAAAGTTCGATAATAAATACGAGATAATACGGCCAGCAGGATCAATAAGACTTGACTAAACTGATCGCTAGATACGTAACTCAGACACTCGATATCCGACCAACAATTAAGAATTGAATATAGGTCAAGCAATAGCTTATTAACAGAAGTATAAGCGGTTTACACAAAGTGAGTCTAGAGTAGAAATCAACAGTAGACGACATTTGCAATATTATATAATCCTAAATATTTAGCATCTTTGGATGGTCCTTGCTTCGCTCAATTGCTGAGTACTGTCAAAGGTGTGTGGGTGGTTACTACTTCCCAATTGCCCATACCGTGGAAGGATTCTTCTAGAGGTACCTATAAAGGAAATTGAGTTAGAGTTGGTTTTAGTGACCTGATAGAGTGACCGCAGTGCCCAACGGACAACTGCTTGAGTCCGGTAACACAATGTGTTAGCTCGGTGCTTGTTGAGATCTTACCGCTGGGGACGGATATCCGCGGGATAAGGCGAGATGGGCATTTTTAGGGTAGACCTTTTCTAATTCCATCTTTCCTTTTTGGGAAGGCAGCATTGCTGTTATACTGGTTGTTTGAGGGAAACACCTTACTGCCGTCATACTTCTGTACAATCAGCAGAACAACTTCATCCTCTGACCTTGGGTTTGCAGTTTTTAGCCTTACTGCTCTTCAACCAACCTGCCTGGTATGTTAGGACCTTGAGGGATGATTGTTCTAGCCAGTATAGCCCGACTGGTTCATCACGACAGGTAAGCCTGACCACCATATCAATGTAGCAGCAACGGTCGGGAGCTCATTCTCTAATCATGTCTTATCATTACTAATATGTCGGTAATCAATCACGCCTCAATTCACTTAAAGATTTCACGTATAAAATGAATGAGAATTATTAGACATCTTGATCTTAATTAAACTACTCATGACGCGCTATGCTGACTAGTGTAGGGGATGGTTGGAAGAGAGTTAGGGGCGGCCAAACCAAAACATGGCATCAGTGTTTGAAGTCACTAACTTCTAGTCTGAGCCATGTTGGTAGATGCAGACTACCTGGTTGGGGTCCGCGTGACTATCGTAACCAATGGTTGGAGACTGTAGGTGACATGGCTCAGAATCGATCACAATGGCGTAGGTGTATACACTCTTTATCTTCCCTTAAACCTTGAGATTGAAATTGCTTCATAACGTTCTTCCTTCCTATACTATATCCTTAAATACAATCTTTCTTTATGTACTACCACCACTAAATTAACTACTTCTATGAATCCGGTGTTCATCTTGTGGTGCTAACGAGGTATGGCAACTTGGACCGATGCATATATGTGCCTGGTCCTACGTTGTAACTGACTGACTGACTGTCGCATAATCACAGTTATACAAATCTGAAAACGATAAAAAAAATAGTGTTCTTCCATAAAACACCCGGAGATTATGAATGATACAAAAAGCAACGGTATATATATACCTCATTTAAAAACTGTTGGGAGCTAGTTGGCTGTCAAGTCATTTCTATAAACTGGTTGAATGTTGAACAGATAATATAACGGTTATTCAATCAAATGTCTACAATATATACTTTCATATGAAATAACTAGCGAAATTTGTGTAATGAAAGTTAGTGGATCACTATATCATTCCGATTTTGTTGACATTAAACAGGATAAGTTTATAAATATGCAACAACCTTTTATGATCTCAAATTCACATAGTGTTTGCTATCATGGTGAAGAAAGTTAAGGAATTTAAAATTATAAATATTGTTTTCTCATGCATACCTTTTACTTCTCGTAGAAATATATTTTTATCATCGTCTGTATCATTCATTTTAATACGTTTGATAGCATAACGACAACCATCAAGACGATTTTCAACTTCAAACACTTGACCAAAACCACCACGTCCAAGTCGACGTATATACTTGAAATCTGTTTCAAATGATGAAATAAAACTAGGTGGTTGCGTATTGGCAGTAGTAAGCAGAGACTGACATGAAGGATTTGATGTTAAATAATTCGGAGTTGAACATGATAGACATTTCAGTGTATCACACAAATTTTCCGATGAACTGTGTGTCTTGACAACAACTGATTCCAAATTACACGACTCAGATTGAAACGAGTAGTTTTTCAACCTAAATTAATGAAAAAACAATAACTAGGTCAACAATAAATATACTTTTATGATATCCCAATGAATAGAAAATTGTACTTCTGACGCTTTGTGACTTGATGTACGTCACTTCTGCAAAGGAAACAAAACATGAACTTCAAAACAGAAAAATTCTACTTAAAGTTTGTAATAAGTTATTTTTAGTGCCAGTCACTGATCCGAAGTGTAATGATTTGAGCATTTATTTCGTATTCAATAAGTCATGAACGTGGTAAGGCTAACATCAATTTTGATTGGTATTTTAGATAACGAACTTACAAAGTATAGGTTCCTGTACCCGGGCGGCCTGCTTAAACATCTGGGCTACCTGTTCCTGTCATCTATATATTTCAACAAGTTATCTAATATTGTTTGTTTTAATACATCATTATGGCTATTAAGCACACAACCTATTCCGGTGCGTTTCTGAAAACTGTACAACCTTTCGCTGTAAAGGTTACAAAAAACCTAATCAGAGATGTCGTGTTTGCTGGGAACATGCAGCAAAAAGAATATACATTATTCATATGTCGATTGACTGAACTGCCGACATCCAACTGGCGATCACTGAATGTTTATCATCAGGAGCAAAGAAGAAATAAGAAAAGTAAACATGTTGAAATACTTTATGCTGAGAATTCGATTTTGTACCAAATAATATAATATTGAATAAAGCTAATAATAATAATGATAATAATAATAATAGTTTTAGGTCATTTTTAAGGTGTGAGGGTTAGTGAAACTACTCGGCGGTTTAAGCCTTGTTAGGTAGGTGGAGCGAGGTTCAAATCTATGATCTAATGTTTGAACGCTGAGTGTTTTAGCTATTAAGCCACTCTTCTGCTTGGTGCCTTAGTGTTTTATGCATGATTAAACACTTGTAACATAAAAATCTAACACTGCTGCTTACTGTGTAGCACTGGTGACAAATAGCTACATCATATGTAGATTGCAAGGATCACCAAATATTAGAAATGGTTGTCATAAATTGAAGGGCTATTTTTGAGAAAAACATTACTCACATTACTCAAAAATGACAGCTAATAAGAAAATTCACAAAAGGTATTACAGTTTATCACCCTCAGCCTACTGGAATGATGATAAGTCAACTTAAGTAAATGTTCACAAAACTTCGTAACAATCAAAATCCCCCACAAAGTCCCATTGCTCAATGTAAATTTGTAAGGCAAATAATGTGTATCAGCAATGAAAACAAAACAATCACTAGTAGATATGCTTTGTTTGTAAGTAAAATGATTAAACAACTAACATGGAAAGAAGTTAAAAATCCTATAAAAGAACAATAACTAATGACTTCCTTTTACTTCTGAAGAATCTAAGCGACTTGACAAAACAACAGCTATTACTAATATCATTCTGAATTTCAATATTTTATTAATACTGATGGGCTTTACTCAGTCCATAGTTATTTAATTTTCAAAGTTTAAAAAAGAACAAAATCGAATATATTCGCTACTACCATTGTATTTATTATCATTTGAAAAAAATCAACAGCTCATCTTTTAGATACCTTATCATGTTTTTTTTCTTCAGAGATTCAAATTAAAACTCCATAGAAGTATGCTAACAAACATGCAGGCATTAAAATACTAGTTATAAGTTTTGTCAAATAACAGTATTGTTGTACTTGTGTGAATCGATTATCTCTTTTTACATGATTCAGTAGAATATAAAACGTAAAGTTAATTCAACATTAGATTAAAACATTTAAAAGTTTTAATTTCCTTGAAAATGCTTGAACCAGATTGCCAGGCGAAACGTTGGATTTACTTCAGATTCATTAGTTGAGATTTTACAAATATATTATTCCTATTTAAGTTTTAATAGCCATCAAAGTATTTTATTATATAAGAAAGATGTGTTACTCTAACATCAACCCAACCCGTACTATTCTAAGCAATTTGCACTAGCTAATTGATTTATAATCCAAAGGATAGCATACTAATAAAAAAACAGTATTTCCCAATCTATACTTTTGAAAACAATATAGGAGTATATAAGGACTTTCGTCTAAATTAGAGCGAATAGTTTCGCAGTATTTGAGCGCCGAGTTGATGTAAGACATTAAATAGGAATAATATATTTATAAAATTCCTTGAAAAAGCTTGGACCAGATTGCCAGACGAAACGTTGGATTTACTTCAAATTCATTCGCTGAGATTTTACAAATATATTATTCCTATTTAATATAGGAGTATGGTTTAGATATACAGAAAATTCTGTCCTAGATATCACTATCCAAGTGTAAAGATGCGTTAGAATTAGATGGATTCTATGTACACAATGAAACTAATGTAGAACACATAAAATAGACTATTTACTAGTCGGTGTATTTTATAACCTCAAATCTAAACATTGTACAATTAGTGCAGTAAATAAATAACAATCAGCTGGCAGATCACTAAAAGATAAATAAAATAGAAGTTTATTTAAGCATTTTGTTTTTTTATAAAAAAAGAAACCTACTGTGTATCATAGTTAATTTTCACATTCATTATCCAATGTGCCGTAAAATAAATTACTCCAGTCAAAACAAGCAATTGCATGAAATATGTAGACAGATTAAATCCTAACGACCTACTATTTTCAATACCAGACGGTGAATGATTTACAGCAATCTCACTGGCACGTAATAGGAGCATGAGTAAATCGTTGGCATTATCAAGAAATTGTCCTGGTATACCACTAGTGTCACTCATTTCGATATCAGTTGAAGTTAGAGCCTTTTCAGGTATTGTTTCCGGTTGAAAACCAAGTACAGGCTTGAATTGTCCCACACTACTTGGAAATCCTAAAGCGGTAGCCTTTTCAATTGTTTCTTCAACACTATCATATAAAAGAAATGGTTGTGTATATTTTTTCAATTTGGGCGAGTTTGAATAGGATGCTTGATAGTAACCAGTTAGATCAAAACGACGATTATTCAGTGATTCAGCCGAATTTGTAGATAAGCTTTTAGACAGATTTATCATTTCCGGATTGGGAAGATCAACACCATCTTCAGTCTGAATTAAAGGGATAGAACATGATAACATAATTATTTAGAATAATATTAGCTGAGAACTAATCTACACGTACAGAAAAGTATAAAAATGTCAACAAATTCTTTTATAACGCAAGCATCTGAGAAAACTCACAACGGTTCACTTTAGCAATGACTAACTTTGAGTCTACCGCTTACTAGTGAACTGGAGTTTAATGCATCAAGGTAAATCTTGAAATTCAAATGAAATTGTGAAAATGGTTTTAAAATTTTTTAAATATGAAATCAGCTGGTGTCAGATCTACAAAACTTCAAATCGAAATTTATATAATTGTCAAGTTCATAATAAGCACAAACCCTACGGCACACTTGACCACAATGTATTATTTTAATAACCATGATGAAGAGAGGTACTCTTTAATTAGATTAAAAGTGGTTCATACAAACCTTACACAAAAAATCGTTATTGTCAGCATAATGTAGGATATCCAAGGGTTATTACATCGATTACTTTTGTACTTTATTAAAATGGGCGACCAAAACCATAGCTACTATAATAAAGTTTGTCTGAAACAAGGTTTCAGTGTTTGACAAACTGACTGATTATATCACTTTTGAAAATGAAACCTGTAGTTAAGTTCACAACTTCCATTCAATACCACATCACTTGGATTGCATGAACTTACTTGGACATACAGCTGACCATTTAAGCTACCAAGATAAATAAGACGATCGCGTGATGGACAATCAGGTTTTTGTTTACGTGATGAGGAAAGAGTATTTTTCCCATTGAACAGGTTCAAGCCCTTTTCTTTTAATGATTCCAAATTTGAAATGGCAGTTGCTTTTTTAAATTCATTCACCTTTTCAATTAATAGTAAGGCAACTCTGTCATCTAAAATTAGTATTAACATTCTAGCATTATTGGAAGTTAGATTACAATATCTACATACAAAATACATGTAAAACATTAATCGAACACAACGTCCGGAAAAAACGAATAGGAAATAAATCATGATATGCACAAACGATAGACACTGAGTGAATTCAGACGTTATGAATGATTCTATAGTTCTACTTACAGCAAAATATTTGAACGAAGAACAGTGAGTATTGAGGATTGAAATTTGTTTTGCTTTACGTTAATTGTCTACATGGCATAAGCTCGGTTTGTATTCATGGATGATTATTGGGGTGAAATAATTAATGCACCATAATGTGTGATAAAAAAGATCATGTAGAGTTATTGTGGAAGTAATTAGATCTGTTGGGAAATTAGTCTACTGCGATTAACTAGTATTAAATATGAATCACTTTGTATGCTCGATAGACAAAATAAACTGTAGTCCCTTAACTTTATTACAGGTTACTCCTACATCGCATATCACCCATCGAGATAGGTGGTGGTTGGACATACGTAACAAATGTCTCAACCACCTCAGTTGATGGAGATTTACTATCACATCAATCGATTTGCCATCCTTACCAAGTATCTTATTCCTGACCCAGGCATTGCTTACTCGGTTGTCCCAAAATACATGAGCAATACTTTGAACACACCTGTTATCTATTACTAGTAACCTACGAATATCCTCCGTTTTAATGGATATGTTCTACATCCATAAGGTAGGATGAAGCAAAATTCCCAAAAGTGAAGTGGGAAAAAGTCACTCAAGCCTTCTGGATCCGTGCCGAGATCTCGTCAGACTCCAGACCGTCAGAACTGATGGGACTCCGAATATAAGTGAAGTAGTATATGAGTTCAGACGCTTCACGCCATATCACTAATTTAGGCGATGACCCAAGCCAATCCTGAAGTAACATGTTATATTTGGAAAGAGAGAACTATATCCCAAACATGCTTGCGCTGTTGCCTAAGATGGTCAGAAGATTCCGCATTTTGTCAGCATTATCAAACAGAACTGTATCGTCTGTGTATTCTAAGTCATAAGGAAATCTCCCGGTAAAGGATAAAAGTATTACCTCTAAAAGCATGTTATGATAAAGTCAAATAAAAATTGGGAGAGAAGACAAACTTGAGGAACACCACTTGAAGTAATCGATCCCAATTACAGTTGATCATAAGCTCTGACCCGACCAATAGTATTCAAGTATGGAGCTTATACATGGTTAAGGTACTTCTTTGGTATGCCTTTCAATGGCAAACGCCACAGTAGAACTTCACGATCAAGGGAGTCAAACGCCGCCTTAAGGCCGAAGAGTACAACTATAGTCGGACGTCGAAATGTATGTCTACGTTCCAGAACCTGCCAAAGGGTGAATATTTGGTCTATACATCTACATCCAGGTCTGAAACCATCCTAGTTTTATCGGGAATAGGGTTATGTAGATAGTACCAAACACAGGTAAAGATTAAAATCAGTAACAACCATCTCAATAATTTGGTAACTACTATGTGATCATGGTTTACAACTGACTAGCTAAGTATAAAAAACACATCGTGTAAATGACTTAGACTCATTTGATATAGAGACTAATTGAAATGTGTAAAATTTGTAAACGCTTTCCATATAACTTTAATCGTCAAATGAACTTCTAGGTTAGGTATGGTAGTGAATGATTGAAGAATATCAACCCTTTAACAACCAAAGGAAGATAGTGAAGCAAAAAGTGAGTGTCATTGAGTTACAATTGATTTTCGCATAAAGTAAACAATAAAAGAACCAACCGTCTGATTTTAACATGATTTTTATCAAAAGTTGATATTGATGGTTTATCGTATGAGATAACTAACTTGTAAATATTAGTTTGCAGATAAAAATCACACTACAACTAAATTGGTTTGGTTAGACAAATAGTCTTACCAGTCTTTATATGCAAAAAATACGAGGCCTGAAGCTAGATGATTTAAACTTGTATTTAGCAAGTTAATCGCACTAGTTAGATAACTACTAAAAGTGATGATTTGTCAATAGATTTTACAACCTAGCACGGGACTCGTTAGCAGTCCTTGGCCAGGACTGATTTGTGAATTAAAATTGACTCTTGAAAAACCAATCATTAGTTTCAAAAATACTAAGTGATATAATGTCTAACAACGAAAAATAGGTCTATACCTGTTTGGTTTAGAGCAAAATATGAAGATATGTCACGTATGTTACACCCATAGTAAATATAACACTTGACGTACACTGAATAGGAAAACTTACACATAAACAGTGACAGTGGTCTTAAGTTTTGTAAGTCCCTACGATAAATCCAAGCTTTTGAAATCCTTGAATTAAAGTTGTAGGACCATATTTCTTCAGACTGTAAACCTTTAGTTCTTGCAGTTATTGTATGTTTGTCTAGTCCAATATCCCAATCTGGTTCTTCCATATCAACAAATGACTCATCTACAAACTTCTTGTGAGTATGCTAAAGATGAAAAAAGCAAATATTACGAGATAGTCATCTTATAGTGAGATCTATCCAAAATCCAATTGTTTTAAATTACCGATTATTGTTGCTAGACAATTGCTATGGGGTAATGATGAAATCATATAAGTATACATTAAATGTTATTCCAAGTATGATAATAAGTTAATCTTTCTTGTGACACTTTAATATGAGTGAGGACAAAAAAGAGAAACGGTTTACAACATGATATTCTAGTAGCACTCTCATCATCCAGCTAAATTAAAAGTTTATACTTGGCCAGACGTTGACTTATTACTAGAGTTCAGAATCTAAGTTCATTAACCAGAATGTAATGTTATATTATAATAAATCCCGTTGCATGAAATCACATAATACAAATAAAATTAAATAAAATGTTTTAGATTGATAAAAGGTTCCACATAGCCCATTATTTGTTTACACTGGGAATGGTTGTTAAGGGCAGAGGGTCAGTGTATGAAAAGACACTACGGAACGGAAAAACGATGTATAGGACTGGTGTCTATCGGTCTATCACGACTCCCTGGTCCGGATCCTAGAGATAGTAAGACTCAGTGGCTAGACTTTGTCAGAATTGGGTCAAAATAGAAGCCAATGGCAGTCGGTTGTAGTTTTCTTTTACATTATTCATAGGAGTGAGAGGAAGTCTTTTAACTGAAAGAAGTCTTCTTGGTTGTATTTTTTGTCTGAACTGTTTCTCCTATTATAAACTATGCTCGCTCAATTATTTGATTCATTTATTTATCTTGATTTCATTTACCCCCTGTCTAACTTTTCACAATTTTGTTTTCGTATTTGTACGCTTCATATTCATTCTGATGGACATTTGTACTAGTACTTGCTTGTTTTGAATAAAAATAAATTGGTCCAACTGATTCAGTCAGAATTACGATGGTTTCGAAACATAAATATTATTATTATCACGAAGAACTTTTACATTTCGTTCGCTTGCCACAATAATACCAGTTTTAGATGCACATTAAATACTCGTACAACTATTATTATCACGAAAACCCAGTTTCATAGAAAAGCCGCATAAAACAGTCCCATACATATACCAAAATATTCCATTATGTCAGTGTTTGACAGCGTATATAAACAACTTACTGGAGTACCCAAAGGTACGTTACAAATAGGTGAAGTCTTCTGCACGGCAGTAGTTGGGGTAGGAATTCCACCAGTTAACAGGCAAAGCTCGTATTGATGAACGCTCAAATTCCACTTTTCAATCCCCGATGGAGCACTTACGGCGCGGACTACGTTATTTACTCTGTACACTATAATGGTCGGATCGTTTGTATTTAAGGGTTCTTCAACCAATTTTTTATCAACATCAGAGCTAGTACACCCATCACGGGTACAATTATATCTGATCTGTAAAACAAGCAAAGATGGAATATTTGCTGAAATTAATTGGACGGAAAATAAGAACGTATCAAGAATGAGAGCCATAACACAAGGAAATCATGAAGGGAAGCGAAAATGAATGAGAACAAATTATCTCTTTGAATATTTAACAAGAAACAGGAAGAACTATTTGCTCTTTGTTTACTAACACATCATACATAGCTAAAAGAGAAAAAAGCTCTGAAAATCGAGACTATGCTTAAAATAAGCCAATAAAGCTCAATTTAATAAGTAATCTTTCCATGGCATAAGTACTGCTTTTGTCTTAATACTACTAACCTTAATTTCGCACATATTATTGATAAGTCTCGGTTCAAAAATCCAAGGGAATATGACTAAACGACTTAGGATTGACAGTGGTCCATATTTAAAATACAGGAGCTGGTAAATCGAGACACTAAAAACCATAATACATTTCAATTTAACTCTTTGAAAAAAGCATTAAGTGCTTGCTTTGTTTCAAATTTGTGAGCCAGATTATTTATATTTAGAACTTTCAGAATGGAATATGACCCCATTAATAGTAAGTCTACGTGGCAATCCACTTTGAAAATTCTTGAGTTCATTATTAAGAGTGAACATAAATTAAAAACCTAGCCTTATATCTTATATAAAATGCTGTTAGTGTTTCCAACTTTCCCCCTAGTCACAGAATGTGGAGGAACCAGAAATGTCTTATTTATTGGATAAATATTTTAATCACTTTTTATACTAAAAATATGGTTTACAAAAACAAGTGCCGAGAAATGTCCCCCAGAGACAGAAATAACAGTAATGTACCAACCAACTAAATAAAGAAAATCATATAATAAAATACGCATGAAAATTATAGAGGAATACACCTCAAATGAAAAAAGATAGGTTTTATTAATCTCAGAAATACAAAACAATGGATAACTAAACCAGGATCAGTAGTCTTTCATTATGACTCATGTCTGACAGTTTAAAGCTAGGAAGTTACATAATCCCGGAACCCCATTTACTTATTTATTTATTTAAACACATACATGTTGGTACAAAAGGGCACCAGATACATATGCGCCACACAAAATAATGAGAATGGGAGAAGGAAGAAGATGCGTATATATAAAAGGAAAAAAGAAAAGGAGAAGAGTGATGATGGGGGGAACTGAATGTACAACCAGAAGAGCTCTCTCAGTTAGGAAAGTTATAGCCACTCTTTATGAAGAAAGTAGAAGAAGGTTACAGCAGGACCGCCATTGGCTTCTATTCTGAGCCATATCTGATAACGTCTCTAGCCACTGTGTTGCACCATCTCTCGGACCCCAGCCACGGAGTCGTGAAGGACCAACAGAAGCTAGCCCTTTGCGGCTTTCTTTCATACCACAACACCATGTCATACACTGACCACCTCTCCGTTTTATCCAACCACGACGTGGAATTCTCTGAGACGACACTCGTAAAACATGTCCAAGCCACCGAAGTCGGTGTTTCAAGATGGTGACACCAATTGAATTATCGTCTCTGCGCCCGAACACACGATGCCAAACCTCTGCATTACTAACATGGTGTTGCCACTGGATATCAGCAATTCTTCGGAGACAACGATGATCGAACACAGAGAGTCGTCTAACATCCTCAACTCGGAAAGGCCAGGTTTCACAAGCATAGAGCAAAACTGCTCTCGCCGACGTCTTGTAGATCTGACATTTTACAGCCAGACTAACATCACGAAGGCGCCAAAGATGGCCCAGATTGGCATAAGCCGCTCTGGCTTTCATTATACGTACATCGATCTCATCACTCACGCCACCACCAGCACTTATGTAGCTACCTAGATACACCAACTTCTCAACTACTTCAATCTGCTCACCATCTAGGGTGAGTACAGGATTAGAATCCTGCCAGTCTTGTAGGAGTGCTTTGCACTGGGAGGGTGCAAAGCACATACCGTACTTGCGGACACTGATTGCCAACTGATTAAGTGCGGATTGCATGCCTTGGGCATTATCGCACAGTAAGACAATATCATCCGCATACTCGAGGTCGAGAAGTCGTTCTCCAGGCAGCAGATCCACACTGCAATTACTTACATCCATCAGAGCTGTTTCCAGAATGTCATCGATGGCAAAGTTGAAGAGGAATGGTGAGATTGGGCAACCCTGCCTAACCCCACTGCTCGAATGGAACAAGGGAGAAAGGTGGTTGTATGCCCTCACTCTGCCTGAGGTGTTCGCATACAACCCCATTCTGGGAATCATTACATTCCAATAACTGAAAACTAAATTTTAACCAGATCTACTGGATCTACTTACACCTTGTGAATTAGTTTTCTTTGTTCCGGATTATAAATTAGGTAGACGGAATGATAATACCAAATATCTTACCTGAATACAGTTGAGTATCGGTCAAGCTTCAAACCTTTGGCCTGAAAGTGTGATCCATAAAGAAACAGAAGAAAGGAAATGCTTTATCATTGTAGCCGATAATCAGCCTTATAAATTATCCGTTTCCTTAGGATTATGGCCAGAGAAAGATCTGAGCAAATGAGAGAACTACAGAGGCATCACACGACTATTGGTACCAGGAAAAGTGTTCAACAGATTTTCGCTTAACCGGATGAAAGATTCAAAAGACGCTCAACTTTGGAATCAACAGGCCGGATTCCGCAACAAATGGTCGTGCACAGAACAAATCGCCACACTACGGATCATCGTTGAACAATCAATTGAATGGAACTCATCACTATACATCAACTTACTTGACTATGAAAAAGTATTTGACAGTGTGGATAGAAGGACCTTGGGGAACCCTCTCTCATACTATGTACTACCTGGAATCGTCAACATCATCCAGAATTCAGACGACGGACAACACTGTAAAGTCTTGCATGGAGGAAAATTGAAAGACGCATTCCAAGTGAGGACCGGAGTCAGACAAGGCTGCTTACACTCCCTCTTTCTCTTTCTTCTGGCGGTCGACTGGATCATGAAGACCTCCATATCTGACGGGAAGCACGGAATACAATGGACAGTTCAGAATCAATTAGACAATTTGGACTTCTTAGATGACCTGGCCCTTCTATCTTATACATATCAACAAATGCAGAAAAAAACAACTACTGTAGCAGCAGCCTCTGCATCAATAGGCTTCAACATATACAAGGAAAAAAGCAAAATCCTCAAATACAACACAAAGAACACAAACACAATCACACTTGATGGAGAAACTCTGGAAGAGGTGGAATCTTTCACGTATCTGGGGAGCATCATCGATGAACAAGGAAGATCGGATGCAGATGTAAAGGCAAGGATTGATAAAGCAAGGGCAGCACACATACAGTTAAAGAATATATGTAACTCAAAACAACTGCCAATCAATAATAAAGTCAGAATCTTCAATACGGACGTCAAGATAGTTCTACTGTACGGATCTTGAACTTGCAGAACTGCCACAATCATCATCAAAACAAAACAAGTACTTATAAACAATTGTCTACGCAAGATACACAATATCCGTTGGTTGGATAACATCAGCAAGGCTACTGTGAGAGAACAAACCATCTTCCAACTGAAGAGGAAATTCGGAAAAGACGTTGCAAGTGGATAGGACATACATTCCGGAAATCATCGAAGTGCATCACGAAGCTAGGTGATAACTTGGAATCCAGAAGGGAAACGGAAAAGGTGAAGGTCAAAGAACACACTGTGTCGGGAATCGGAAGCAAACATGAGTAGTAACCGGAAAGGATTGGCCAGGATAGAGTTCGACAGGGAATACTAGTGGGTAGCCTATGCTCCTGGTGGAGGAGTAACAGGCCTAAGTTAGAATTATAGGACATATACTCTAGACTAACTTGGAATCGGAGTTTTCCAATTTTCTAGTGGAGTATTCTATATCTGTATGAGTAATTAAGACCCCAGATGTACTTTTTTCTTCAATTTCATGGAGATATTTTGCTATGTGCAAGCAGTAAGGCAACTATAAGAAAGGATTTTGAGAGCAAACTTTTCTGAACTGCACCCTTAAAGTCTGAGAGCAACAGTTTTACTATCGTCTGAACCGAGTCTCAGGCTAAAGAGAGAACATCGAAAACCGCAGAGTGAGAATCTAATTTTTATCGTCTAGTGGGTCAGCTCAGTCAGCGGGTACTCTAGAAGAATGGCTTACTTCAAGAATTGACATAAATAGAATGGCCGAATATCCTCATTTCGGAAGAATATTAGATTACTTCATTTGTGTTCCAGGATTTCCAGGTGAAACGTCAAACCCACCAAAGTTGGGAGTGAACAGATTCACTTACATTGGTATCTTTATGATAAATTCGAATAAAAAGGTAGGTGATAATAGCAGAGGAAATTACTTGTTTCCATCTGAGTTTGCACGTTTTATAAACACTCACATGACTCAGAACACTTCAATTCATAGCTAATGTTTATTCGTTCTTTCGCTTTTGTTATGGTTGATGTGAGAAGTTCAATGCTGATTAGGTGTCGAAACCGAAGTATGTGACATCGTTAACGAATCACCCTTAGCATTTAAATTAAAAGTCGGCTACAAAGTAAAGTAATATTAAATGTGTTTTGAAACCAGACTGTCCATTAGTTCAGGGTCAAGTCGACTTTTAAATAAAGTGCACTCACCCATAAAACATGCTTCAAATGTTTTGAAACCATGCACTAACATGCAAACACCTGTTAGATGGGTCCGAGCCCTACGTCTGTCACCAAGAATGGCTGCTGTTGTTGGTTATAAGTAGTACGGATAGAATGTACGTCTCGGTCTAATAATGGGGTTCCCGAAGTTGATTCAAAATTCCGTAAACACGCCCACACATACTTTAACAAACTTCTTAAGCATGAAATTCTAATTTTTGATAACTCTGAGTTAAAGACCTTAGTCGAGTAAAAGATATTCTTCCTAGATTAAACAAACTCTGTGAACAGTTAAATCAAATAAAAACTAATGCGATTTGTCACCAAATGCAACGGACTCACTTTGCCGTTGTTAGGATTGAAAGTGAATGTTGAATGTTCTCGTCCTCCAGTTAATAGTGAATCTTCTGTGAGCATAAAATTTGAAGAGAATAAAGAGTCGATGCTCAGCGGTAATGCCTTCAGTGATGCTCCACGTAACAGATCTGAGTCACCCGTTAGTTTTCTCTCCATCAAAAAAAGTTGGCCGTCAAGAGAAGGAACAATGCTATATGACTTCGTTTTTGTTATGAGCTAAAATATGTGACAATTATTAAGTCGTCAGGATGATAAGATACCTGGAGATCACTCAGACTCTGAGAAACAAGAGGAGGGCCATCTATCTTCCAAACCAACTTTCCACTTTTTATATCTAAACCGATGAACGAACCATCAACAGTATTTGCTATTAATACCCTACAATTAAAAAACAATATTTTCTGAACATGAATTGATACCCTTGTGAACCGTACGGAGATAAGCCCTCAACATGTATGTTTACTACAAATGCGAAAATACAAATAGAAAGGTATGCAGCCAAAGAAGTCAGAGACATAGTACTGACATCATTCGTCAGGTTTATCCTAACACTTTTGAACGAAATCCAAGGTCGATCTATCCCTTCAATCGACAATCTTCAGTCTGCAAAAACGGTTCAAATGGTTCAAATGGTTGAGGGTGGAATAGAAGAAGCTTTCGCTTAACGGGCTTCCGTGTCTAGTAGCAGTGGATCACCAATACCTCCAGGAAAAAACCTAGGTATATGAACGATAATAGAGGAAAAAAAGAATTTGGTAAATCATAATAATATGTTATCCTTAGTCCTTAAGAATAAGTCGAGTTTCCTCTTAAAGGACTCCCGGGAGGTCGCTTGGACTAGCTCAGTCGGCAGCGAATTCCAGCACTTGACAACTCTAACGGAGTGGAAGTTGTGTCTGCAGTCTGTTCTGCTATGTAGGGTCTCCAATTTCTGGGTGTTACCTCTTAGGTTAGTGTTATGACTAAGCTTAAGAAGATGTTTAAGGGGATGACCAGAAGTATTAAGGATACTGTAAGTCATAAGAAGATCACCTCTAAGACGCCTGTACTCTAACGGGTAAAGGTTAAGTGATTGGAGGCGCTCTTCATAAGGTTTGAATTCGAGTCCCCGAACTGATTTCGTGGCTCGACGTTGTATACGCTCCAGAGTGTCCTTATCCTTTTGGAGGGAGGGAGGAAATACTATGTTTCCGTACTCTAAATGGGGACGAATAAAACTGTTGAAGATTATATGGAAGGTTCTACCGTCAAACTGGCCAAAAATGCGCTTCAATGTTATCAATGCAAGGTTTGCTTGAGAGGCGTTTTTGTCACAGTTCGCATACGATTTCAGGTCATAGGGTACCAACACTCCTAAATATTTTTCGACTTGGGAAATTTCTAGAGGGGAGTTGCCTAAGTTATAACTATAGTCTGCAACATGTCTCAGATGGACTACTTTGCGCTTTGAAGTGTTGAAGGTAAGTCCGTTGTCGTCTGCCCAACTTTGAAGTCGGGTCAGATCCTCCTGAAGAACTAGTATATCATTATGATCACGTATCTCTCTCCAAAGTTTCACATCATCAGCAAAAAGCAATAAGTTAGATGAAACTTGTTGAGGAAGATCGTTAATGTAAATCAAGAAGAGAAGAGGTCCTAGTATTGAGCCCTGGGGGACCCCACTAGGACATTCCATAGCCTGAGAGAGAGTGAAGTTAACCCTGACCTTAAAATGTCGGTTTTCTAGAAATAAAGTGAGCCAGTCAATCAGAGGTGGTTTGATACCCAATCGTCTAAGCTTATTGATAAGATATATGTGGTTGACCCTATCAAAAGCTTTTGAGATATCCAGGCAAATGATCTCAATCTTCCCCTTGCGATCAAGGATGGTTGTCCATCTATCCACCGCAGTCAGCAGGTTAGTCATACAAGAATGACCCTTTCTGAAACCATGCTGTTGGGGTGAGAATAACTTCAGGGATAATAAGTATTCTTGTATACCGTCGTATATTAGAGACTATAATTTTAGAAGGTATGGAGAGAAGGGCCGCTGGTCAGTAGCTTGAGGGTTCACTGCGTCGACCTCCTTTGAAAATTGGTGTGATGTGGGCCAGCTCCCAAATTTCCGGTAGTTTGCCTCTGCTTAGTGAGTGTGCAAACATCACGCTAAGTGGTGTCGCCAGGATTGAAGCTGCTTCCCTCAATACAGTGGAATGAACCATATCCGGACCATGAGAAGTGTCTTTTCTTAGGTGCTGCAGTTTACGGAGCACCAGGTCAGCACTCAGGTCCACTTCGGAAAGTCCTGTACAGGTGCAGGTGAAGCTTTCGTCAGTATAGTTAATGTGAGTCAGCTGGAATGTCTGGGAGTATTGTTCAGCCAAAAGGTTAGCGGCATCACTGTCGTTATTGGTCGGGCCATTAGGACCAAGCAGTTGGGAAACTCCAGCTTTGCCTTGTCGAAGAGAAGCTGCGTAACTGAATAAGCTTTTCGGATTGGAGACAAATTGATCGATAAGCTTGGTCTGGAACTGAAGCCTGTCTTCTCTTATTGCCTTTGAACATATGTTCCTTATGTATTTATATTGCCTGTATGCATCGTTATTGTCGGTTCGTTTATATTCGGCCCAACAGTGCCTTTTGCGGCTTAGCAAACGACGAGTGCGGTTCTTGATGATTGGAGGTTGTTTGTAGCTTTTTGGGACCATTTTAGGAACTGAATGCTCAGTAGCACATAAGATCGTGTGCAGTAAAAAATCCCAATGAGCATCCACTTCAAGTTGAGGGTGAACATCCCAATCCACCTGTTGCAGATAGTCCTGTAAAGCTAACACATTCAACCGTTTGAAGTTCCAGCGCTTGTTGCTAGTAGGATATCTTAGCTCCGTTTTGCTGACAAAGCTGAATGATAAGACGGCGTGATCACTTTTCCCCAGGGGAGCCAGGATTGAGAGGTGGTCAACTAGGAATTCTTCATTTGTGAATACCCAGTCTAAGCGCGACGGCGTCTGACTGTTTCTCCAACGAGTTGCCGACTTCACGTTTTCGAATAATCCCAGGTCACCGATGAGGTTGAAGAACAGAGCTTCAGTAGAGTTGTCACCTCCAATGTATGTATGTTCCACGAAGTTGATTCTAGGAAGATTGAAGTCCTCTAGAATCAGGATTTGAGAGAATCCGAGACGCGTAGAGCGAGTTAATCCTTCCAGCAGACGTTTGTCATACTCGATGTCGGCAGTAGGCTTCCTGTAGATGACCCCAACTAGACACCTCAAGGTGGTAGACAATCTTACTGAGCACCATACTGACTCATCAAGATTGTGAAACTCTTGGTTGTGAAGTTGGTGCGCATCCAGGCATGACCGTATGTATAGTGCTACCCCACCCCCCATTCCTGTTTTTCTGTCGTTGCGAAATAAAGACATTCCGGTTATTGCTAGCTCCTGATCCATAAACTGAGACGTTACCCAAGTTTCGGATATTCCCATCAGATGGACATCATTAGCGTTGCTAAGTTCACGTAGCTCATCCATTTTGTTTGGCAAGCTCGCGGCGTTCGTGTATAGGCAGTTTATGCTTTCAATTTGGAACGCGTGAGCTTCTTCCTGTTTGTCTATATTAGCCGTGCGTGAGTGGACAGGTAGCCTACTTATACGATGTTTACCGAGTTGGTAGTCCCTGTCCTTTACACGTTTTTTTTATGATCAAGACAGTCCACGAGTGGAATTGTCAGCTCCAGCTTTCCCTTGTGCTTGATCCTGCTGTCGTGGGGCCTATCCGGATGCATATGGATGCCAGTTGGCAACCGACGTCTATTGGCACGAAATGCTTCCAGAGTTGCAGCCGCCATGTGGGAGGAGGGGAAGGTTATCTTCAACAGCCGGGGCCTAGAGTCTCCGTCTCTCTTGGCTAGTCGCATTACCTGTTGGGTCAATATGTTCTTGAGTTTTAAGGAATGCTTAATGAATTTCCATTCCCGAATATCAGATTTTGCTTGAGTTGGGTCCATATTTTCCGGTACACCTTGCACAATGATATTTCGTCCACGGAAAAACGCCTCACGAGATTCCTTAGGGATGTTCCGGATGAGATTTCGTTCAGAATACGGTATGTCGGGCAGTATTCTTACTTTCCCATCGGACTTCAGTAAGTGACTGGCTAGCAGGACGTCCTCTACGTCGGAGGCATTCTTAAGTGTAACACGAAGCAGCCTCGGGTGGTTTAGGTGGTTAGAGTCCTTCCCCCGAGTGAGCCGTGTGACGGTCAAAGGCTCTATTCTAGGGAGTTCAAGCCTCTTGTTTAATTCTCCCCAGAGCATCCTATCGTTTTTGTCCTGCAAACTGAGAGGAAGGTTGGGGTTGTCAATAAGGTTCATGATTATGACAGAGTCGTCACGAACCGTAATTGATTTCCCAGGTTTTCCCGGGCGTCTAGGTTTGGTATCCTGTTGTTTGGATGTCGAGGCGCGCTTTCGATTCCTGGGCTCAGTGATGACGAGGCGGGTTAATTCTTACTACATATTTTTCTGTGAAGTGTCAGTTTCGTCTCAAAATCATCAAATGTCGGTCTTGATATTACTTGTTCGAGTAAGGAGTTCTAGTCGACTACCTCTTGATGTCTGGAGGAATTCCAGACTGAGTTTATTCTATCGCGGTTTCCAGAGATAAATAGTTCTAGTATGAGGGAAGAAATAGGAACAAAACGATGTCAAATGTAGATGAATTCAACGTCTTCAAGTCAATATACGTCTATCACAGTCCGAAATTACGGTCGTTTTTCGTTTATTTAGTTACTGAATCGTGAATATTTTATTATAATTTCCGTCACAGAAGAGATACCACAGGTATTCGGAGTGTGACAACGCTTTTTCACGTAATGCCTTTATAATCGGAGTATACCAAACCACTTAAAATAGAAGTCAGAAATGAAGGGGTTCGATGATATATTTGGAAAGCTATCGATATGTCGAGAAGCGCTTGGTCTAAACTGGCTAGTGGTTGCGAGGGATATGCAGCCCAGCGTATTTGCTCGCGATCTGGTGCGGGTGCGTAACCGGACGTCTTCAGCAAGGCTGTGTTCAGTAAAACTAATGAGGTCGGTGACTCACAGAACTATTTATTTTGTGGGATTACCGCTACAGCGCACTCCCTTACACTAATGAAGTAGTCATTATTGTAAGACGTATCTAGCCAAATGTTTAAACCCTATGAGCTTGTCGTTGGCAAAAACTCTTCTGGTAGCTTTTCATTTTCATTATTTGCCTCAGGAATGTGTTGTACATCTGAAGTGAACTGTGAAGTTTAGTCCAGTGGTTGGGACTCTCGAGGGGTGTTCTTGTATGGAGATGAGCTAGGAGAGAAGGTGAGAGATTTATGGTCTGGAAACAGAGGGAATCGTCGGTCTTCTATAGAGTGTTGATAGTGCGATACACCATGATACATGACTGGGAGATCCCTACCAAAAGCGCTATATCTCAATTCCCTGGCTATCAACCGTCTAGAAAATAATGCCAAAGGTTGTCAGGTGGGGTTAACTCATTGTTGTAAGACTCCTCCGATTCCCGAGCCAGATGCGTACCCTGTGATACTAATGAGTGCTTCGGCATCCTGGCATGCGAGTACAGTTTGCTTTTTCGATAAGTTCCTCAGCTGTGAAGAATGTTATTTTTCGTGATATCGTTCAAATTGATGGACTTCGCATTCCCATGAAGTTGGTCGGTTAAAAGTATCATAAGAGACGCGCGATTTGGTATGAACCGTCTATAGGAACTTCCTAGGTCGTTAAACGCTCGTAGTTGCTCGATTGTGGTCGGCTCTGGTAATCAAGGATGGCCGCCACTTTGCTTTAGGGGTCGAATGCCTTGAGCACCAATAGTATGTCCGAGAAAATCTAAAGAGTCAGAGCTGACTTGTTATTTCTGAATGTTTATAGTAATGCCATGTTCTCGCATTCATTCGGAGACAGGGTCCAGATGCTGGAGATGGGATTCTCTGTTCGGAATCACAATCAGGCAGTCATCTTCAT
Organism: Schistosoma mansoni; assembly: GCF_000237925.1. Classification (NCBI taxonomy): domain Eukaryota; kingdom Metazoa; phylum Platyhelminthes; class Trematoda; order Strigeidida; family Schistosomatidae; genus Schistosoma; species Schistosoma mansoni. The sequence goes on from NC_031496.1 coordinate 10,975,425, forward strand.
ATGCATGTACGAGGTTGGGACCTCGGAAAGCGTCATCAGTGAGTCTCTGGGAAAATTTGTGCAGCATTTTTAGGCCTAAAAACATGCGCAAAATTTCGTAGAAGCTGGAAAATGTAATGAGGTGTTAGGAATATCATCGGCAGCCACGGGAATTTGGTTGTATACTTTAACCAAGCCGATTTTCGAAAAAAACATTTGTACCTTTTTAAAGTAGCTGTCAAATCGTGAATGTGTGGCAACGGGTAACAGCTATGAATGGTTTATACCCCCAGTCACCGACGGTCACTAGTTAGACGTCAGTCGTTGCTGGATTGTTTAGGTACCATATGCAGAGGAAATGCCTGTGAGCTGTTTGGTTGCTGGACAACCCCAAAGTTCATCACATGCTCGAATTCGGTCCTGGCCAGGCTTAGCTTTCCGGGAGCTAGTCGGCACGCTATCAAAAATACAGGTAATCTTGTAGTCGTGATGATGTGTCACATTGCTCGTCACATACTGTAAAATTGATCGTGTTTGGTACTGTTCTAGGTACTGTGAACGAAAACTTAGTTAGGATAATCAGTTTATTAACTAACGCAAAATTACATAGTTCCTTGATAAAATGTGAAAACCATACATTAATTGCTTCTTTTGTGAATCTCCCACCACTTGTCCTATACATTCTTCATGAATCTTCCATTTCGCAATTCCTCTCTGTTCTACTTTCTGTCTTTTTCAGTTTAATCTTCTCGACCCTCTTTTGACAGGCCTTCCACTTTGGATCCGTGTTGCATGCTATTTATGTCTGTCGGTATAAGTAGATGCACCACAGAGGAACTTGTCGAGTATCCGGTGATACTATCGACCGATTATGTGCTTAACGGTAGCTGAGGATAACCTAAAACTAGAAAACGAAATTAAAATTAAAACGCAAGGTACAGCGAAGGGATCTCTTTTCAACGAATTTGTTATCAAGCTGTACAATCGTATATATATATATATATATATATGAAAATGTTTTGTTAAAGTACTAATTCCGTGAGGAAATGTTAACACTAATAACTAATAGTTCTGGTTTGAGCTCATGGATGGTAAGAGCTTCGGCTATTTTTAGGAGTTCAATACGAATAAATTTAGGTAGATTTGAATGAATCATATAAACAACCTTAAAATCAGACTGTGGATCCGTAGAATGATTACAGTCTATTAGGTGTCTAAGTATAGATTTCCTAACTGCTTTCTTTTCGGCCTTGTAGAACCATACTGGGATGTGTTCTCGTATCGGAGTTGAAAGCGAGCGCTGGCTACGGCCGATGTACCTTGCTCCACAAGAGCAGGTGAACTGGTAGATGCACACAGAGGCGACCAAACGCGTAAGCTTATCTTTTATGGATACAGAAAATAAGTTCTTACTAGTGAAGGTTATTCGCAGTTTAGCAGCATTAAATGTCCTTTTAATCCTTGTTGTTAAACGATTTTTAATTACGCCTGATGTTCGATCACCTTTAAATTCCAGGCTTATATAAAGGTTTTTCTTTGGGACGGAATAACTAGGTTTCCTGTCGAAGCCACTTCTATCCATATTCTTCTCTATGAACCGGTTCGGGCAGCCATTTTTCATCAAGGTTTTCTTGAGGAACACGAGTTCTTCGTTAATGCATTCCGTACTACATATCTGATGTACACGATAACATAATGAATGAATCACATTTCTCTTTCTACTTAACGGAACCCAGCTATAGAAGTTGGTTAGTTGGCCATTCCATGTTTGCTTTCTAAAGATGGATCTTTTTAAAGAACCATTACTTCTCACTAGACGTACATGGAGAAAAGGGATTGATTGGTCTCGTTCTCTTTCTAATGTGAAGTCTATGGAAGGGTGGCATGAATTAAAGGAGTGTAAGATATCCTCCAAATCAAAATTACCGTCACAAACGACAAATTTGTCGTCCACCTATATGACCTTTAATGACCTTTAATTGTTGTAACCAAAACATTTTGTTCATTTTAATCACCTTATTATATCCACTAAATCTATTGTTATTATTCGTATTACGTAATCTAGTATTATAATCTTGGTTATTAGTGTTAACATTTCCTCACGGAATTAGTACTTTAACAAAACATTTTCATATATATATACGATTGTACAGCTTGATTATAAATTCGTTGAAAAGAGATCCCTTCGCTGTACTTCGTGTTTTAATTTTAATGTTTAAATGGGAAAACGAAATTACACAAACAAGTAGTTTGGTATTGTCGTCTACTAACATCCGCTTACTCGCGTCTATGAGTAGATTATGGCGTTTGAACAGATCTATAACAATGATTGTCATAGAAAAATCTGCAACAAAAAAATTCAGTTGATGAGTTCACATAAATCCTCTTTGGGATAAACACGTCTGTTATCATATGTATCAATCGCTATTTCATTCGGTGCCTGTAAGCTAGAGACCAGTTCATGCAGACAGTCGTTGGCACTTGCAGAAAAAATGCTTACTTCTGGGCCAGTGTCGACTAGATAGCGTGTACAATTATGGTCTGCTTCGTCATTAGTACTACTATAATAATAGACCTAATCCTGAAATTGTAAATTTGTCATGACGTGACTACCTAGTCGATAAGGTCTTACGTGGAAGTCACATCAGTTCCTACGCTAAGTCATCCAGTAGTAATAACCACCAATATATGATGGAGAACACATTGAGGTTGGAGATAGAACAATACATTTAATGTGAATAGAAGTTATACAAGAATGACCACGTCTGTGAAGCTGAGCCATGCCTTCCAAATGAACGCATGAATATTGCTGCCTTCACCATTATTGACCTTCCCTTCGTGTTAAATTTTGGATATCCATTTCCCCAGTTATCTCGTGTTCAGCTTTGAGGATCGTGTGGTTAGGACCAATGCCATAACAGATATACCAATGGTCGATAAAAAAAATACCCAAAAGTATGATGACTATAGACGTATCCAGTCAAATGTTTAAACCCTACGAGTTTGTCGTTGGCAAACACTCTTCTGGTAGCTTGTCATTTTCATCAGCATCTGGTCGTCTTTCCCTAATATAAGGGAACATGTGGTGCAAGGTAACAATGAAAGGAAATTCACAATGACAATTTTTGCTCAACGTACTCTTCGTCGGCTTTCCATCTTTTCCAGCCGTTCTAGAGAAGGAAAAAAGAAATTGCAAGTGCATGTTGAAATACACTCGTGTGTAACGACACAAAACATGAGACACATTGTAAGCCGGTATACATGCATATTGATAACATGCAATAGCGTAAAAACAGCTTTTGCACAATAATACTTTGATAAAGGATGTACACATTTATGAGTATACTAGAAAAGTTGTAGAAGATTCACAGAACTACTTGTTCTGTGAATTAATTTACCGCTACATATAATGGCTTCTGAATACGGAATGTATCTTTCGAAACCGTGAATGAAGATAATAAGTGAACATTAGAATCACATAACTTGATAAATCCGAACCATATGGTTTATTATCACTAGTGATAGAATATTAGTAGTAGTTTTACAAACTGACTTGATTTGTCAGATTTTAACACACTTGAACATTTAGCAAGAAGAAATGCATACAAATTACTTGAATGAAGTTTACCAACATTCACCAAACTTGTGCTCAACTTTTTTACTGCTTTGTAATTCTTCAGTGAGTCGTTTCACATACGTTCACGAAACGGGAATTGCCGTCGACTAAACGCCAATACGTATGGCCTAGAGTATGAATCGCATTAGAACAAACGATTGATGTGATGAAGTTCTTCATGTTTTGGAAGTCAGTTTCGTGCACTACCTCGTGATTGATACATGCACTTTGAACATTTAAGAACGAGCATTTCGGCATTTGTGAGCTCTTGTTCCAGATTTGGTACGTTAATTCCTGCAATTAGTAGAGTGAAATAGGATTATTCGGAAATGCTGAATCCTTCAGCAAGCTGTAAACACCATTTTTGATGAGTGTAAGTAGATGAGTCACAATTCCATCATGTTCAACACCTTTCCTCGTCATATTCCGAACTTCAAACCTTTCCATTTACTCTCCGAATGCATCAGAATTTGGATGTACATCCAGTTGTTCAATCATATGATCCATCGCGAAGCCAACATGATAATTAGCCGTATTCTAATTGATGTGCTCACTGAGAACTCATAGACTAGTCCAATTTAGGATAAACAGAACTTGATGAACACAACCGAAGTAATCTCAGACCCCTAAGAGGGTGGCTTATTGGATATATTGGAACTGAGTATATTGAAATAGTATAAAAAACATAAAAACCATAATTGTATGCAGGCATCATTGTTCTGTTGTCAGGACCAGCAAAAAATAGTCAGCCTCCTGTCCCTCCTAGACTAAAACCGAAACTGAACTCAGACAAAGGCAATCACCTCTGAGTATATATTTGCTATACGTTGAGCTCTTTCATTTGCATTACAGAAAAAAAGAACAAGATTTTTACAATACAAAAAAATGATTCAATGTATGTGTAGGACGAGACAAGCATACGTTTAGTTATTTCTAGGCGAGGGAGATTGAACTAGTTTCTGTACTTTCTAGCGGTTGTTTCGAACTGCAGGCAACTATTAAGTAATGGATGAAAACGAAAAGAAAGCGAGAGAACTAATTGCTGAGGCACAAAAAAAGAATAAAAAGGGGTTCTTTTCTTTCGGTTTAGGGTAAGTCTTATTAGAATCTTCATCCTGGGCCGTGAAATAGTAGCTTCGAAGACCTGGGTTTCCTAGTTATGGTAGTCTGTTAATTGATCACTTTGTTTTTATTGTCCCTAAAGCATCATACACTCTCTTAGCCGGTGAATATTAATTTTTAGTATCAAAGCCACCATTAAATAGGTCTACATCTTATACTATTCATTAGGTCCACGGGTAGTAATATTAGCCCTCACACCTAAAGTATAGGTAATATCAACGTACCTGGTGAATACGTCAAGTTGCTTCAGCATGAGTGTCTTCCAACTCCTGATATTCGGAAGGATTTATTACTAATCATAGCTGTCTCGCATTAATGTACATCAGCAGGATCTCGGGGTGTAAATAACTTCTAATAGTTAAAAATACTTTTATCCCATCAGGTACGTCCTTCATATTAGAAAATTCGTCTCATGCAGTTCAAAATCGTTGATGACAGAGGTGCATTTAGTAAATTCGCAAGAAAGCGGGGACCTAAATTATTTTAGATGCTAAATTCAAATCTGCTTAGTAATTTCAACTCACATACACCCATAATGAATAGGCAATAATTGTCTTGCGTCGTAAAGTTTTTTTTCAAATACCCTCCGTCCTTGTAGTGATTGCGGGTGGTGCTATAAAAATATGACCTTTTACAACAGTAGTAGATAAAAAGATATCACTTGGTTAATTCCCTCTCTGTTCTAATGTTGTGTTAAGATTCTGATCAATGCTGATGCATGTCAGCCTCTGCATAGTTTATTTTTGGCCAAGTCCCATAGTCCTGTAAAATATCTCCAACTTATTCCAAACTAGTAGTCGATTATCGAAGTGGCTAACTAATAACATCTTGTATAAACTTTCAACCACTGTTAATACTTTCCCGTATAAACTAAAATCCTGTTATATTCTGTTCCTTCACTGCATATCAGATTAATAGTCTAACATTGCTCATCAATAGTGTCATATAAAATCTTCCCAATAGTTATATGATATTGTCAAAAAGACCAAATCAAGATACAGCATTGACTTTGAAGCTATTGACTAATAATCTAGGTAATATTCAGAGTCTAATATTTTCTGGTTTGATTTAGCCAGTTCATCATAATTTGTAGTCTGAGACCCTAAGTAAGTCCGAAATCAGTCTCAGTTTCAGTCATGCAGTAAAATCATTCTTTATATTTTCTTAAGTGTAGTATGGTTTCACAGTCTTTATTTCCTTCGAACATTTTTCGGGTTCCCGAAGCTGTTGATATTTTTAACTTATTTTCGAACTTCATCTTACTAATTTGCACCTTGCTGATGTTAAGTATGGTGTGTGGGATCGCTATATACTGACCGCATGCTCTATTTTTTCTTGTAAACGTTGCTGTATCGGTTTGTATATATCAGGTGATCATTCTCAAAATTATCGTTATGTTGGTAATGTCGAAGATAGAAATAATCTCGTCTACAGTTCTGAAGGCTGGGTGGCTAAGTAGTAGCTTAGAGCACAAACTTGTACGTATTGTTCATATTCTTCAACGTATTTTGTTATTAGGTTGCGATTTAGTAGAATCGGTTAGTATACTATTTCCGAATTACAGATGGAGCTCCATCTATAATTGTAGTAAATTAGCACGTGTTACGTTTCAAAACTTTTATCCGTTTAGTGGTTTATAATTTATTATTTACATTTTTACGGTATTGCATCTTCTTAGTTGATGGATACTTATGTCTGTTATATTTCATTTTTTCGTGTGTCGTTACATATTTTTTTCCACTTTCCATTTTAGTTCGGACAAGACAGATGAAGCAATATCTTTGTATGAAAAAGCGGGAAATTGTTTTAAGATGGCACATAATTGGACTGGTAAGGACTGGTTCAACAGACTCTATTTGATACATTTAGAGGCCGGTAATGCATTTCTAGAGGCTGCTAACCTAAGTTTGAGCCAAAAGTCAAAGCATGATGCAGCTACGCATTATGTAAACGCATCGCTAGTTCTTAAGAAGGATGATCCAAAAAAGTCGATTCAGTGTCTCACAAAGGCGATCGAAATATATACTGGTTAGTGGATCATTTTGTGCCTGATTTGTCGTTCATACACATACTACATTTTCTTTACTAATACTACTCGACAAAGTTATACTTTTTGAAATTAATTGCTTTAGATTGTGTTCTATCAGTAGTTAATTTAACGTACTATTCGTAGGCTGGTTAGCATGTCCGGTTGGGCTTTTGTTCCATCTTCCATCTAAACACTACCTTTTCCAGTCTATGTGTTTCGATTATCGTGTGTTTTTCAATAATCTTTCTAATGGCATCGTATAGGAAAGCATATGAGTGTAGCGAGTACAGTAGGGGTATGTGACTCGGTTTTTAGTCACTATACCTCAGGTTCTGACTCCGTTGTACCTTCAGTTTCTTCAACCAGGTGATATCACTTGCTCTTCTCTCTCTCTCTCTCTCTCTCTATATATATATATATATATATATATATAAACTAAGGTACTTGTTATTCGGGTTAGCTCTCTAATCTACTACTATAAACCTATCTGTCAGACGATTAAACTGCTGTTGTACATAAATTGCGGGTGATTGTGGATAGTTTTTATTGTCAAATTATTCAAAGATAAGTGAGTGTTGCCAGCAGTTTGAACATTGCAATTGGGTTTCCCTAGCCAAAATATTCCGTTCCTGACAAAGTTGTACAATAGTTGTGTAAATGTGGCGTAGGCTAATTAAAACACTTCTTTTTCTGTCAGCCGGCTACAGACTTGTGCTCAACTTCATCTACTTAGTTTTGATCATTCAGACAATATTTTTATCAACAAGAGTGACTTATAGTCTGTACGAGCCAGTTGAGTTCTACATTTTTTGTTATTTTTTATACGAACATGCATTGACCTAACAATACATTGATATTATTTCTTCTAATTCAGTCTATTTCAGCTGACAGGTATCTATTTAGTATACACAATTAAAAAATTTCATAGATTTTAATAAATCAATGATCTGGTTTAATTCTATCTATATACCTACTAGTTTCGACATTATTGATTACTGCCATAAATCTACCAGTATTAAATTATTGTCAGATTTACTTGTAAACATATTCTCGTACTTTAATGAAATTTTCGGTTGTGAAGTTGAAATTATAGACAAAGCAATATCGAAATTTCTTACAAATTTTGTGACAAGTGTAGTAAGGAAATCATATAAGTTAGCCTTGCTACTGGTTATTAACTCCTCGTTATTTTTATATGATTTAACTAAGCGAAATAAGGCTTCGTAATGCTAAAGTCAATAAATGTCAATCATTTACTCAGAGTTCTCTCTATAAATAGTGGACTTCATATGTCACACTAAATTACCTGTAGTCGAAAAGTCTTACATTTCCTGCACTGAAATAATTTGTTTCCATAGTTAGACTTCGTGCAAAAATGAAAGTCATATTTTTGACTGAAGTGCTTAGCATGATCATTACATTAAAAGTGTTCATCACTATTGATACTTTTCACATGTCCATCCAGATTCCATGAGTGTTAAGACATTTTCCTACTAATAATAGGAATTTTCATTTTTTAGATATTCAAATTGTGTAAAGCAAGACATAAATAAACTTGCAATGAAATCAGCTAAATGGATATATTTTTTCCGAAATATTCTTACTCTCGACTGAACACTTATTACTATACTATTCCGTATTTTTGTATTGTTGTGACTGAATGACTTCATGAATACAGTTTTATACAGATAGGCTTGCAACCATGCAATAAACTGCTTAGATTTAAGTTGGAATGTGTACCTACATCACAGGAAGAAAGGAACCAATACAAATAGGAAACTGTCAGTATAGAGAGGAACGTTTCAAATCAGAAAGAAGAAAGCAGATTATGGATTTTAAACTGTTCATGGTTCCAAAGATAAAAGGTATGGATACGTTTAACTTAATCTTATTTCAACCGCTATTGAATGTTAAATAAAAAGGTAATTCAGTGTGACAAGTTTATAATCCAGGTGTCTCAGTCAGTCTTTATCGACATCTTTATCGATTAACTTGAGATCTAGTCTCATCAGTTTTTTCGCATATATCGCAGGTTATACTGTATTTTGTTATCAGCTATATCAAGCGGTCATTCGTTAATAGCTGTAAATATTCTATATTAGTAAAAGTCTTAACAGGTTGAATAATTTGTTTTGTTCCATAAATACCTGTAAGGTACTTGTGGAGAACTATTTTGTTTTTTATTTCCTCATCTGTTTCACTGGAGTCGCACGCTTGTACCCGCAGCTTCTCAGCATGTTATAAATCAATTTATCCAATAACGTTTCTTCCAGATTGGGTCGTTTTTCGGTTATTACTTACACTGCGCTATATACTACTAAGTTTTATCGATTAATCTTTCTTTTTTTACATTTAGAGATGGGTCGGTTTACTATAGCTGCAAAACACCACATGACTATAGCTGAAATTTATGAAAAGGACTTAGTAGATATCGAACAGGCGATTCGTCACTACGAACAGGCAGCTGATTATTACAAGGGTGAAGAATCTAACAGTTCAGCGATGAAATGTCAGCTTGCCGTGGCTCAACTCGCCTGTCAGTTGGGACAATGCGATAAGGCTGCTAACTTGTTTGAAGAGGTATAATTGTCTGAGTTGCTGTTATTTATATCTTGGTATCGAGACTTGGTTTGATAATTTTTGTCATTATGTTGATAATTACTATTGATATAAGGACTGTAGTCACCACTATCGTCCTTATGGTTACTGCTGGAACTATACTATTATTAATGCTCTTATTTTCATCTAAAATTAAATTAAGTATAACAAAAGGTGTAAAATGTATGCTCAGCCCTAAAATTTACAAAAACTTTCAGAGGAATAGTTGTTTTATGAATCTTGTGCTTTCCAGTAAGGTAGGTCTACGGCCTCTGATGGACGTGTGTTCTTTATGGATCTTGAATCTGTCATGTTTAATATGACAATCGGTCGTGTTATGACAAAAGCCATTGGGTGGTTAAAAACAATGAGGACGTTTCGGTAAAGAAAATTTTTTCAGATATTTTTTTGAAGTTAACGGTCGTGTTTGTAGGTAATTTCTACATACACTGGTCTATAACAAAATGAAGGAGTGTTAAATGTGAAAAAAATTATCAAAGATAGTCATACGTTTCCAAGTATTGAGTGTGAAAGACCACAGAAAAGAAGTGTCACATCATTTAATAAAGCAATCAAAATATTTCAGGTATTGTATATGAAAGTCACTTAATAGAAGGATGTCATTTCAAAATAATTAAAGTTACCAGAGGTTCCTGAGTATTGGACGAAATGGGTGTTGCATCATTTAGCGACTTGGTCAAAAATTACCAAAGCGTTATGTAATCGTTTCAGAGTTAATAAGAGATAATAATTTACGCAGCAAATTCAGAAGACAACTGTCAACTTTACCAAGGTGAAAAATAAGGTAATTATTAGCACTTACGGTTTGTAAGATTAGGAGGGAGGAATATATGATGGAACATGACTTTCGCAAACAGAGGTTGGGTTTGAAATAGAGAATTGTTATAACTTCACCTGTGCACAAATTCCTCACCCAAACTTTCGAACCTGTGCTTTAGACTTTGTAGTTGGTTCTAAACAATGATTTCCGTGGTTGTATTTGACCAAGGGTGACTATATATTCAAGGTTTGAGCTGTTGATTGGTCTGCATTCTGTTCAAGTAACCCACTGATTTGTGCCCGACCGTTGCTGCTACCTTGACGTGGTGGTCGGGCTTGCCTATCGTGATGAAGCAATCGAGCTATGCTGGCTGGAACAATCGTTCCTCGAGGTCCTACCATGCCAGACAGGTCGGTTGAAGAGCGGTAAGACTAAAAGCAGCAATCCCAAGGTCCGAAGGCGAAGTCGTACTGCCGACTATACAGAGGTGTGACGGCAGTAAGGTGTTTCCTTCAGACAACCAGCATGACAGCGATGCTGCCTTCTCACAAGGAGGGGTGGGGTTAGAAAAGGTCGACCCTAAAAATGCACACCTCGCCTTATCCCATGGATTTCCGTCTCCGGCGGTAAGGTCCTTTGAAGAACGGAGCTAACACAAAAACTACTCACTAAAAAGTTGTGTGTGACCGACCTCAAGCAGTTGTCCCTTGGGCACTGCGGTCACGCTCCCAGGTCGTTCAGACCAACACTAATCCAACTTCTTTTTCAGGTCCCTCAAGAAATACCCTTCCACGGTGTGGGCAGCCGGAAAGTGATAAATGCCCTCATACCCGTAACAACACACGAGACCAAGTTGGTCACTTTCAAATCCTTCCTACACCTCCTAACAACTCTCTTATCTCCACGACTAACCCTTCCTACGTCCTTTTATCACCTCGCACCGCTAGGGCAAACGATTCGTGTACACCGAACGTTATTCCTGGTCTCCTGAAACCACGCTCTAAACTACATGTAGGAACTTTTAATGTCCGAACATTGTGCCAAATAGGACAACAGGCTTCCTTAGCTAGGACCCTAGAATCTTACACCATCGATGTATGCTGCGTCTCCGAAACGCGCATACAAGATCCGAGTAGTGTCATTCATTTGACCTCACCTAATCAAAATAAAGAACCATCTCGATACACGCTTCGTGTATCTGGAAGCCCTGATGCTGCTTCCCGTGGCCTCGCTGGAGTAGGTATAGCATTAAGTCGTAGGGCAGAACTAGCTCTTTTAGACTGGATCCCAGTAGACAGTCGTCTATGCGCTGTCCGACTAAACGGATCAGTAAGGACTCGGAAAGATAGGGAAACTCGTCGTTGCCTCTTCGTCATCTCTGCCTACTCTCCCACTGACTGTAGCTCAGACGATATAAAAGATGAGTTTTACAGGAAACTTTCTGACCTTCTCCGAAAAGCTAGGCGTTCTGATGTAGTAATAGTGGCTGGTGACTTTAATGCTCGAGTAGGTAAACTAAGTGAAAGGGAAAGACACCTGGGAGGATCTTATGGTGTCATGGCTAAAAGAACAGATAATGGCGACCGTCTGTTGCAGCTGTGCTCAGATAACCGCCTATTTCTTGCAAATACTAACTTTAAGCATAAGAAAAAACATCTTTTGACATGGCGACCCCCGAATTCGTCCCAACGTTGGACCCAATTAGATCACATCGCTATCAGCCACCGATGGAGGGGCTCGATAGAAGACTGTCGCTCATTCTGGGGCACATGTTTAGACTCAGATCATGCTCTAGTGCGAGCACGTATCTGTCTGCGACTTACTAGACGTAGGAAAGACACTGCAGGGAAGCCTCTAAGGGTTCTACTTAATGATAACCAAGCTAAGAATATATTTCAGGAACAACTGGAAAAACAGTTAGACAGACATGTAAGTTGTGTCCACCCCGAAGCAGCGTGGAATGACATCCGAAAAGCTGTGGAAACAGCTGTGATATCCGCTAGTAAGGTAAGCCATAAGGTCAGGGAGAAACAATGGATCTCGGCAGCATCTACCGCACTGATAGATGCTCGAAAACTCATCCCTCCTGGCTCTGAACATAACGAAGAGCAGAGTCAGCTTAAGCGAAGGCTAATAAGAAGCCTACGCAATGATCGTGAACAGTGGTGGGTAGCGAAAGCAAGAGAGATGGAAAAGGCAGTGGCAATAGGTAACAGCAGACAGCTGTTCAGACTTATTAAAGAAACCGGTATTAGGAACCCAACTATTAGCGAAACTATCTCAGACAAAGACGGGCATATCATTCATTCTCAATCCAGGAGATTGGATCGATGGGCAGAACACTTTAGGGATCAGTTCAACTGGCCTTCAGCCACACTTCAGTTACTCACGATCCCCAGTCGTCCTGAATGGCAAATTGAGGTAAGTCCTCCAACTCTCTACGAGGTTGAAAAAGCTATAGGAAATCTAAAGCGAGGGAGAGCCGCAGGCCCTGACAAGTTTACCCCTGAGATTTTTAAGGATGGTGGTCCAGTACTAGCAACGAGATTGACTGAGGTCTTAGGTAGAATCTGGGAACTGGACGTAATTCCATCTGACTGGTCCCAATCACTGATTGTGCCAGTCTATAAGAAAGGACAAAAGTCCTCCTGTGACAATCACAGAGGGATCAGTTTGACTAATATAGTGTCTAAAATATTAGCTTCAATAATACTAGGTCGCCTAACCAAAGCTCGTGAAGAGCAGACTAGAGAAAACCAGGCTGGTTTCCGACCTGGACGTGGTTGCATAGACCAGATATTCACTCCACGTCAGGTCCTAGAACATAGACATACATTCAGACGTCCCACAATAGTAGTATTTCTTGACCTTAAGGCGGCATCTGACTCCGTTGATCGTGAGGTTCTATGGCAGTGTTTGTCAGTGAAAGGAGTACCAAAGAAGTACATTAACCTCATAAAGGCTCTCTACTCGAACATAACTGGTCGAGTTAGAGCCTATGGCGAACTATCATCAGAATTGGTTACCTCAAGTTGTGTTCGTTAGGGCTGTCCACTCTCCCCATTCTTGTTTAACTTTGTCGTTGACATGCTTTTAGAGGTATCACTTTCATCATCTCAATCTCTTGGAGTTGAACTTTTACCAGGAGGCTTACTTGTTGACTTAGAATACGCCGACGACATAGTTTTATTCGGTGAAGACTCTGACAAAATGCAGAGTCTTCTGACCACTATAAGCAACAATGCAGGCATGTTCGGGATGCGATTCTCTCCCTCGAAGTGCAAAATGTTACTTCAGGATTGGGTTGCATCGACACCTGAACTAATGATAGGGAGTGAAGTAGTTGAGCGTGTTGACAGCTTCACTTATCTTGGGAGTCTCATCAGCCCTTGTGGTCTGGTGTGTGACGAAATCTCAGCACGGATACAGAAGGCTCGTCTAGCTTTTGCCAACTTGCGTCATTTATGGCGTAGGCGAGATATCCGTCTAGCAACAAAAGGACGGGTTTACTGTGCAGCAGTCCGTTCCGTCCTACTTTATGGAAGTGAAACATGGCCGATAAGAGTAGAGGATATTCGTAGGCTACTAGTGTTCGATCATAGGTGTCTTCGACGCATTACTCGTATATCCTGGGACCACCGGGTAAGTAATGCAGATGTTAGGAAATGGGTACTAGGTAAGGATGGCAAATCGATTGATGAAGTAGTGAAACTTCATCAGTTGAGATGGTTGGGACAGGTGTTACGTATGCCCAACCACCGACTGCCCCGACGTGCAATGTTTTATGGTGTAGGAGTACGTTGGGAGAAAGCTAGGGGCAGCCAGACCAAAACGTGGCACAAAACGATGAAGTTACTGACAATTGGACTGAGCCATGTTGATTGGTGTAGACTACCTGGTTGGGATCCGCGAGATGATAGCAATCGATGGTTAGAGACCTTGAATGACATGGCTCAAAATCGTTTGCAATGGCGAAGGTGTACCCACTCTTTGTGTTCTACCAAATTCTAATCTTCTGAATTCTTCATGTCCCCATCCTTTTTCCCTTTTCAAATTTATTTCACTGTATTATACTCCTTCAATAACATCTTCAAACCCTAATCTTTCACATAATGCTTATACTCTTACTACTTCTACCACTATGGGATTTGACTCGACAACTTCATCTCTGTGCTAATGTGGTATGGCAACTCGAACTGATGTACGTACGTACGTACGAAGTTCTACGTTGTAACTGACTGACTGACTGACTGATTTGTGCGAAAACATCCCTAGGCTACCATAGTTAGAAACAATTCTTGGACATGTAATTGTGAATCTTTTAATATGTTAATTTAGTTTATCATCCTTAGTCATCAATATCAGTCAACGAAGTTCAGTTCTATTGAGAAGCCGTTACCAGTCGAGTTCAACCGTGTTGGGTGTGAGGCAGCTACCCATCAAAGATAATGGTAGATTTTTGTGCAATATTGTGGATTGATTGAAGTTAGACATTAACACCGTTGGATCCTGGCTCAGTGGTCTAGGGGTTAATCGTTCACGCGCCAGACCTAAGGTCCTGGGTTCGATTCCCATGCCTAGGGCCGTGCATGCGCACTGCTTTGGAGACCCATAGAATGACGAAACAGTCGTCCAATGCTTCCAGGTTCTCAGTGGTAGTGTGACATTGATCGGTCCATGATAACGGTGAAAGTTCATTTTTGATTGGGTTCATCAATACTGTAAATCTAGGGAAATGTGCTTGTCGATTAATACTATATATAACGCTATCTATCATTTTATTAGCAACTGAAGTTGTCTATGATTCTTTGAATACACTGATATTGTTACTCACCTTTCTATAAAGTGTGATAAATTATAATTAGCGTTTACTCTTGCAGTCCATTTTCAGGTATGTGTGACATATAATTTTATTTTTATTTAGTATCATAGATCCATAGATAAATCAAGGTTAAACTAAAAATTACTTATTACGTTATTAATATTTCTCTCGTAATTTATAATTGACAACGTACTACCAAATATTCAAACCACGTATCTGATGATAGTTCCAATTAATTGTTGATTTCAAAAAGTTTAGTTTGAAGTTTTGTAACAATTTAAAGTGTGCCAGGTCTTCGTCTGCACCAAGTCTTTTTCATCAGATATCTGTTTACATCTATTTCTGTAAGTCTGTTCAAGGGAATATGCTTCTCAGTATTGGTCATATTGGCTGTAAGTCAGGTTCACACATTACTGTGATATACACTGTGGTCCTTTACAATTTACCATATTCCGATTAGTGGTGGAAATATTTTGAGAAAGAACGTAGTAAGCAGCATAGTATCCACGAATATTAGCTTTGATTTTGAAAATTCAACAATGTCAAACAATTTGTCGTGTACATGTGAAATTTCGTAGGTTGCGTTATAATTTTCACTTGTAAAGTGATTGTTTTTGCGTTCCATTAACTAATTGACTTAAATGCATAATGTTAAAAATTCTTAAATTGAAAAGAAACCTAAGTTGAATATCTCCTAGTTTTGAACAGTCGTTTAGCTCATGTATTAGATCGTAATGTAAACTAACTTCCGTACTATTAAATTATACTTTTTCATAAATTATCTCCCTTTTTATTTACATTAAATGGATTATTTACATGATGTTTTGCCTGTATTAATAGTTCATTCTTGTTTGCTGTAACACCTAATCGAAGTTTAGGCTCTGAAAGAAATCCGCAATATCCTATAATCTTTTAATAAGCCGCTTTTGTTCTCATTTATCACAAATGAACCTGTAAAACGTACTTTTTTATGGTCATGTCTGTAAAACTTAATCATCTATGACTAATAAATGTAATACATCATTCTGGAGTGCAAATTACAACTACTCAATTTTCACTAAAGTGTATCGACCATAGCTAAGTTAAGTAGGGAGTATAATTATTTAATGTTTATCTAATTCATAACTGTTCTACTATAGGATTTGTTCGTTCTTAATATCATAACTGAATAATGGTTAAATGCCCATTAAAAACCAGAGTATTAAACATCTTTTCCCATAATGCTTCACTTGTATCTAACTACTTCTAATTGGCGAATCGATTTTGCTAATTGTGATGGTAATTTAATGATTAATCCACTCAGGTTTCATTTAGTAGGTCGCAATTTTGAATATTGACTTACCTTCTCTCTTTTAGCATCCCGTCAATGTCACTGACATCAAAAAGACACTATAATAAAGTTGAGCAAGTAGATTTACACTTGTTAGAAGAGTTTTTCGATCATTATTATTATGGTTATTATTACTCAAGGTTGTGACTTTTCCACTTTCCTGGAAGCTCATTAGTCTTTGGACCAGCAAACATCACGTCTTCCTCTTTCAGTTTGTTCATGATTGAACATAATATCTTCAGTATCATACTTCTTACTAGTGATCATTAAGTTTCACTTGTCTCCTGCTCAATTTTCGAACTTCCTGGGGTAAATTATGCAAAAGGCCTTCCTTAATATTAAACATACCTAATGTTTATGCAATTTTACTTAACAGATTTTCATTAAGTATACTTTCCTTCAAGTAATCCAAACTTTTCTTAACTTTTAAGGTCAACATGGCCCATATTATATAATAGCTTTCATTCACGATTCTTCACAAGCACGTCCTTTTACCTCTAATTTTCACCAGTTTTATTAGAAGTTACTGTTTACTCAGTTCTCTCTTTGACAAGTTAAGGAACTAACTGTGTATAAAAAATTTAAGGAGATAAAAATAAAAGTCAAACCACTCTATATAAAATATACCAACCAGACTGACTGGCAGACAAATTTGTATTTTACTTTTATTATCCTTCCTTTTCACTCATATGTTGTCCCGCTTTGGTTTAGATGCCCGGACACTATATCAGCCTTCACACAAATCGAATGATGAAGTGTGGTGCATATATATTTGGTGCCCCCTTGTACCAGCGTTTATACGTTTAAATAATAATAACTAATGTGTTGTCAGTCATTTACACTTATTTTAGAACTACTTTCATTACCGTTTTTCATTGCAAACTGACTGATTTAACGCTTTCATTTAATAATCGCAACGTGTTTGATTTTATTTGAAATTCTAGTGAGATGCATTTCAATCGTGTCATGTGTTTTCTTGTTGACTATTTTTCTCTCAGGCTGGTAAAGCGTCAATGGAAAACAACTTGTTGAAATATGGTGCTAAAGGACATCTTTTCAAAGCTGCCATTTGTCATTTCTGTGTGGATTTAATCAATGGTCAGAAAGCGCTCAAAACCTATGAAGAATGTTATCCTATGTTTGCTGACTCCAGAGAGTGTGCTTTGATGAAGGTGAGTGTTATAATTGTATTTTTGCTATATAAACGACCCAGCTATTCCTATTGCTTAGTATTCTTATATGATGACACTCGACAAGACCCCAAAATCAGAACACTTTGAACAGGAATGAAATTATATTCAAAATAATAATAGTAAGTGAACAGCAATCAGCAATCACTGATTTGAATAACGTTCATATATTTATAGTATATACATAAGAAGCTTCTAGATTTTTCTCCAATAATATGCCCGGGCTGATTGGTTTAGAATTAGCCAATCAGCGCGCAGCAACACCATCATGCATAAAACATGCTTTAATCCAATCTATGTCCCACTAACAGTAAGCAATTAAGAATGCTTATATATACGTTTGTTATGTAACTGATTTGTGTAAGGAGTAAGTATAACTGCTAAAATTCGATTTGATTTCGAATAAATTGACTAGAGAGTACGTTGTTATTAATAGGAACAACACATTTGTAACACCAAAGTACAAAAACGGATCTTGAGTATTTCATTCGGGATGTTGCTTAAGTCGTTTTACCGGTGAATGGCTAATTTTTTAAAGTTAAAACAAGTTGAAATATTAAATGAAGCAAGTAGCATAAAGATAGAAATATCAACACGTTTAATCATGATAATCTCATTTCGATTCAGGAAAACTTGGTTGCTTGTAAATTACAAATTGTGTGTCGGCCCATTAGTAGCTTCTGGCAAATCTCTTTCTTTTTTTAAAGCAAACTACTAATTTTATCTCTTCAATTGTAGTTCAGTAATTTATTTTAAAGTGATTGACGCTTATTCAGAGTAATAAACCGTTTTCATTTTTCCAACAGAAATTATCAGAGGCTTTGGAACAAGAGAATGTAGAAGCTTTTACAACGGCTGTTCAAGAGTATGACAATATAACTCGACTTGAACCATGGATTACATCACTTCTCCTTAAGCTTAAGAAAACAATAAGTGAAGAAGAGGATATCACTTAATTTTTAAGACTTGACGTTATTTAGTTAAATAAATAAATAATTTAACACTAAATGTTATCATGTTGTGAACCATTCCAAATAACATTTAGTTGTTTCGTCTATTTTTTTGAGTTACCATTCATTTTTCTGAACTTATATATGTGCAATACACTATTTTCCTCCATCTTGCACTTACAATCAACCAAGACATTCCTGTGTATTAACTTACAGTTTCCTCTTGAGGTTAAGCTTTACAAACTACTACTACAACATAAAATTCATTCTATTATCATTTACACATTTCCGTATTTTCCTCTTTGTCTAATTGTGTTTGTAAAATAAGTTTATTTTGTTTTACAAGGTAAACTCTGCTATCTGTTGTTCATGTTTAACCTGGTAATTCCCACTATGAATAATCTTTAATTATTCTCCTATTGTTATTTCTGTATACTGCTTAACAAGCTATTTCAGTGATAACAATCACTTGGTTTCTTTTTCATATTTCATTTTATTAGTGCTATTGTGATACAAGTTTATTCTTCTGACAGTGGATTTAACTTACATAGTAATTGTATGATATCAGCGCTCACTTAACTATACTAAAAAAAACTATGACATATACATTTTATATTGGATTCTTAAATGTTTAATGTCACTTATATAGATGTTTGTTGTGATGGAAAAGGCAATAATTGATTTTGGCATTCATATGAATATAGATAATACTTGACCAGACTGGATAATACAACATTAAAAGACTAATATTTGAACGAAGAATATTCTTTTCGATAAATTCTCTTCAGGTTCTACAATTATATATCCAAATTAATAATCCGAAAAATTGGCCAGGTTAAAGGCAAAGTACATAGTTTAATGCATGTAAATTTAGGAATGTCAAATCAGATAGAATAAAATTGTTAATGTTGATATGACTCATATAGAATGTTAACACTTGAATCTGTATATACGTAAAGTGAAAATTTAAGATCTGTGATCAGAATATAAATATGGGTCAGATAGGGTGAGAGAGATATATGATAGTGCAATTACAATTCGATCAAGTGGAAGACTAAATGTGTGAAAAATTAGTGAGACGTAATAAGGAGGGATCAATGCGATGTGAATGAATCATGTATAGGGGGGATTAATAATGATATTTAACCAATAATAATAATAATAATACAAAGATTTATGAGTAAAGATAAGAGAGACAATTACATTTGACTACGAAAGGTCGTAAGTACATAGTCAAATTAGGTCATACAATAGCTAAGATGATTGTTCATTAATTGGCCTTGTGGTTGGCCAAGGGAGAAGTAGGGGTTGGAGATATTTCTTCTGTACACATAGCTCAGGTTTCTTCATTCTGATGGCTACTGCCTCCGCCGTTTGAAGGACTTTAAGCCTGACAAGCTTAGGCAAAAAATTACTGACCCTATAAATAATTGAAAAAGATTGGTTTATACTGGCACTATGACCAGTTTGTACTAAATGGGCCAAAATCGAGCTGTTTACTTTCCT
Source organism: Schistosoma mansoni (assembly GCF_000237925.1). Classification (NCBI taxonomy): domain Eukaryota; kingdom Metazoa; phylum Platyhelminthes; class Trematoda; order Strigeidida; family Schistosomatidae; genus Schistosoma; species Schistosoma mansoni. The sequence continues at coordinate 10,995,348 of NC_031496.1, forward strand.
CATCAGACCTTTGCTTAGCCACGCTGGGAGGTGTTCACGAGCACGAAAATGTAAATTCCTAGAACTTCGACCAATATAACTTGCTCCACAGGAGCAGTCGAACTGATAAATACAAAATGAAGTGGTCATTCTAGGAACTTCATCTTTAAGCCTCGGTGTCACCATTGAACGCGTAGAAAACACCAAACGTAGTTCACCTGCGTTGAAAGATTTTTGGATAGATCTGCGTAATCTCTGAGCAAGTATTTCGCCAGCGGCATCCCCCCTGAATTGTAGGCGCATGAACAAGGACTTTTTCTTGACCGTTTGGAATTCGCCTATTTTCACTTTAAAGATCATATATTTAATTATAAATTTTCTGGGATACCCGTTCTCCCTTAGAGCATCATGCAATGTGTTTAGCTCATTGTCAACTACATCCGCCGAACATATAGTGCGTATTCGATAGCTAAGGGTTTTGATTAGGTTTCGTTTGTACTGTAGAGGTACAAAGCTAAGGAAGTGTGTATACTGTCCAGTCCAAGTACTTTTTCTGTTCATGTTTCTTCTTAACGATCCATCAGATCTCTTAGTTAAGAGGACGTCTAAAAAGGCTAATCGGCCATCACTCTCTTCCTCCGATGTAAACTGGATGGCTGGATGCACTTCGTTAAACTGCCTAAGCACATCATGTTGTGAAATATTATCTTTACACAGGATGAATGTGTCATCCATATATCTGCAGTAAAATTTGAATTCTTGAATAATCTTTTTCAGATGACCGTTCTCTAATTTAGCTAGAAATATATCAACTAGTATAGGGCCCAGAGGTGAACCCATTGCCACACCATCTGTTTGTCTAAATATGTCACCAATTTTTCGGATTATTAATTTGGATATATAATTGTAGAACCTGAAGAGAATTTATCGAAAAGAATATTCTTCGTTCAAATATTAGTCTTTTAATATGATTGGGATTTTTAAACGATTAAAATATTGGTTCAGTAAATAGTCTTGACCATTATTTAACCTAAGGTCAATCTAATAAGCTCTCCATATAAAGCTCTTTACAAAATAGGTTTCCTATCAGGTAATTGATCCTGTTTAAAAAAGGCGAAAGTCAAAAGGTGCTGCTTACATTTTATTATTCATTGTCCCAAAAGACATAACAGATTTTGTTGAGATCATAAATAAATCTAAGTTACACAACCACTGAAAAACTTGGAGCACTGGACCGAACTTTCGTCC